>NC_139224.1:99762875-100362875 GCF_055691185.1 Crinia signifera
CCATAATGGGATATACATTTGCAATTACTCACCAATGAATGGATTCTCCACCCCACCCCCTCCCCTGTACAATGGCCATGAAGCCATAGATTTACTGGGCATTGCCATGCAGGAACAAGTTTACGGCTGGAGTTGACATTAGAGGGTCTCCCTGAATATGTCCGGGATCGGCCAGCATTTTCTGCGACACTCCCAATGGCCAGGTGCCACCCCCCATTCTCGACCAGTTGACAATCATCTTGTGAACAGGCTGCAATGCAAAGCCATCATTGGCTTTCATCGCAGGATAGCCTTATGCATGCACACTACAAAGCATGTGCATGTGTGGTCGCTCAATATTCGCAGGAATGCAAAATTGCAGTCCTGCAAACAGGTCTGAATTAGACCCATTGTCTGTAAGTATCCAAGCTCTTACATTTATCCTGCAAACCTGGGCTATGGACACATGGAACAGTAACACAACACTAGCTACAAGCATAGATAAATACTTATCCTGAGCTTTAACAAAGCTACAGATGCATTTTCTTAAACCGTTTCGGTAGCATGCTGCATGAGTGTAGTGAGGAGGCTTACCGGGTAATAATTATCTGGGCTTCCTGAAATGGAAAACATTTTCTGTCCTGAGCAACTGTTAGCACACACACATTTTATATATATTATTTGTTATTTCTGAACCTGAAGACGGGGGTTATAACCCAGAGGTTGAGGGAACAAAATGATTTTTCTAAAGTTCTGAAGTGCTGTACCATGTTTGACCCTATGTCCCTGTAAATAAGAGACCGGGGGCATTGATGAGTTGGGTTATGCCTGCCTACATGTTCTGTATACTGTATCTTCATTCAAATCTGGTGAGTGCACCCTCCATTTGATATATATATATATATATATATGATGACACAATAATTGGTTTCTATGAAGTCTGCTACCTCGGATTTATTTTATCACTTAAATTTGCATACACTGCAGAATGTTATGAAGAGTGATCCAATGAATTGCATTTAATTGCAAAGTCCCTTTTTGCCATGGATGTGAAATTAATCTTAAAAACAGTTCCAACATTTCAGCCCTGCCACAAAATAACCAGCTGACATCATGTCAGTGATTCTCTTGTTAACGCAGGTGAGAGTGTTGAGTAGGACAAGGTTGGACATCACTTTGCCATGTGGATTTAGTTAGAATAACAGACTGGAAGCTTTGAAGCAGAGTGGTGCTTGAAATTATTGTTCTTCCTGTGTTAACGATGGTTATCTGCAGGAAAACATGTGCAGTCATCATTGCTTTGCACA
Organism: Crinia signifera; assembly: GCF_055691185.1. Lineage (NCBI taxonomy): Eukaryota > Metazoa > Chordata > Amphibia > Anura > Myobatrachidae > Crinia > Crinia signifera. Next base: position 99,764,162 of record NC_139224.1, read on the forward strand.
AAATGGGCTTCATAGGCAATGATATTGCAGCAAGTAAGATTGCGCCTCACTATTTTTTTTAACCCTTTCTGCACGCTTAGTGAGCCAAAGACTTTGGATGATGGCCTGGTGTCAAAAATGACAGCAAAGAAGCCTGTTCTCTCCAGGAAAAACATCAGGGGCAGACTGATATTTTACAAAATGTGCAGGTATTGGACTACTGGGGTAAGGTCATTTTCACTGATGAATCCCCTTTCAAATTGTTTGGTGCATCTGGAAAAATTCTTGTCTAGAGAAGGAACGGTGATCAGCGATTGTCACACTTTAGCAAAAGAAGGCACAACGAATGCATTGTATGGCCATTATAACATTAACATAAGACATTTACTGCCTTTCCAAAGGGTACATGTGCACATAGGAATGATTTGGGTATATATGTCATAGTATTACTAATACAGTATATTGCACTAAGAGGCACTTTTTTTGTCATATACCAGCTGTATGTGGACTGTAAGATATTGGGTGGGATGTTCTAACATCCGCCACCCTACATCGCCCCCCTCTCTGCCGGGTACCGCATTCTTAATAATCGCATGCTCTAACACATGCGATTATTAACGCAAAGGACAGCTCTTCCGATAAGAGCTGGCCTTTGTGATGCGGCTCCGGCGCTGGACATCCGGGTCTGAGAACCGGATTTCCTCCCATTAGATTTTATATATACACTGGAGTGTCACCCATTCACCTTGTACATGTTTGGGACCCGGCTGAGGTATCCTAGGGAAGGCACCTGGTCCAAGTGACTGCCGGCACTCACCGATAAAAAGTCCATTATAGTGACATCAATTTCCAGGTATCATCAAACATGGTCTGCTGCCTGCCAGGTGAACTGTTGTCTCCATGTATTTGTCTTAAGAAAGGTTCTTTGGAACCGAAATGTTGACTATTGTCGGATACTGATGTCACTATAAAATACTTTTTTTCAGTGAGTGCCCTTGTGTCCATTACTTTGTTATGGTGTCATCTTGTGATACACTGGAGGAGCACCACCACTTTTACCTCTGGAAATGTAATGTGAGTGCAGAATTTATGAAGATATTACACACACACACACACATATATATATATATATATATATATATATATATATATATATATCCAAGTGTGCATAAATCACTATCGCGAAGTAGATAGGGTCTTATTCTGGTGCATTCGCTCCACCGCGCGTTCGCACAGCAGAGTAATATTTTTCTTCTGTGCATACGCATTTCTGTGCATGTGCATATGCTGGGTGGAAATTCTGTGTTTCCACCCATAATTGTGGATAACTCATATAATTATGTTTAACTCATATATTTAGCCACAAGGAGAGGACTGAGACAAACGTGGATAACATTTGTCCATTTGTATATATGTATATAGAATTGGTGTATATACTTTGTTTATTGGTACATTAAGAATTGTTTATGACCAATGATTAGACCCTTATCACTACTCAATTGAGTGAAATACCCACAACATCTATTGTGCACTGTTGATAGGGTTATATGATGGTAAATTTTTTCTATTTATCTATATAATATCGATAATTGTTGAACGGACAGATATACACTAATTAGATATACCAGTATCTGACCAATTATTCTTATATAATCGTACGGATCTTGAAATAATTCCTTTTACACAGCAATATTCAATTTAGAGGTTTAAAAAGGTTCGCGTTTAAAAGATCTAAAAAAACTAAAAAAATTAATTTGTGCACAGCAGAAAAAAATCATAAAAATACTTAAAATGATAAAATTAATGATATAAATTAATAGAATAACTTCAGCTATGGGACCTAGAGTGCACCCCACCTGAGTTTTTCTCTTTACTTGTAAATATATATAAAATCCAAAGAATAAATGGCACTCAGAGACATTCGTAGTGAATTTTTATTTATTTATTTAGAAGCCATAAATCGCAGAACGTTTTTGGGGTGTTACCCCTTCCTCAGGGCTAGGCTTTAACACAGCAAAATAGTATATCAGCCCATAGGATAGCAACATGGTCTCAGTGCTGGGAAATTGATGCACAGTGTGTGTAGCCATAGAGAATAATACATGTCACCCGCGCAAGATATAGATGGAGGCGTCTCATGTGCTTCCATAGGAACCCCTTGTAGAGAGGAGCATTATGAGGCTCTAGCGGAAGTAGGGATGGAACGCACGTCCTGACTGTGGAATGCATGTTCCTAGGACGGTGTGTCTCCCTACCGGATGCGCATGCTTGGAAGTTCGGGCACAAGGACGCTAATTGATGGGACACTGAACGGGACACACACGGGAGTGGTACATAAGACGTAATTAACCCGACGAGTGCCGATAGACAGTGGATGTATACTGTATATATTTATATATTGTATATGGAACCCTGCCCATCTCCCTGAAGCGGAGGCGTGCAGGGTTCCACCGCCCAGCCAACGAGTGACTGGGACGCCCATACATGTGAGTAGCTCACGTGTCCCAATCTAATGGAGTCCCTCTCAGACAGCGCTCTCCAGCAGGGACATTCTGGTGAGCGCTAGCATTGAATGAGAGGGGCTCCATCTGTATATTTATATTTAAATGTATGGGATACATAAATATGACCACCATCCCATCTTCAACAGAATTCCCATCTTAGTACATTTACCCTACATATCATGACTTCCGGGAAATATTTCTGTCTGCATTACTCAAAATGTATAAGCCAGAATTTTAATGACTTGCATAAGTGTTTTGTATATGTGTTCAAAATAAAAAGTTTCCAAAAGCAAACTATGAAATCCATTTTCATGTCCTTTTTTTAATCTTTTTTTAGGAACATCATCTTTTGTTATTTTCCCACTTTTCTTGGCTGTCATGAAGAGCAGCCATTCATCTACATGACAATACGCCACTGATGACAATACCTACAGTGCTGAACAGGAGCCTTTCATAGCTGTTGATCACAACATTTGAGCGATATTTAGGGACAAATTACCCACAATGCATTGCCTGGCTTACATCAAGCCTGTCCAGAGATGGCCTCCTGCTTCCAAATTGCTTTATCACAAGCTGTCAACAGGAACAATAAGGCAATTAAAGTCTTTCTACGGTATCAGCGATCAAACCACAGCTGAATGCCAGCACTTGTGGCTTTCAGCTCTTTCCAAGCACCTCTTGTTATTCAGCAGCTCGTCCTTCATCTTTTCTGATGCAGAGAGATAAAACACAATCTAGGTTGATACAAATCTAACCATCTGCGTGTAGAAATCCACACTCTCTAGTGAGGGTGTTTGAAATGTTTTATTTCTGTCAAGAGACCTAAAGCTCGATATGCTATTTATCTATTTTCATTTTAATCTTGTATCTCCATTCACTTGCACAATATGGAGGTCTATGGTCCTGTAGCCAAGCGATCTGCATGTCGGCTTCTAAACCAGCAATGTGTCATCTAACAACTGAACCTTCTTTGAGGCAACTGCTGATGGTACCACTAAGTGGATTTTACAAAGAGAAGAATAATAAAAGTTTTTTTCCTGAACGGATGTTAGCACATCACCCATAAGAAGTCTCAGTATTATATGAAGCTATGTGGAAATGCAGCTTACGTTATTTGCAGATGAATGAAGCTCCTGACGTGAGCGTTACCATTCTGCTGCCAAAAGAGGGCGGTACAATAGGTGTCCAGATTCAGGAAGGGACAGCATGGTTTCTGCGCTGGTGACACCTGTGTCACCCTTGAGGGGTTCATGAAGCAGCACCTAGCTGTCCACTACCAGCTTTATATTTGCAGTGTACCTGAAGTCTTGACATCATTGGGAGGAGGGACACATAGGTTTATTATTGGTCTTCATTATAAAGGCCTATAACACATTCCATGCACCATTTGACTGCTGAGCATAGCAGGGGTGGGGTGGGGCCACATGTACTTGTCAGTATTTGTATTCAGAAGTTGAAAGATGTCTTTAGGTTGGGGAAGGTTGGTGATGGCCTACTGCTACTGAGGTGTCAGCCACCCCCCCCCCCCCCCCCATCATGATCGACCATGTCCCCACTGTGATGGTCATTACCAATGCCTGGTTTCCAGAAAACAGAATAAATGGAACAGAGAGGTAGGAGGACTGTGGAAAGTTATGCATATAACAAGCCAGTTAACTCTTTCAGGAGTAGAATTATTAAGCTTGGTGAAGTGATAAAGGGCCTTATTCTAGTTCACTCTGTCTGACAAAATCCTTCTTAGATGGACAAAACCATGTGCACTGCAGGTGGGGCAGATGTTACTTGTGCAGAGAGAATTAGATTTGGGTGGGGTTTTACTTCAAAGTGAGATCTATATTGCAGTGTAAAAATAAAGCAGACAGTATTTACCCTGCACAGAAAAAAAATAACTCACCCAAATCTAATTCTCTCTGCACATTTTACATCTGCCCCCCTACAGTGCACATGGTTTTGTCCATCTAAGAAGGATTTTGTCAGAAAGAGTGAACTAGAATAAGGCCCTTTATCACTTCACCGAGCTTAATAATTCTACTCCTGAAAGAGTTAACTGGCTTGTTAAATGCATAACTTTCCATGTCAGAAAGAGCAAACTAGAATAAGGCCCAAAGTGTCTGGTTTTTATCACCGGCCAATCAGCTTCTACCTGTCATGTTTCAATCCACTGGTATTCAGTATACAGCAGCACCGCACATAGAGGTCTGTGTGGATGCTGCTGCAACACAAGATCTCAGACTCTGCATAAGACGATACCCAATAACTGACATTTGGTTTCTGCTCATTGAGCAAACTATCTTGTGCACTGTACAGAATTAGCTCTGAGTATTTAAAGTGGTCTAGAGATGAAAAATTGATCACCTATGTTATATAAAGTCTGGAGAAAAATATTAGAGGCAGCGGCGGGTTTTGTTTGTAGAAATTGAATACTAACTGTATGCTTTTTTTTAAAATCTCCGCTCCTAAGTAATTTGCCCAGTATACCGCAAATCTTATGTGTGACCGAACTACCTGCCTGTTCATTTCTGATTATCACAGGCCCTATGAAACATTAACCTAATGCTTTGAAGATAAAAACTGTATAGATCTGAGATTACTTTTCTTGGCTGTCAATAAGTCGTCATTTTCCTACATGTCGACAACTATGTCTAAATGATTGTAACTCTCTTTGTAGACAACCACTCAGGCGGTGAGGGAAAAAGTTTTGAATGTTGAAATCTATAAACTACTCTTCTTTAGTCACCAGTCTCTCTCATTCTGACAAATGCATGTGCATGCCCTGTAAATGCTGAAGCATCAGGACTAGCACCGGCATCTGCCTTCAGAACAGCAGAAGACTGCTACCTATGTTTTTCTGTCTGGGTGACACCTACCATTATCTCTCATCAGCCATTCTATGTCCCAAAGACAGATGCCAGACAGCAGAATAAGGGTATGTGTGAATATCCCAGACTTCCTATGTCTTTAAGAGGTGCGCCCAAAAATTTGAACTCCTCTGCAAAATCGAGGTTCAGTGTGACCCTTCTAGGCCAAATCAGCCGGTTAGATTCTCTGCGCTGCATGATTGCAAGTTGCAACAGAGACAATCTGAGCAGAAATTACTTTGACCAAATAGAAGCAAACACCACTTTATACCTTTACCTAGTGCACATAGGACGGAGGGATCCTACTCTCACCCAGTATCTGATGTTTTTTACATGATACTGGAAAGCAGCATGGACCCAGCATAAGAGAAAGTGCACCAGTATTCTGCCTGTCAACGAGATTGTAACATTGTGTTAATAATTCCTCAGCTAGAGGTTGATTTATTTAGTAACATTGTTTCAATTATTTCTGAGCATTCAGTAAGAACTTTTCTATGAGTAACAGTGCTGTGACACAAGCCCCAGACTCCTTGTATAAGGTTTATGTATTAACAATATATTTCTCTACAAGAGTCCGTCAAGGGAAGTGTCTATTTGGGAGAAAGCAGTGGTAACCCTGAATATTTGTACAGGGTATCACATAAATGTTGTGACATTATTTGATTAATTTTGATTAATTAAAACCTTAATTTCGCGAAACTGGCAACCATTAAGGATCAAGAATCTATTATAGATTTGATCAAATTGATTACAGTAATAACTGGGTAAATATTGTATTTATTGGTCATTAAGACTATCATTTGTCTTGCATGATAAAGCACATTGTATTTTAAGGCATACCAAATAAAAGTTAATTCTTAATTGTTATATAAGACACTAATTGACAATAAAAGAGTGCACCAAAAAGACATAATCAGCCTTTACTTGCATCCTTGTTGCAAGGTCCCCACATCCCCTATAACTAAGTTTTCCTGAACTTGTACTGGGAGCACCACCAACCCTGTTAATAGGCATTTGATAGCCTTGATGAGCTCATGTTGGTTTTCAACAAATACAAATAAAACGCTTACGAGCATTTTTTGTGTGCGGACTCACCCACATCTATTCTAGATGTTTCAATCCAAGCCTGTAACTTCACAGGTAGGAGCTGATTGGCCAGTGATAAAAAACAGTTTATCACTTCACCAAGCTTAATAAATCTACCCCTCAGTCCTGCCAATGTACCAGTAATAAATATTCCAGCACAGGAAAATGAGTTGTGTTGAAGATGCATTCATAATTCAGCTACTGCAGTTAGTTTGATCATACAAAAAGAAAAACACCAAGTCTTAGAGCAATCAATTAGCAGCGGTTCAAATGAGGGGATGTAACTCCCCTAAGTATGAATAAACAAAGAAAAATATATTGAGAACAGCACTTCTGCTATACTGAAGTATGAATACACCATAAACGGCTAGGTGAAGCAAACAAATAATTTTAACGAAATATCACAATAATTGCATGCATTCATACTGTATAAAAATAATAAATTAATAATAATGGTGAACTCTTGGATATTAAGCAAGGGGTCCACAAGGCAGATAATAGTGGAGGCCACTCCCTCGTTGAGTTGACTAACGGTACCTGGAGATATTCCTTGTGGTAAGCCGGTACAGAAAATAAGTGAAGGTAATTTCAATCTTGGTGTGCAGTAGGGTCCAAATTAGATATAGGTTCAGAGTAAAATGGAAGGCTGAATGCATTTCAACATGGAACCACCCATGTCTTCATCAGGAACATAAGTTCAACTTTATGCTCCTGATGAAGATGTGGGTGCTTCCAGGTTGGGACCTCTACTGCACACCAAAATACATTCACTTATTTTCCGGACCAGCTTACCAATAGAAAGTATAATGCTCATTTTAATATCTTTATATCAATGCATGCATTTTTATTATTGTGATATTTTATTATTGTGTTATTGCTGTATTTAATTAAAATTATTTTTATGCTTCACCTAGCCGTGCACGATGTATTCATACTTCAGTATAGCGGAAGCGCTGTTCTCTATATCTTTTTCTTAGTTAGTTTGATCATGTCTTCCTAAACTTCATTAGGTACACACCTTTATTTTTTTTGCATCCATCTGCTCTTTTCATCATACTGTTTATATTAGGAAGACACCACTATTTAAATGTCCTTTTATATTACAAAGCTAAGTTGTAGACATTGGGGGTATCCAATTATCCCCAAAGAAGTTTTGGACATTACAAATGACTGGATATTGGGATTTATGACCAATGGTTATTATCACTGCATGCAATTAGATGCTTCAGGCTCGCAAAGCATAATCCCCAATATGTGCAGTTATCAGGAGATGTTTATTTAGGGGAAATAGTTTATTTAGGGGAGAATTTTTTACCAGCCACATTTTCAATGTGGTCGTGAGATGATAATTACTCCAAAACTCGCAATGCGATAATATAAATGACTGCATGTATTTATTATAGTTGGGGCATTGGAACAGACATTCCAAAAATTTCCGGACCAGATCTGGCAAGCTTTGAACAAAGTGATACAGTAGTTACAGCTATCATTATTCCAAATTAATACCCGGCAAATTAACTGCACATTTATGGTCCTTTGACTGGGCATGCGCCAACTAAGGGTGCTTGAACTGCAACAGGAGCTTCTGATACTCTTCTACACGACGATCATCCAATCAGTACTCTGTTCCTCAATCATTGTATGGTTTGGTTCGGCCTTAACTCACGACAGACACAGACTACAACGCATCGTGACATCAGCGGAGAAAATCATCGGCACAAACCTCCCTGCAGTTGAGGACATCTATCATGCCAGGGTCCTGAAATGCGCAGGCAAGATCATTGAGGACAAGTCTTACCCCGCACATGACCTGTTCCGGAGGCTAGCATCTGGCAGACGGTACAGCCTAAGGCCTACAAGGACAACTAGACACAGAAACAGTTTTTTCCCCCAGGCAGACATCCTAGTTTATGTTGACATTACAGTAATTATGTCATCTAATTAGCCTGACCGCATAGTCAATTGAAGGGACTCCGTCAATTAACTTTTCGGTCACGTTGATTTGCCGGTTTCTATTATAGGAGCCAATGTAAAACTCTTAACATGGACATCTATGGTGGTAACTGCCATAGGAGCTCATGTTAAATTCATAATAGGAAAGTCTGTGGGACACGAATAGCCTATCAGGTGAAGAGATCCTCTGGAGCTCGGCCCTGATTAGTTTAGGGCAGTGGTTCCCAACCTTTTTTCTCTCCCGTACCCCTTGATTAGGCTTTTCATTTATAAGTACCCCTCATCTCAATTTGAAATTTCCACAGTAATTATGAGTGGAAGTGAGCGGTATGCGTGTCCTAATATTAAGGAGTAGCCGTGGACTAGTATATGGTCAGGAATCAGGTCCGTCTTTGTCTGGCCGCTGGCTGTGTATTGTCTCCAGAGTTCCCGCTAACACCTGCTTCTTCCACCCATGTCAGTGCTGGGCAGATGTTCACAGGTAGCTCTCAGTGAATTGCTGCTTGGGCAAAAGCATGAGGAGACGCTGATGACGCTGCAGATGGAACTGGAAATGACACAACGTGGCTTGTTTCCATGTCGATGGCAGACTTCTTTTGCCATTGGGAGACTTTTTCTTCTTATGCCATTACCAATATTATTTCCAAGTACCCCCAACTGGTCTGCAGAGTACCCCCAGGGGTACTAGTACCCCAGGTTGGGAACCACTGGTTTAGGGGATTGCCATTGACTGACGTCAGTGGTATTCCCTTCATTTTCAGGGAGGAGCTGCATGTGTAAACACTTGATGTTCCTCAGGTCCGCCGGTTTCGGGTCATTGTTTTTATATTTTTAACCCATGGATGCCTACGTTGGACAGAAGGGGATGCCATCTAAATTGGAGTAGGTGAGTATATCCATTTTTTCACATGTATCTAATGGATTTTTACATGGAGAAGGGGACCAACCCATGATATTAAAGTTATACTGTGTACAGTATATGATTTCATTGTAGTATTGGTCCTGCTGTGGAAATTCCCAGTTACTAAATGATATGTGCAAATTTTGGCTGAAATTCGCAAATTTGACATGTGCGATTTGCTGCAATATTTTTAGTTAACTAAAATTGCACTTACTACATTGGCCCATAGTGACTGTATATCCTAAACTTTCCCACTCTCACAGAATGTCTAAGAGACTAGTACATTTTGAGGAGTACATCTGCACACCCTGGGAGAGCAGCATAGCCTATGTAAGTGTGCAGGGCAGTGGATCACATCAGTATAGCCCTGACCCTGCTACGAATTGCCACAGTGAGGAGAAATGTTAATATTCCAAATTTCTAAATTAAGTCATATACAGAAAACACTTGAAGACTGGAGCTGGAATTCCAACATAAATTAGGACCCCCGAGGAGCAATCCTGACTGCTGGGATGCCGAACAGAGGTAGGCTGCGGGGAGGGTTAGGTTTAGGCACTTAAAAGGAGGGGATAGAGTTAGGCTACATGGTGCAGGGAGGGCATAGGGTTAGGCACTAGCAGGAAGTATAGGGTCAGGCTACAGGTAGGGGGCCGTTAGGGTGCAGGGAGGATTAAAGGTGGTGGGGGGAGGGTTACTATACTCTCCTGACCCCTATGGGGATTCCCTCCCTTGATATTTTAACCCCGAGCATCCCAATAACGGTCATCTGTATATAAAGTTCCATGTACTATGAAATATGTTTTGAACTGTATTATAACAATGAGTAGTGCTTAATTTGTTTTATGAGTATCAACCACATGGTAGAAGAAGCATAATAGAAATATTAGTACATTTTATTCCGGGGAATAGATGCAATCTACAATGTCCCTACAATACCTTTCTCCGTTGTGTGGGATAGGGCAAGGCAGGTCCGCAGTGTAGCGCTTGTCTTTGATGTTTTCTTTGTCCCGTGAAGCTACGTGCGGCTTTAGCAAAAAAACGGAAGTTTTGGGCAGCGTGTTTCGGGATCACGCTCCCGGCAACCAATGCGTTTCGAGTGTACCACTCTTTGTCAAAGAGTGGTACACTCGAAACGCGTTGGGTGCCGGGAGATTGCTTCCATTCCCCGGAGCTACCTTTTCACTAATAACGCTATCACCAAGTACTCAAAAAAAGGGCTGTAAACATACTTTACTAACCCCCCTTTTTTCAACAGGCAAGCACATTGTTTTTATCACAATTCACTGTTTATTATTTTAATCACACTACTGTAATTACTATAATTTTTCACAAGCGCCTTAAATAATTATCTTTTACCCAAACCATATCATTAAGGCTGCTCAAAACCTTAGCGCAGTTAACTAACCCCCGTGGCTTCATTTGTACTGCAATTTTCTGTGTTCTATCAGTTTCTAAATTAATCATTGGGAGGGGGAGAAGTGTAAAACAAGAGAGGGTGTGTGGAAACTGCACTTCTCTATTTCTTCAAGCACAGGAAGTGCTAGCTCGTCCTCTCTCTTCCCATGTTCTTTATGAGGCACATACAGTATGTGTTAAAAATAAACATTCAGCCTCCGAGAATATATATATATATATATATATATATATATATATATATATATATATATATATATATATATATATATGTGTGTGTGTGAAAATACAATAAAAGAGGAGCGCTCCATAGTGTAAAACTGTTGTTTTAATAAGCATAAAAACAATGCTCCGGTATAGTCAGAAAAGGACTCGTACTGGATATAAAACAGGTGTGGGCTGGATACCACAAGGTGCAATATATACAAGCCAGGCAAAGCTCCTGCCACCGTCCGGGGCACTGCAGACACATGCGGTAACCCGCCGGGCTCACAAGTAGCAAGACACGGCAGGGACAGAGGAGGCAGGGGATGCCCGGCACAGATCGAGCTGTCGTCACCATGCCCCGCTCTAACGCGTTTCGTATAAGAACTTCGTCAGAGGGCGTGGCTGGTGACGGTCAGCTCCATGTTTAAGACAAGAAACAGTGACCAATAGGATTTTATAATGAGGCTGGGCGTGTAGCTGCCAGATCGTAGATCGCGGCTCTATGTACTTTCGCAGCACATATACACAGTACATCAATGAGCTTTGCATGTAGCTAGTAAATCGTGAGGGGCGGCTCAATATATTCACGCCACAATTATATACAATACATCAATAAGATACAATCTAATACATACAAAAACACACAAGTTAATAATATTATATACCGTGTTTCCCCGATAATAAGACACTGTCTTATTTTTTCTTTTTGTAACAAAAAACACCCTAGGGCTTATTTTCGGGGTAGGGCTTATTTTAATTAACATGCCCACCATGCCCCCAGTCCTGCTTTTATAGCCACCATGCCCCCAGTCTTTCTTTCACAGCACCTTGCCCCCAGTCCTGCTTTCACAGCCCCCAGTTACAGCACCTTGCCCCCAGTCCTGCTTTCACAGCCCCCAGTTACAGCACCATGCCCCTGGCCCTGCTCCTCACCTACAACCTTCTTCCAGTTCGTTGTTCTTCTTGCTTTCCACCGGCACCGCTGCTATCCGCTCCCGCCATGTACAGAAGCCGCGTGATGAGCGCAGTGACATCATGCGCAGGGCGCGATGCATCCCTGGGACCTGGAGCTGGGGTATTCAATGGCAGAACAGCATTGTACTGTACAGCATCCCTCAAGCGGCGGTGAAGGGGGTTAGCGGGGGTTAGAGTGGACCTGAGGGTATTGAAGTTGGTGAACGCACTCGGGTAATGTGAATTTTGATAGGGCTTATTTTCGGGGTAGGGCTTATTTTGGATCAGTCATCAAAAGCCAGGGTAGGGCTTATTTTCGGGGTAGGGCTTATTATCGGGGAAACACGGTTCAGACGGGTACATATACATGCTGCCATATTTTTTCCCGTTTTGACAGCAGCCATATCACTACCATTATAATGTGGAAACTAATTATTTGTTCATAATTTCACAGTAAATCCCAAAGGGCGAACCACACACGATAACATACATACATAATTAACAACCAGTGTTTCGGAAAAGTTTTTTTGGGGAATATGCAATACATACTATACATTAAATCCTTAAAAGTATGTATCTTGATAAACCTGTGTATACATCAATTATATTTCCAAAACTTTTAAAGATATATATAAGAACCATTTTTCTCCTGATGTAACGGCATGTATATCATACATGATGCCTATCTATTTTAAGACATATGTCCACACGTTTTTATCGGGGAGATTTGATCTGCAAAAGGCAGCAATAATGAACAAAAGAAATAGAGACTGATAATACAAGGAAAGAACATATATGCATATACAGTGACTATCAGTTGATAAAAGGTGTAATATATATATATATATATATATATGACTATGGATATCCCAGGATCCTGACCAAACCTATTTCAGGGATCTCATTTAGGCCCTTATTCTGATCGGTGCGGTAATATCCGCGTGCGTTCGTGCCGCCGATGTTTTGTATCTGCGCATGTGCAGAGGCGTCTCTGCGCATGTGCGAGCGGGGCGTACGGCCAAATCCCGCATGAAATGTGAACACTCCGAACAGGGGGTGGAGAGGGGCGTGAAGGGCTATTTGGGCTCATTACCATATGCATACGCCCTGCGTTTCATGGGCGTTCCCATGCAAACGGTGGGCGTACGTATGGTAATGCGGCCGTGACGCACGTGTAGGGGGCGGACATATGACATCGCCGGATGTCAGCTGCCCGCCCAGATCCCTGCTTTTGCACGGAAAAATGTCCGTGTGGTCTGAGGTTGCGGGAGCTGGTGGAGCACTCGGTCCTGCATTCGATGGTCTGCGACCATCGAAAGATGAGGGAGGTTCCCTGAGATGGAGGAGGTGTATACATGAGAAATACACGTGCGGTCCGTTCGGACAGCTTCTTACCGCGTACGGACGGAGTTGGCGATCCGTATGGAAGGCGGGGTTTCACACGCACGGCCCTTGCCGCATATTCGGATCCGGCCGCACCGATCAGAATAAGGGCCTTAGGGGTAGATTTATTATAGCGGCGCCTATCGCGCCGCTATAACAGTTCCTGCTTCGCCTCATTAGCGAGGCGAAGCAGGAGGGGACACCGACAAGATCTATTAAGATCTTGCCGCCGGAGTGGGGGAGCGCTAACTCCCCTCTCCGGTGATGTCCCTCCTGGAGACAACGCATCAGTTAATACTGATGCGCCGTCTCCTTCCCCCCCGGCCAGCTGACTGCGCATGCGCGGGATCTCGTTAGTCTCGCGAGATCCCAGCGCAGCTCAGCCCCAGCAGCAGTGACAGCGCTGTCCCTGGTGTTAGGTATAGGGCATCGCCGCCTGCAGCTGGCGAAGTTGACAGCTGCAGGCGGCGGAACGGTCAGCAACGCTGACCGTTCATAAATCTGGCAGGAGGCAGGGGCGCAGTGCAAAATATCGCCCCTGCGCTATGCCTCCTGCCCCACACCGCCGGCATTAGCGTAAACGCTCGGCTGGTGTGATAGATCAGGGGAAGCGCTATCCCCTGCTATAACGCACGGGGATATCGCATATTCCCCTGATCGACGTTTAATAAATCTACCCCTTAGAGCCTAAAGTCCCCCTTACATTATGCGATTTGGGCACGATTTTGCCCGATTCGGATGAATCGGGCCGTGAAATCGTCCCAAATCGCATATGGAGACATCCCCTCCGACCCGATGCGCGGCCCCGTGCTCATCGGATCGGAGACGGGAGGTCGGACGGGCTGTACATAAGATTTGCTAAATCTTATGTGCTGCCTGGAGCCGTGCTCCCCCGCAACAGGGGACCTACCAGAGCAGAGGGATCAGGCGCAGGGAGCCGGGCAGCATCAGCGGGAGCAGGGGGGGCAGCGCACAGTGCCAGGGAGCCGGGCAGGAGAAGACGCTGCAGCAGCAGCACTTCCAAAAAAAAAGCCCATACAAACGCATAGGAAGCCATTCATTGGCTGAGACCTCTCTCAGCCAATCAGCGATTGGCTGATACCTCTCTCAGCCAATCGCTCATTGGCTGAGAGAGGTCTCAGCCAATCAATGGCTTGCTATGCATTTGTATGTGGAATTTCTTTTTTTGGAAGTGCTCTGCTGCTCATGCCACTCGCGGTGCTGCTGCATCTTCTTCTCCTGCCCGGCTCCCTGGTACTCTGCGCCGCCGCCCCACTGCTCCTTCACCAGCGGCTTCTTGCCAGGCTCCCTGCGAGCCCCCCCGCCCGCTCTCTGGTTGCGGGCATATCCCCGCTGCTGTCCCCCGCTCCCATTGTCCCTGCAGCTCCCCAGGAGTGGCATGTGATAAATCGCATGCGATTTATCACATGCAAAACTTGGCACATGAAGTGCCATCGCATGTGATTCCTCCCGGGGAGCTGCTGGGACAATCGGGTCCGACTTGTCGTTATGGAGCCCCTGACTCGTTGAATACCAGAGCCGGCGAGGCTCCGGAACGTGGCGAATGTGCAGCGAATCCTAAAAAGGATTCACTGCACCTCGCAGGTATTCTCATTGAATACCGCCCTATGACAATTTGTTCAGTCCATCCAACTGTATTCTCATCTACACTTATTACACTTGAATGCCGGCTGTGGGGATGCCGGCGTTCATAATACTGATGCCGGCATCCTGAATACCACCAGAAGATTGACTTGCAGGAGGCCGAGCATAATTATGCAGGATGGCTTAGGGTCAGGCCAGGGCAGGGGGGGGTAAAGGGTTAGACACTGGGAAAAGGCTTAGAGTTAGGCTGCGGGGAGTGAATGTTCTGGGACTCTCTCCATCAAGATGCCTGCATCTGTATATTGCTGTGCTCGCCACCCTGCGCTCATCATGCTGTGGGTTGGGTGGTTTACTGTGCTCTCCTAGGATCTATTCTCCCTCTATGGGGGTTGTGGACCCCTCGAGGGAGAATAACCCCTGTAGGTGGGAATACCGGCTGTCGGCATTTAACAGTCGGGATTCTGATGTCGATATACTGACCATCGGAATCCCAGCTGTCGGGAGGCTATCCGCCACTCAATAAAATAACATGTACTGTAGGTACCTTACAACTGTACATTCTAATATAAATATATGAATCCATTAAACACCCATGTCCCCATTTAGGGCTCAGGGGCTAGATTATTTGCAGATGAGAAGGTGATTATTGGACTGAAAGCTGTTTTTGGATAATGGAAATAGTGTAAAGAAGATTGGTTGATGTATAATGGATGCTGAGACCTGTGCACTTATGGGAGCTTGTTATTTGAGACTGAGTTCCATATGTGACAATTCGATCAATAACCTGGAGTGAATGTGGTCAACATTTTGCAGCTTTGATCTCTATAGATCTTTGGCCATTTTAAAATATGGTAATCCCATTGTGGACCTGGGAGAAGACTCCAGGAAGTATAATGTTTGTATAGATGCTTAGGACCTATGTACTATATTATTAAGTGATTATAATGATTATTTTGTATCACTCCAATTTATCAATTACAATTTATATTACAAGCAATATTAAATTCTTGGCAAGTCAGGTCTTGTAAGACTCTGCTAGGATTGGGCATCTTTTTTTCTTACAATGTGATTTATGTTGCAATGTGATATGAGTAGGATGTACCAGGAGACTGTACTGTTTAATTTGATATGGTGGATACCAAACAGGTAATAATGATCATCAGTGGCGTAACTATGGAGGGTGCAGGGGATGCAATTGCTATGGGGCCCGGACCTTTCGGAGGCCCGAGGGCTGAGCAGGCAATCCCCTGCACCCTTAAGAATGTTTTATTAAGTAGTGCCCTGGCAGTGCAGTGTAGCCATCCTGTGCTCTTTCCCCGCTCCAGCCGTGGTGCTATGTATTGGTCTATGACGGGAGGAGCCGGTCTGGCTAATCCAGCCTCTGCTCTTGCTCTCTGACACTGCCAGGGCACAACGTCACTAACTGGTGACCAGCCCCGGCGTGGAAATGGTGAAACAGTGTGCTTCCGCTGGTTCTGTGTGTGGGGACCCGGGCCTGGCAGCGCACAGATATGCTGATGTGGAGATCGGTGCTGATGTACAGTATAGAGCTGGTGCCGCAGAGGGGACCCGTGCTGCTAGGGAGACCTGTAGATGATTGTTGGAGCTGGCGCCATGGAGGGCACTCACGATGCAGAGCCTGAGACCCGGTGATGATGCTGAGATCTGGTGCTGTGCCACTGCTGCGGGAGGTACCAAGCAGTTTACACTGAAGGAGGGGGAGGTGCACTGTGCAAACTGTAAGGGGGGGGGGGTTAAACTCTTGCTTACTCTCCCCTCTCTCTCTCTCCATTTTTTTTCTCTGGCTTGCACTCTCACATTCCACCAGCCCCCCTCTGGTTTTTTTTTTTACACTCTCATATCTCACCTGCCCTCTCTTCCCCCTCCCCCTCACCTCCCCTTTCTTCTCTCTTTTTTTGCTCTGTCTCACTCTCATGCACTGCATATTGCTCTCAAGGACACCCCCTCTCATTCTCTCACTCTCTCCTCTCCTCTCTCTCACTTCCTCTACCCCTCACTCGCCTGTCTTGTCCCCCCCCACTCACTCATCCTCCTGCTGCCTCACCTCTCTTCTATTTCTCTCATCCTCCCTTCTTTCTCTCAGCCCTGTCTCTTACTCCCCCTCCATTGCTCTGCTCCTAGTCTCTTTCTCCTCCTTATCTTTCTCCACCCCACCTCTTTCCCCATGCTTCCACCTCTCTCTTTCCCCCGCTTTCTTTCTTTCCCCCCATCAGTCTACCTACCTGATGGTGTCTCTCCCCCTTTCTCTCCCAGACTCTCCCTCCCTGACATTCTCTCTGACTCCTGCTCATACCCCTACCTTTCTCTCTTGTTCCTCTCCCTCTCTATCCGACACCCTCTCTCTCTTTTTTTTCACATTCCCTCTCTTTACCTGACAATCCTCCTCTCACCTCTCTATTCCCAACACCATCTTTGTCTCTCACTCCCCTTATTCTGCCCCCTAAGGGGCATTGTATCGACAGTGCTACAAGGGGGGAGGGACTTTTAAATTGTTGCTACGGGGCCCCAAAAGTTCTAGTTACACCTCTGATGATCATCATTTCCATATGTACGTTGAACCACCGTTATTAACTGAAACAGAAAAGCTGTGTAGGAGGCTTGCCTTAAACTGGGTCAGAAATACTCACCACAGAAGGGGCAGCCACTGCTTTCTGCAGTAGCCCCTGCTCCCATGGGGCTGCTGCTGTTTGTGGCCGTTTGGAGAAGTTCAGGCCTGCTTGGGGGGGGGGGGGGGTGGGGGGGTGCACGGGAGCACTCAGGTGTTTGGGCACTCAGCCGTTCATCTGTTCGGGCATTCCTGTGTTTAGACGCCCAAACACACAAATGGCCGCGATCCTCTCCGAGCGGCAATGAGTGTGGTGATGTGGAGGATCGGCAACAGGTCGGGGGATCAGTGACAGGGGGAGGGTGGCTTGCCAGTGGTTCACCACTGGCGCACCCTCTCTTTACAGTGGCATGCCTGGAAATTTCTCATTAGATCCTGCTCCTGCAGCGCAGCTCAGCCCAAGAAATGTCTGGGCATACCACCGAAGGGGTTAAAGGCCGATGAAGGTCCATTAAATTAAAAATATTTACATTTTACGAAATTTTTGAGGATTGCATAAGCATAAACTTTTGCCCATCCATCGGATGGGTAATTTTTTTTGTATGCTTGTGGGCCAATAGATGGCACCAGATTAAGCAATTCAATTGTTGTTAGCGCACAGCTGTCGACGCTGAAATTACTATTATGTTGTTTGGTCATGTTAACGGGCTAGTAATTAGAGTTGCAATAATTACTAATTCACTCTTAAAATTTGAGCTCCTTTAACTAATCGTTCCGCTTGGCTATACTGTAACTGCTTAATTGTTACTGGCAATATCACTTGCTATGTAAAGCTCTAAACTTAACATTGCTTTCACTTTGCATTTTGCAGCCACGCCTGTTTTTTTCTTCCTCTTATTTGAGTGCAGAATATTTTCCCACCTACTCACCCTCAGTTGTTGAAGGGCATAGGCACAAATGTAATAGTAAGTGATATATGGGCGGTGCCTAGTTTTCTGGTCATTATAGCTAGTAAATTTTGCTTATTGCAATTAGTAAGTATTGACTTTAATTTATTTTTCTCTAGACAAGAGTTTTGCGTTTTAACATCCCAAACGTAAATGTATCTGTCTCTCATTCCTTTTTATCCCCAAAAATGTAACAATGTAATGTGGGCTAGGTGGAATGAGGGAGATTGGCAGAATAATGAGGGAGAGAGGGAGATTGCTGCTATTTCAGGGAGTCCCCTGCAGAATGCAGGAGGGTAAGCAACTATGATTCACCATAACTTCATGCAGTTTACAATTGTTTTTATGCAACTGTAGTTAGAAAAAAGCGGGTTTAGTTCCAAGACAACAGAACCCATCCAAACTTAACTGACCCGAGGCAGGCTCACTGATGGCTCGCTCCTTCGTGCCATCTTCCGGATCAAGAACGAGGCCGAACGTCATAATCCCACTTTCTGATTCTTCGCGAGACCCGGAGCCTATATAAGTCCTGGCGATCTGCACCATTTTAATTCTGGCTGTGATTTCAGACAGCACGGACATGTTTGTTCCGTCTGCTGCACATGGGGGGGGAGCTGGTGGGAGGGCTGTGGAGGGCAGCTTTATTACGGAGATTACATTTTTCTTCTTTTTACTGCTACTACTGCAGAGACATGCTTAGGTAACAATCCAGCTGCAATAACAAAATCTGAATAAAATAATAATTGTAATAATAATTTGGGGCCTAGTTTTTAAAAATGCCATTCTGTCTGCCACTGCAGTGCCACTCCTAGATGTGCCATGGGTTTGTGCCGCCCACTTGTGTCGCTTATTTATCCAGCTATCTTGGTGCAACCTTTTTGGCCTAAAAACAATATTGTGAGCTGTGAGGTGTTCAGGATAGACTGGAAATGAATGTTATTGAGGTCAAAAATACTGTAGGAAAACTGTCATTTTAGCAGTTTTTATCATTTTTCCCAAAATATACCGATCCAAAACCCGGAAGGGTGGTTTTGGCACTACCAATCCAGATCCAAAACACGAATGGAGATTCAGATCCAAATCCAAAACACAAAACCTGAAAACTGTCCAGTCACATCCCTAATTGTAGTACAATGTATGTACAGTAAGCCATTGTTCCTAATCTCACTATACTCAACTGTGCTTTTACTAGCGTTTCAATGAATCTTGCTCTCTATGTATTTACCTTTGTAGAAGTGTACTGAGCTCCAAGAGAGCATGAAACACTAGTAAAAAAAAAAGAGTGAAAACAAGTGAAATGTGTTTGTCATAACTTTCCACTAGTGTTTTAGGTACTTATGTAATATCTGGGCTGCCGTTTTTCTTATGAGACCGTGTCCCCTCGCGGGGCTCGCTGCGCTCGCCACGCTTCGGGCACGGTGGCTCGCTGCGCTCGCCACACTATATAAAATCAACTCCATGCGTAGTTGGATAGTAGGGGTATGAAAAAATGGGGTGCATTTAACATGGGAGCCCAGATAATACATAAGTACCGTGTTTTACTATATTGAAAATGAAATACAAGGTCAGTAGGTATCTAGTGTTGCACTGAGAGGCAGATCCAATACTACAAGTTGTTTCACCTTTATAATGTACCCCCTCCAATCTCTACAAAAAAAATAAGAAACAGTACAGTACAACTAAGTTGAGGCAGATGCCATATAAAATACTACAACTGTGAAACATACATGGCCTTCCATTTAGGGAAGCACCAAAACATACACTCTCCTTGAAGAAGACCCGAAGGAGGCCGATACGCATTGGAGGCTACAAACTTACATCCCTACCCACCCACCCACCATCTATCTGCAAGTCTCCTCCAGGCAGGAAGTAGAGTAGTGATGGGCAAAATGGGTCACAAACAAGAGCTGGGATCCAGCAGATCAGTCAGTGAAAAGATCTGTATCTTTTAGGCGGGTCAACGGTTCACTTTGAAGAAGGAGTAATTGCTAATAACGAAGCATAATTTGTTTTACAATCATTTATTGCCATTTTTTTTACTTTTTTTTTTTTTTTTAAACAGTGAGCTGAACAAATAAGAACATACATAACCGAGTAAAACACTGATCGATGGCTGGGTGCAGAATCGCCATTGATGGCAACCATTGATGGCGTCTGCACCGATGGCCATCCCTAGCAGCAGCAGCCCTGTTATTCTCTCTTTTACTTGCAGTAGCAGCACTGAACTCAGGGCCTTATTCTAGTTCACTCTTAGAGGCAAAGTCCTTCTCAGATGGACACAACCATGTGCACTGCAGGGGGGGCAGATGTAACAGGTGCAGATAGAATTAGATTTGGGTGAGTTATTTTGTTTCGGTGCAGGGAAAATACTGACTGCTACATTTTTACACTACAATATAGATCTCACTTTGAAGAAAAACCCCACCCAAATCTAACTCTCTCTGCACATGTTATATCTGCCCCACCTGCAGTGCACATGGTTTTGTACATTTCAGAAGGAATTTGCCTCTAAGAGTGAACTAGAATAAGGCCCTCAGTCTCCAGTGTTAGTACATCTCAGCTGCCACAGGTGGCAGTGCTGAGATCAGACAAATGCATTGTAATAAAAGAACGATGGATCACCTTTTTGGGATCGGTGGCTCCCTCAGTCTTTTATGGGATCCGTTCAAAAGAACCGCTTTGTTCGCTAATGACCCATCTCTAGAGTAGAGCCCACATACCAAGTGGGAGCATGAGGCCGGACGCCTGAGTCTCGCAATACCACCGTCCGAAAGTCGCACCCCCGCAAGCACTGTGGAGCCGGGCGGGTTTGTGCAATGCCGCACAGACCAAGCCGCGGCTGTAAAGAAGACCCAGAAGGCGCAGAGGGACAGACAGAGGACCACAAGAAGATCTATCAAGACACACAGGTGAGAGCTGTACTGCGGAGGGGACGGAACGCCAGCCCCCCACACCACCACCCTATGTTTGCCTGCATCCGACCCCTACCTGCCACCTGTGGATGCTGGCACCCCTGCATATAAAACTTTTTTCTGCACTTGCAGACGCCACTTACCTCCACCACTGTGCCCGCCCCCAACCCACAGCTTCGACTAGCTGTCCACTCGCCCTAACCCTAATCCATGTCCCATTGCATGCTGTTGTATTTATGCAAAAATACTGGCACTGTGACCAGAAGTATTCTTTTGCATAACAAAGAACATCAGACTTGCAGCACAGATCTTTCCTTGTCATTTCTGTCAATAAAATTACATAGACATTCAAGGCAAGCAATCATATTATAGACTATTTTAGCACAGGTCCCCACCATTCCTTGCCTCATACTTTCCATTGGAGGGTGGCCCCCCTCTCTGGAGACCAGCAGCTATTAGACTCCCCATTAGGTGAGCACTAACCCCCTCTAACCAGAACCAGATTAACGTCTAAATGGGCCTGGAGCTGAAAATGATCAAGGGCCTATTATGCGCAATAATAGGGGTTGTGGTCAGCACCTAATAATGTGGGGGGCGTGACCAGTGTTCTGGTTGGGTGGTCTGCTCATGGGTGTGTCTGTATTTGTGTAAATACTTTCAACTATTATATATGCCTGGAAAAGGCAGGTGGCTGGCATAAGAAAAATGCAGGGAGATATATTGGCGGGTGCACTCGAAAGGTGCAGCCGCAGGATACTGATGTCCTAAAATACTTGCAGGGTGAGGCGGCACTCCAGTCATAAAAAAAATACTGAAAGCCGAAAGTTGGTAGACAACATTTCAGCACCTTTTACGTGGTCACCTAAGTTTACCGCACCATATACCCTTTATACAAATCATGCAACACAATAGTAACCCCCTTATACTGTACTGGGTGCCGGACGGGGTCCCGACAGTCTGGATCCCAACAGGCATTCACCCGACGTCGGGATCCCGACTGTCAAAACACCGACAGCAGGGTTCCACTTGCTATTTTCCCTCGTGCCCGCAAGGGGTAGGGGGTACAAATTTCCCAGGCCAAAGTCTGATGGAAGGGCACAGTGGGGGCCCCGGGCCCCCTCCCCTTAAGTGACAGCAACAGCTGCAGCTCTTCTCCTCTGCCCAGCACACACTGCTTTGTGTTGGGTTGAAGTGTGGCCATGGAGGTGCTTAAAATACAATATTTTTTCTAAGGGTATAATGTGAATAATGTGAGGAGTAATGTACATAAGGTAAAGTGGTACTACTGTGTGATGTAACGTGAATAAAGGACACCATCGCATGATATAATGTGAATAAAGTTGCACTACTGTGTGGCATAATTTGAAACGGGGGTACTATTGGGTGGCCATGCCCCTTCTCAGCAAGAACACACCCCTGTTTGGGACTGCGCACCGAATGTTTGCACTGTTTCTATTTAACCTATTGTGGGTAGGAGCACCAAAATGATGAATGCTATGATGAGGTTGATGGTGCTGGGAAAGGGGAACGGGGTCAGAGGCGGAACTAGTGGTGGTGCTAAGGGTCACCAGCCAAAATCTTGCCTAGGGCATCATTTAGGCTAGGGCCGGCTCTGGGATCATGTCACTAGGGACAGCCCATTGAGTAACACTAGGCGGGGCTGTCCCCTGTAAAGGAGCAGCCTGTGCCTTGGCTGCTAGCAAGGGACCTTTCTCGATCCCATCTGTAGCGGCTGGCAGGGAGGGCCTTTCAGGTAGGGTTGCCTGTGGGTATTAGGATTAGGTGCTCCCCTCCCCACCTCTCCAGCATCTGTGTGCCTGCAGAATTAGGTAGGAAAGGACGCGCACACTATGCCCCTGTGCTGGTTAATCAGGCAGCAGCTTCCTACCACTCCCCGCACCTCTGCTCCTGCCGCCTCTGCGTATCTCTCTCCGGCGCTTAAGCAGGCAGCAGCTTCTGACCTATTAACCCAGAAACTCCCAGCACTCCCCGCAGACTACACAGGCGTTGGCTTCCCCATACCACCGCAGGGGCTGCGGGACCATAGTTACGCCACTGAGAAATATCTTGCAATGACAAACATTTAAGCATAGGCATCCACATATGTGGAGCTAGGCACGCCCTTTAGGCAGCGTGTGACACACCACCACAATGGTGAAGTGTGCTGCATTATACTGTAATCTCCTTGATGCTCGTTTTCAAAAGTATGGCATATGCCTTATTAAAGTCTTATAGATGAAAATGATCTTCAATCACTATAAGTGCAAGTCAGAAAGTGGAGAGAAAAGTATTGTAACTAATATTTTGTCAAACCATATTGTTTTTATTACAAAGTTACAATAATAGTAATAATAATAATTTTCATATGAAGAAATCATTTAGTGTTTGGCCTGTCACTTCACCACAGCTGAAGCATTCAGACAGCCACAGTGAACATCTCCATGGCAACGTCCAATCTACAGGAGATTAAATCATAATTCTTGGAACCAATATTCTCTGCGCTCCACTTTAGTGAACATTTACAAGACAGAAGATACAAGTAAAACACTGATGTTATATTGTGATGATACCAATTTTTATACTTTAGTGTGCTTTCACTTTTAACTTTAAAACAGCTACCTGTTTAAAGTGACACCTTGTGATGAGTTAATTAATGAAATAGGAAAATAAGTAATTTCTGAATTTAATATGAGAGAGAGAGAGGTGGTGGTGGTGGTGTGTGTGTGTGTGGGGGGGGGGGGGGGGGCGGGGGGGGGGGGGGCAGCTCTCTAGGGACTGGTGCGCCACTCAAAAAACATTTATCACTGCAGTTCCTATAGTGCTGCTGACCTACTTTACTGTAGGTCCATAATTAGGAAGACCTATCTTCTGCGGGAAGGCATTAGTGAAAGAGTGGAATTGGAATATATACTGTATAATATATATATATATATATTAGTTCATGAATTTATCAATGCATTTAAGCATGTTTATATATATATATATATATATATATATATATATATATATATATATATATATATATATATGTGTGTATTCATTTATACATATACAGTATATACTCTACACCTACTCCCTGCTAGCAGTGTTTCGGGTGGCCCTGTTCATTCTTATCACCAAACAGCTGTACAGTATCTCCGGCACCCCTGTCTGTGTCAGCATCTGTCTGTGTGTGTCAGCATATGTATGTCAGCGCCTGTTTGTGTGTCACATCAGTGTGTCTGTGTGTCAGAACCTGTCTCGTGCCGGCATCAGTGTGTCAGCATTTGTCCGGGTGTCAGCATCTATCGGCGTGTTTATTTATTTATTTACAGTTTCTTATATAGTGCAGCAAATTCTGTTGTGCTTTACAATTGTAGACAGTGATAAAACAAACTAGGTAAAAACAGACAAACATGGAGGTAGGAGGGCCTTGTTGCAAGCTTACTATAGATTGATTATAGTGTGTTGATGTCTGTGCCAGCAGATATCTTTGTGCCAGTGTCTGTGTGTCAGTGTCTGTCAGTGTCTGTATGTCAGCATGTCAGTATCTGTGTATCAGCTTCCATGTGTCAGTCTCTGACACAGACAGTATTTGTGTGTCAGCATCTGTCTGTGTGGTGATGTCCGCATCTGTGTGTCAGTGTCCAGCTATCTATATGTTAGCATCTATGTGTAAATATTTGCCGGTACTTGTTTAGTTTCACGGCGGCAGTATGGCCACCGTGAACTTCCGGCTGCTGCGCTCACTAAACTATCAAAAATAAGGTAAACGAACCCTATGCCAATGAAGATTCATACCCCTACTATCCACGTTGGCATAGAGTCAATTTTATATAGCGTGGCGAGCGTAGCAAGCCACCGAGCCCGCAACGTGGGCGAGCAAAGCGAGCCCCGCAAGGGGACTCAGACGCACGCCCGCTGCCGCCGTGAAACTAAACAAGTACCCATTTGCCTGTGTCAGCATTTATGTGTTAGTATTTCATTTTCAGCATCTTCCAGTGTGTCAGCTTGCTTGTATATGTGTGTCAGTATCTGTCTTCTGTGTGTCAACATCTATCCATGTGGTGGTGCCTGAGTTTCCTGTTCACCCAAGCATTTCACCTGTGCCTTGTTAAGTTTGTTTTTGTGCTGGAAAAGGCTAATGCAAGCACTTTGAGTCCTGTTAGGAGAAAAGTTCTATATAAATATTATATATACACACACACACACACACACACACACACACAGAGCTGTCAAAGTTGTGGTATGGGGATATGAAAGGGATTAAGCATCCAGTTCAGTATACAGTATATGTATTCTGTATATATACTGTATATGAGCATCTACCACTATCTGTATGTATATACTGTATATACCTGATTCTGGTTGGTTTGCAAAGCCATGTATTGCAGCCCGCTGGGCGTGACTTCAGCCGCCCGCCCCCATGAAGGCAGGTACCAGCCAGCTTTCGCATGGGGACGCCCAGCATTCTCATGGGTGCACTCAGCAAACAAACCCTGGCTGCCTCCTCCACCCCTCCACCCCCCTTTGCGGGTGCAATGGAGACTCTGTGAGCATGTGCTCAGCGTCTATTCATGCCCCACATCGATGAATCCGGGGCATGTGAGGATAGGCCATTTTAGCTAGGCCACACCCCCAAATTTTCACTGCACATTTGCCGTGCATGCCATCATCCCTCCGCCAGGTCCCTCAAAGTTGGGAGGTATGATATAATAACCCCCCCCCCCCCCCCCCCTTTGTATGGCGCTGCAAAACACTAGTGGCACTATAATAATAATAAGGTACTCACGGTGGCCGATATATCGGATGTGATATTGGCCGATATATGCGATCCGATGCGATTTTTTACCAGTTCATAACCCCTCTATCCACTACGCATGGAGTTGATTTTACATAGTGTTGCGAGCTCAGTAATCCGCCTCCCCTCGCCACGCTTTGGGCTTGGTGGCTCCCTGCGCTCACCACACTATAAAAAATCGACTCCATTCGTAGTGGATAGTGGGGTTATGAACTGGTAAAAAATTGCATCGGATCCCATTGGATCGGCCGATATCGCATCCGATATATCGGCCGCCGTGAAACTAAACAAGTACCAATAATAATAATACATGACTGGGACAGGCCACAGCAACAAAAGTGGTAGTGTGCAGCTTACATCTATAATACACAATGGGAACAGGCCACAACAAGATAAGTAGTACTGTGCAATCTACATATATAATACATGACTGGGACAGGCCACAGCAAGAGAAGTGGTACTGTGCAGCTTACATATACAATATATGATTGGAACAGGCCACAGCAAGAGAAGTACAACTGTGCAGCTAGCATACTGTATATAATTTATTACTGGTACAGGCCACAGCAAGAGAAGTGGTACAGTGCAGCTAATACAGTAGTGACCTGCCCCTGCTTCATACATCACGGCTATTAGAAATAATAGGGGTGGGTCTCTAGTATGTATATTGTTATTTGTTTTTCTATTTTATTGTTTTGTAAAATGTAGGACTGGAGGAGTACAAAAGTAGGACCCTTACTTTTGATTGCTTTGGTAGCTGAATTGGAACATCCAATAACCCTCTCTCTGTATTTAAGTAACATCATTTGATACCAGTGAAGGTCTTTCAAACTATAAGGAGTATAGTTTAAAAGACCTTCACTTACAAAAGGAATACATGTTAGCAGTAATGAGCGCATAGTGCACCTGCAAACCCCCTCTGTCTTGCATATAGCTAAAAATCTCAGCAAGGTAGCACCTCTCATTACAGGGTGTGCAGTCTAGGGCCCCCCTCTTCCCATATAAACTATAAGGAGTACAAGAGGACCTACACACTTTGGATCTAGTAAATTTTTATATAATAAAAAACGTTTTTATATAAATTACCACTACAACATCGAGATTTTTTATACACCTGATGAAGTCTAGCTGACGAAACGCGTTGGTATCAAATGAACCTTATATTGAAATCTGATGTCTAAAACACTGGATCGTACGCTGCTGTAAAGAACCTTGGGCATTATTCTAGTTGGTTTGGACAGATCGCTCACACCGTCCGAATGTGGTAAGACGCCGACCGAACGGACCGCGAGTGGATTTTTCATGTGAACACCTCATCCATGTGTGGGAACCTCCCCCATCATTCGATGGTCGCCGACCATCAAATGCTGGACCGAATGGTCAGGCAGCACCGAGTGCTCCAGACCACTCGGACATTTCTCCATGCAAAAGCAGGGATATGGGTGGGCAGCTGGCATCCGGCTATGTCAAAAGTCCGCCCCCCCACACGTGCGTCATGGCTGCATTACCATACGTACGCCCAGCGTTTTCATGGGAACGCCCATGAAAAGTGTGGCACACGCATATGGTAATGAGCCCAAACAGGCCTTCACGCCCCTCTCCACCCCCGGGTCGGATCGTACAGAATTCACGCCGTATTCAGATGTGCGCAGATACGCATCTACACATGCGCAAACCCCAACCATCAGCCGTCCATACGCAGCCATCCGAACAAACCAGAATAAGGCCCCTTATGTGGACACATTTAAAAAAAATCTTTTTATTAAAAAATAGTTTAAAACTATTGCAATTATTGTTTGTTAAGTCATCTACAAACGTCATTTGGACTGGTGGTGGTGTTTATATTGGCGCACTCTATATACTCTTTTTGTATCTGTCTCTTTTCCCCCACTAACAGGGGGGATTTATAGAGGTGCAGCCTGTTGCTTTTGAGCCCAGTGAAAGGGTTACCCTGTCTACACACATTATATATATATATATATATATATATATATATATATATATGTCTGTGTGTATGTCCTCATAATAGTTAGTAAGATAAACTTACTTCATTAGCATGTTAGTCACTGTGAAAGACAGGAAGTAGGGGGTGGTGTGGTTCAGAAAACTATAGTAGAGAGGAATTAATGTTGATGATATAATTTGCAGTGAATATATTTTTAAGTTTGAATCTTTAGGAAATACATACTGTAATTGGCATTGGCATTATAATATATCCAATGCAAATGATGTGGTATTTTGATGTGTTCAGTCCCACTCCATCTGAACAAAGGTTAACTATAAGAGATTGTTTCAGACATGAGCATAAAATTGAAGAGGCCACCTTGTTTCAGAACTGTCGTACTGCTTGAAAATTTACATTTGAGAGGTATAAGGCCTAAGGGTTTTTAACCTAAAATAAAAGGCCCTTTTTGCCATCGAAAGTTGAGTTGATGCTGGCAGTGCCACATCAATAGAACACAGTCACATCTATCAGTCTGTATGTTGCAGGAGACAATCATTGTATGTGATGGAAGTGAAAAAGGAAAGAATAAAAGTTTTCTGAGTTTTTTTCTGTCACCGTGCAGGAATAAGGCAGGGAAATATAAAGAGGGGCAGTTACTATAGGTACAGTGCCCGCACAGGGAAGTGACAACAGTGACAGCTTATAGAAAACCTGCGTTATTTATACTGTGTTAGTATTAGTAATGAATTATGTGAGGCAGCTATTTCTAACTTACAGCCAGATGCTACATTAATGACAAGGGAAAAATATTTCTAGGAGTTAGGTTGGGTACACACTAGAAGATATATCTGCATATTAATTGATCTGTAGATATATCTACAGACAGATCGGGCAGCGTGTTTGCCATACACACTTCCTGCTCTGTCGGGACTGACATCACAAATGGGCGGACGCATTGGAAAATGCCCGCCCACTGAGCTGTCAATCACCGCCAGCTCCCGACACGGCTGTATGAGCGGTCAGCAGTTTTCCTGTACACACAGCACGATGCGCCAATATATCTTTAGATATATCTGCTGTGTTGCACTGCTGACACAATATATATATTTGAACAACGCCGTTCACAGATATATCAATGGTACACACTCGCCGATAGTGCATCGATATATCATCCATTCAATTGAACTGCCGATATATCGGCGAGTGTTTACGAACCTTAATTTTAGTTTGGGTATTAAATAGTTTCAAGGCAAAACACACAGCCGTACAAACTAATATAAGATATTTAATACCAGTGATGAAACTTGTGGGTTGTGGTCCCAGGAGCAAAAATATAATTAAAGCCCCTCTCATCCACCCCAATCCAAGTTCGCAATTTGCAACACGGCAGTGGGTGACAGGGAGAGGAAGAGAGTTTCAGTGTAAGGCAGGGGATGGCAGAGTGGAAGAGGGTGTCCTGTGTGGTGCGGAGAACAGGGGGCATGTGCCTTTGTAGAGGCAAGAACTCAGTGGCCCCTGCTCTCTCTTTGACAGGTTTCCTCACCTCTTGGCTTTATCCAGGTTGGATTTCAGTTGTGAGCTGCCTGTAATGCACAGACAGAAGTGATTCAGAAAAAATGTACAGCTCTCTGTTTATTAGAAGAAAAAGGCCAATTACCCTCCCCCCATGACCCAAACTAGCATTTAATTCTAAAATGGCCCTAGGATAAAACTATTCTTCATCCTACTGGTCCTATTCCTTAGGCAACTAAACCGTGTACCCGAAGGCAGTTATACAAACAACCCATTAGCCGGGTGGGTACCATCTTTTAAGATATTATGCGCCCTACGCAGACAACGTTTCTGAATGTCATCAGCAGAAGGGAGAGTAGTACCCATTATCCGTTGGGCCAGTTTAATTACCCTCTGGATTGACTTCCGTTCTGCAACGGTACAATTCCCATACCAGACGGAGATACAACTAGTTAGAATGCTTTCCACTGCACAACAATAAAAATTTACCAAAATTTGCAGTGACAATTGTTGTTTTTTCAGCATTCTGAGAAAAAAAAAGGTGTTGATGGGCCTTTTTTACCAAACATTTTATGTTAGTTGACCATGTTAAATCCTCAGAGATATAAGTGCCCAAGAATTTAAAATTAGACACTTGGTCAACATTTGTCCCATTAATCTGTACCGGCATAACTGGGATAGATTTTTTCCTACGAAAATCTACCACGATCTCTTTTGTTTCATCGTTGTTATTAATGAGGCCAATTAATGTTGTATCATCGGCAAATTTAATAATGATATTGGAATTGTAAACCGGTTTGCAGTCGGACATAAAAATATAATAAAGAAACGGGCTTAATACACAGCCTTGCGGTACCCCAGTATCCTGATGTGGAGAGGTCAGGATATTTTTGGGTACCTAGGGTTAGCCATGCGGGGAGTGGGGGTTAGGTTACACGGTCAGGTATGGGGGTTAGGTTTAGGCACCAGCACGGAGAGTTCGGAATCGGATCAGGCTGTGGGGGTGGGAGGGTTAGTGGGGGTTAGGGAAGATAAATATACTTACCTGACCCATGTCAAGATGCCCTTCTTCTGGATCCCGACATAGGTATAATGACTGCAAGCATACAGATCGCCGATCACTCGTATATATCCTGTCTTATATACCTTGCTACAGCCATTACTCAGCTGAACCATAACAAAACATTCAGTCACTTCCAGGAAAGTCAAATCTTTTTTATTAAGTGTAAAATGTTTGGGAATATGCAGCTTGTCAATCATTTCTAAATGATTTCAGACATTCCCCAGACTCCCAGTAATGAACTAACCTCAATTTAATGAACAATCCTGCTTCACTTTTCTCATATACATTTATTCTAGTTCATGCTTTCTGACAAATTCCTTCTTAGATGGACAAAACCATGTGCACTGCAGGGGGGCAGATGTAACATGTGCATGGAGAATTAGATTTGGGTGGGTTATTTTGTTTCTGTGCAGGGTAAATACTGGCTGCATTATTTTTACACTGCAAAATAGATCTCACTTTGAAGTAAAACCCCACCCAAATCTAATTATCTCTGCACAAGTTACATCTGCCCCACCCGCAGTGCACATGGTTTTGCCCATCTAAGAAGGAATTAGTCAGAAAGAATGAACGAGAATAACCCCCTCTGTTTCTTCTTCTTCAAAGTTTCTGATTGACTTCACATGGGAAGTGTACAGTGTGCAACTCATTCTGTTATAAAAAGACGCTTGCTGGAGGAGATTTTCATGACCAAACACAGAGCCAACAGATTACTCAGAAGTGTCGCCTCAGTTACAGCATGCTACCACTTCCTCTCTGGTCATGTGCTCATTCCCAGTGTACAGTCTGGAGGATGATTCTAATTTCAGATATTTATCAAGGAGAAACAATCATTTGCCTGCGATATGGGAATATGACTGGGTGCCGCAGACATACAGTATATCACTAGTTCATGATGTATTGCCATTCAAATGTCCTTGACATACTGTATGGGAGAATGGGTATGGGCCATAGGGTCAACTCAATGAAGGCCGACATACATTACGTCGACAATTGAAGGTCGACAGGGCTTAGGTCGACATCTAAACCAGGTCAGGTTGACAGGGTCAAAAGGTCGACACAAGCATTAGGTCGACCATGGGAAGGTCGACAGTCAAAAAAGTCGACATGAGTTTTTCACATTTTTGACCCGAATTTCAATATAGTCAGCATGTCATAATGTTCTTAGTCCCCTTGCAGGGCTCCCTACGCTCGCCATGTTTCAGGTACTGTTATAATCTCCCAGCATGCCATAGTGGATGGTAGGTTATGTAATACCGCCTGCTGGCCCAAGTCGGCTAAAAAAAAATGATCATATTCATGTCAACCTTTTGACTGTCGACATTCCCATTGTCATCCTAATGCTTGTGTCAACCTTCTATTTCAGGTTTCAACCTAAACCCTGTCAACCTTCAGTGTTCGACCTAATGTATGTCGACCTTCATAGGGTCAACCTAGTGACCGTATCCCAGGAGAACAAGAGTTGGGAGGAGCAAAGCAAAAAGCAAAAAATAAAGTAAATCTGGGTACACATGAGGCAACGTGGCAGAAATACTTCTTTCTCATTGCAAAGCCGGGTCAGACCCGGGTCTGGCGCTTTCACATTAAACCTGGGTTGAATTGCTGGGTTGGTCGACCTGGGTTATAAACTGTGGTGCTTTCACATCTCACCTTAGTGCAGAGCAATACGTCACCAACCCGACATTACCCTGGGTCGAAAGGGTATAAGTTGGGAGTTCTAATGAAGATGGGATGTTGCCCCTAGTAACCAATCAGATTCTACTTCTTCTTTATTAAGCACCTTCTAGAAGATAATAGATACCATCTGATTGGTTGCTATAGGCAACATCCCACCTTCAATACCCCTGTGTACCCAGAGTGATGTGAGGAGCTATGAGACCTGGAGGAGGCCAAGCACGTTGAGTGGTGGTGGGAGGCGGGGGAGTGGGGGGCCATGCTGCATTCCACGGCCTGGCTCTCGCTAGCAAGACCTGCAGGAGCGTACATTGCTAATGATATAGTACGTACATGCTAGACTATAGGCACAAAAATATTATTAACGATTGGTCATTATTGTGCACATCATCTTTTTAATTTTCCCATGGAAAAATCATGTTGCACTCCAAGGGGAAAAAATACATTAATTGTTTTTCATGAATGGTAAACACTGTCGACATTTGCATGTAGCTCTCAAATGGTGACAGCTTTATTTTCAAACCTTAATTTAGATTTGACTGTGAATATGCTACGCTCAGATGCAGTTATTTTATGTGCTTTGCTGACAACACTGAGTCAAGCTGTTTATACACAGTGCGATTCTGGCAATCGCTATATAGTCAAAATTGAACAGGAAATTAGTGAGAATCATACAGTATTCAGCCACATTCGATGCTGACACGTGCCCCCTTTTAATCAGTATCGAATAACAAATAGACTATGTAGGCAAGTCACTCTTGACTATCTTGTGTAGGGCCAAATTGCAAGAATAGCAAAATGGTACTTGTGTATTATCAGGGCACCCATTACGTAGTTTACGTAGTGGTGTATTGAGAATACCAATACAGCACTATGCTGGCTACGTAAACTACATAAGTGGCTCTGGAGTCCTAAAAATTCACAATGCTTAATATCCCCACTATCAACCCCCAGTATCCATGTCGGCGTGGAGTTGATTTTATAAAGTTTGGCACGCGCAGTGAGCCACCAAGCCCGAAGCGTATACGTGTGCAGGTAGTCATTGTTTGTAGGAAATGGTACATTTGCACCAAAAGCAGGACACTTGCAGTTCAGGTTCACATGCTGAAAAGGCACTTTACACAGGCTTTCCTACCCTCCCACAATTAGCAGGAGGCTCCCGTTTTTTACATGCCCCTCCCCCACAAAGCTGTGCAGTGCTGTTCATCCATGAGATTACACAGCACTTAAAGGCTGGCCAGTGGCCACTGCAGGACATGTTTACTTTCACTTTTGGGTACTTATGTATTATCAGGGCGCCCAGTTAGCATACGTACGGCACCGTTGGAAAATCGAATCGCATGCAAATTTTTGCTTGCGATGCGATCACATGCGATGTGGTTTTCCTATGTAATTTATTCACTGCTTTCTACACGCGAGCGGTGCGATGCGATACATACTGTATGTATGAGATGCAATGAGATTTAGGCACCCCCCACTATCCTCTCGAGGGGCTCGCTGCGCTCGCCATGCTTTGGGGTGGCGGAACGCGTCCTCCCGTCCTTTTCA
The DNA here is from genome assembly GCF_055691185.1 of Crinia signifera. Lineage (NCBI taxonomy): Eukaryota > Metazoa > Chordata > Amphibia > Anura > Myobatrachidae > Crinia > Crinia signifera. Next base: position 99,797,952 of record NC_139224.1, read on the forward strand.
TACCTCCACTATCCACGTCGGCGTGGAGTTGAATTTATATAGTGTGGAGAGCGCAGCGAGCCACCGAGCCCAAAGCATGGCAAAGGGACGCGGATTATATTACATGTATTCCGTGTCCCCTCACGCGGCTCGCCATGCTTTGGGCTTGGTGAATCGCTGCGCTCGCCACACTATATAAAATCAACTCCACGCCCGCTAAGCAATTTGCTTAGTTGGCGCCCTGCTACTATATAAGTACCCACTTTGTTTGGACTTCCTGCCATCGGGTTTTAACTTACAGTAAGACTAAATTTGATTGAGTAGATTGCATGCAGCCAAGCAGTGCCTATTGCTGTGTGCAGAATGCAGACACAACCAGTCTGACACAGAACTGCAGACTGACCTGCTGATGTAACTCCCTTATGCTTAGCTGGGTAAGGAGGAGGAGCAACATGGTCCTTCCAACAGTTCCAGTAAAATGAAGGGGAGTGCAGACACCTGGCTTCTGTGCCAGAGATGTGTCTGTCTCTTATGTTAAGGCTAGGAGCCATGAAGACAATATGTTGCTGTATGACAGGTTGGAGGCAAATGATTGGCTGTTGTTGCTGCTCCTGTGACTCCTCCTGTGCCCTCAGAGAGAACTTGCTGCAGAACAAGGAGCAGCATTGGGCTGCAGTGGTGAAGTGCACATTAAAGGGTCTTTCCATCCTTGAGCTCTTGTGTGCAAATCTGTTTCTGTGTCCCTAGAGAACAGATATCAGGACACTGAAGGTAAGGGCATGATAAATATTAATGTAGAGGAGTTCCCATTGTTACACATGTAGCAAAGTATGTTGCAACTCCTAAAGCATAATATACTTGTATCTGTTGGTGGTGATGCTATCAGTATATAGTTCTTTTTGTGAAAACAAACATTTATATCATATCATAAAAGCAAGCAACTTGTTTTGTTTCTTATTACAATATGTGTGTGATAAGGGGGAACTCCGGACAGCATGCTATGGGGTTGATCCTGTTATCTGCGAAGGGGTGCCCTTTTCAGTGAATTCAGGCCACGGTAACGGCACCTACAAATGGATAGAGCTAGGTAGAGCTAGACACACCCTGTGGGCCTATCATGAAGCCCCAATAGTGGACTGCTGCCTGCAAAGAGAGTGGGGCATTCTGTTACCGACTGCAACTACTTTTCAAAAGTAGGCAAGTATGACTTTACATATGTTCCAGAATAAACCATATTTGCTGGGAGGCACCCCCAGCCCCTAGGAAAAGTGGACAAGTATCCCATTTTCCTGCTAAACCCCTGATCCACAACCTCCTTTCGCAGCTTACAACAGAGTAGAAGTGGGCGGTCCCATAATAAATTGCAACTGCTTTTTCATCACTGTATAATTAGGGTAGAGTCACAATTTGATTGTGAAGCCACATACCATAGACAGCCCTTTACAGTGGCAAACGCAGGATTTTTAGAGGGGGATTTCCAAATGTAATCCAAAATCTCCAAATCCGCAGGGCATTGGAGTAAGTTCGGGAGTCTGGGGGAGTTCTAATAGTCAAGAAAATTGGTATTTTTATACACTTGATACTGAATGGAATACAGTATTAATATGTAACGCTACAGCTGGTCTATAGTATAGGCTTTTTCAAACATTTAAATAAGATAAAGAAATATCAGGAAAATATTAAACATATCATAATAAATACACAAACATAATATAACCAGTAGTGCAATTTCTAAGCTCACAATCTCCCACTTCATGGTAAAGCTCCAGTCTCTTCCTACTGGCAGCTGCTCTCTGGTACATTGCGATGTTTGAGGGCTCAGACCCACACATACAGTAAATGTGGTAGAAGAAGCTGGTACACTGGGCATGTGCAGCAGCTCTGCTCTGTCCTTTACACTGCATGATGTGGTGGCATATCATATATTGATCATATTATATAACAGTGAGATTGTTGTCATAATTTAAGGCACTTGCCAAGAGGAGGGGGGTTTCCGGGCAACCAAAAACCCCCCATGCATTTGCCTATGCCCTATGTGCCTACCAAGTTGCCCCTCCTATAAGAGGAATATATGGTAAAAACCATGTACTTTAGGGCACTGTGGTCATTTACTATATGTATCACACTGTACGGGATATGGTCAATAGGTCAACAAGCTAGTTTTTTTTTCTGCAGAGACTGCGAGCAGCAGGATTTTATAGGCCAGGGGTCCTCAAACTATTTTGCTCTGGGACCCCATCAGGCAATAAAAATAATTACAGGACCCCAACAAGTTACTGCAGAAGGTCATCATGTCACATGTGTAGTCAGCAGACAGCACATAAATGGCAGTTTTGTGGAGGCACAAAATGATGGGAGGAGTGTAAAATAACAGACAATTCAATAGATTTTTCAGACTCCTTGAATCACTGACTGAGATTAGAAAAGTAATCAGATTGATGGTCAGCAACATGGAGTCACGACCCCATGCTGAGTAGCCCGGGACTCACTTTGGGGTCAGGACCCACAGTTTGAGAACCGCTGATCTAGGCCAATACTTAGGAATCTCTATTGTTGTGTAATCGAGAGTCTGTTACTTATGCCATTGCAATATAGTATGGGAATTCTAAGTGCTCTGATCGGAGATCCCTAGACAGGATAGTCAAGGCCGCAGAAAAACTAATTGGCCAACCCTTGCCTAGGATGGCAGACATTTTATTAAAGAGGGGAAAAGTTAAGGCTAATAAAATTATTTTAGATTCTAGCCATCCTAGTTATTCTCTTTTCTCCCTGTTGCCCTCTGGGAAACGTTACAGGTGCTTAGGTTGCCGTACTAGCTGGTTGCGGAATAGTTTTTTCCCATCTCATATTTTACGTTTGAATTGTAGCAGCGCAGCGCTTTACAGAGAATATTTGAACATTCACTGCCGCAGTGGAATTTACAATCTATATTCCCTACCACATGTTCACAAAGACATTCTAGGGTTAATTTTTTGGCAGCCAATTGAACCTACCAGTATTTTTTGGGATTGTGGGAGGAAACCGAAGTACCAGGAGGAAACCCATGCAAGTATGGGGAGAATATACAAACTCCAAACTGTAAGAGCCATGGTGGGAATCAAACCCATGACCTCAGCGCTGTGAGGCAGTAATGCTAACCATTACACCATTTCTTTCTCTCCCTTCTTTTTCTTCCTTGGAATTTCACTTATGCATTTTTTTATGTTTTAGTGACAATAAATGACGATTTGATTTGATTTCATTTAGGTCGACATGGGGAAGGTCGACAGTCAAAAGGTTGGTATAAGGTATTTCACTTTTTTGTCCCAAATGTCGACATGACCACTAAAAAAGTGCACCAATGATCCATACCCCACTGTATACATAATTCTGGCATGAATTAAATAAATGATGTGATCCAATACTACAGTATGTTTCTTGGATTATTTTGGAAGGGTGCAGACAGACACGATCAAATTTTCTGTGCAACTGTATATATATATATATATATATATATATATATATTATATATATATATCTCTGATCCAAATAATGGCACTCGAGAGGCAGTTTTTAATGAAAAAAAGGATGGAGTGCCGGCAGATTTGGATATATATATATATATATATATATATATATATATATATATATATATATATATAGCCAGAAGCGTTGTTTTAGAGCGCTGATTACAGACTCAGACCAGCTGGGTTTAGACCAAAGTCCAAAGGTCTTAGTTTGGCACCAAAGTTCAAAATGCTGAACTGCAGCTCCTCCTCTCGTGAAACCACGAATGCCCAGGGTTCCAAAGGCACAGAAAGATCTAAAACAAAGAGAATGGAAGAGGGCGCTTCATGGTGCATTAAAAGAGATATTTTTATTGGATCCACAAGGACAATGATCCACAGTAAAAGGCAATTGCTCGTACCGATTATAAAGACAGTGTGGGCTGGTTACCACATGGCATAGATATAAGCACAAATAGGCAAGGCTGCTCACACGTCCAATACCGGTAAGTTGAACTCCAGGAAACCGCGACTTGACAGGCGCTGGGTTGCGCTGCTGAGGCGATGGAACTTGGAGACACCGGCGTCAGATGTAACAGACGGATGACGGGAGACAGCACACAGGTCGGGTAGAAGTCACAGGCCACGCCCTGACGCGTTTCGTCACTGCTTGACACTGACCTGAACGCCGCGCCGAGCAGCCATAACCCGGGCATCTGAGCAGAAAATATCCGGTGCCTGTTTGCCCTGCCTATGACATAAGCCGCCCGCAGTGATCCTGACGAGAAGCGCAAGCAGCGAGACGTCATCTGTCCACGCCGCATCCACGCCGCATCTACGTCCCTGATACAACTCCGGGTGAGAGCCGGAGACGCTGAAGGAGACGCGGTGAGCACGCGGCGGAGGCAAACAGGAGAGCACTCCTATCATCACTGCTGCCTGCCTGCACCACACAGCTGAGACCCGCGGCAACGGTCACGAACGGCACATGAAGCCAGTGTGCCAGAGACGCTGACAGAGAAGGGGAGAGCAGGGACCCCACCTCCACCTCTGCTACAGTCCGTTTGCACCACAGCCAAAAGTGACGGTCCATAGTGTCGGTCAGGACTGGCCACAACTACCCCCAAGCTACAGGGAGCAGCACGAGGCAGACACCAGTAAAAGAACCCGACTAACCCTGCATATACCGGTGCCCAGCAGCAATCCATACCCTCCAGGTCTGGCCTGTATCCACCGCATAGAGACACATGCACATGCTGGGTGAAAGGAAAGCTATTGAAGATAAGGCCACTACTGCTGAAAGGAAAGAAAAAGGCACACAAGCCGCAGACTTTGAGCCCCGATACCAGTAGTGAACAGCCGCGTCAATCTGGTGCAGTATTACTCGTTTATCCTTTTCTTCTGGTATATCGTGGCATAAATAGACTGAGTGTTGGGGTCTGCTTTGGTCTCTGTTTTCTGTGACAGCCTGAATAGGAATAAACAGTGGCAATTTGGGCAAGCACAGCCAGCCATCCATGCCCTTGGGAGTAAAGGGCCTCTCTGCTGGGACTAGAGTACCCCAGAACAAAAGCAGCATCACCGCATAAGGCCGATATTAGCTTTGGGCTCTTTTCAGGGTGAATTCAAGCCCCTCTAGCAAAAAAAAAAAAAACCCCAAGGGCCTAATTAACTATCTAGGCGAGGCTCCGATATAGGATCATTGGGATATAATTAATATATCTTTGCAGCGCCCAATACTGGACAGAGCTTTTGCGTATATTCATAAAATGGGCAAGACTGGTAACACTGCAGCGGCTGCCCGCCTTGAGAGATATGCTCGTGCCCAGGGTGGTAATCCGCCACAAACCCCGACGTCGACACCACAATCCACTCCGTCAAAAAATAAAAGCCCACCCAGTAGCCCAGAAATCACTCTCCAGCAAGTACTGGAGGCAATAAAGAACAGTGAGCAACGTTTATCTGAGCAAATAACTACTGTGCAAACTGAGATGTCATTAATTAAGGGCGAGCTTAAAATTACAACGGAGAGAATCACAGAAACTGAGGTGCGAATTTCAGCCCTGGAGGATGTGAACAATGAATGGGTCCACAAGGTTAAAAATCTGTCTCAGCAGATGGCAGAAATGAAGTCCAAACTATTGGATATCGAAGGTAGATCAAGGAGAAACAACCTCCGATTTGTTGGACTGCCTGAATTACAGGAGGGGGTGGATGCACCTAGGTTTATTATAAAATGGCTAATAGAGAAATTTGGGAAAAGTTCTTTTTCAGACCAATTTGTGGTAGAAAGGGCCCATCGGGTGCCATCCCGACCCCTACCGCCAGGTGCCCCCCCACGCACACTAATCGTAAAGATCCTGAACTTTCAGGACCGAGATAATATACTACGCCTAATTCGGACAGAGGGCGCACTTGAATGGAACGGGACAAGGGTATCAGTGTTCCCGGACTTTGCCTTGGAAGTCCAGAAGGACAGAGCCAAATTTAATGTGATCAAAAAAAGGCTCAGGGAATGCAATCTGAAATATTCCATGATGTTCCCGTCCAGGCTACGGGTAGTAGCAGATAATGAAGTAATATTCTTCCAGACCCCAAATGAAGCTGCAAAATGGCTGGATAGCCAGGTCCCGGGAGACCGGCAGTTGGCGACGGTGTAGGCAGATGATAACAATGTAACATATAATATAGTCTCTCTGCCAGGGAGCTCCCCACATATTGGTGGCCTTATTAATAGCCTCCCAGGGTGTGGGAGATGTCAATGTTGATAGATATGTCTTTTTCTATGTATTTTCTTTATTTTTTTGTTGTTTTTTTTCGTTTTTTTTTCTTTTCCTTGTTGTTAAGGCTTTGTCAGCAGAATGGTCGTGGGGGTGGGGGACTAGGTATGCCAGGGGCAAATAGGTATACAGGGTGGGGGGAGGGGGGGTATTCGTGGGGTTGGTATGTATGTGGTGTGTATGAAAATTGTACAGGCATAACTTTACTAAAAATGCAAAATAGTAACAATGTTTTAGTGGATGAAAAAGTACTGTCTACTTTATTGGTATATAACAAGCTGGAAAATTGTTCCACCCCTAACACTAGATGATTAAGGTACTGGTGTGGAATGTGAGGGGGATTAACGAAAAAATAAAACGGTCCTTGGTTCTAAACCAACTCAGGCACTATGGGGCTGATATTGTGTGCCTAACCGAGACACACTTGGTAGGGGGTAAATTAATGACCCTCAAGAAACCCTGGGTGGGACACACATATCATGCCCCATTCACCTCCTCATCACGGGGTGTATCTGTCCTCATCAGGAAAACATTGGCATTCATATGCAACAGGGTCAGTATAGATCCAGGTGGTCGCTATGTGTTTATTGACTGTGTTATCAATTCCGTACCTTTGCTTTTGCTGGCAATTTATATTCCCCCCCCATTCTCCTTTGACGTCCTGATAAGAGCCTCTGACTTTGTAATCTCATCACCAAGTGCCAACATTGTATGCATGGGGGATTTTAATAATACTCTAGATCCTCAGATAGATAGATGGAGGAAAGGCCAGCCGGGAGTAGCCCGGAGTAATATGGGCTTTAAAAATTTTGTGCAAGATATGGGGTGGATCGACCCCTGGAGAGTACGTAATCCTAAAGTAGTACAATTTTCTTGTTATTCCGCAACACACCACACATTCTCCAGGATAGACCTTGCGTTGGTCTCCAGCGGTTTCATGCCCCAAATTCAGAAGATAGAATACAAGCCTAGGGGGATATCAGATCACTCCCCTCTACTGATGGAGTTCTCTGAGACAGATACGGGGAGCAGGGGCTTCTGGAGATTCAACGCAGGATGGCTAAAGTATATAGACCTTGAGGGTGAACTAATAAACCAATGGAAGGAATTCTGGGAGATAAATCAAGGATCGGCAAGTCCGGCTGTAACTTGGGACACCCTCAAGGCCTTTATACGCGGGACTCTAAAAAAACTTATATCTGGTATAAAAAGTGCAAGTAAAAAACGGATTGAGAGGAAGGAAAAGAACTGTATTGAGGCAGAAATTAAATACCTAACTGCGAATACTCCTGAAACTCAACAGGCTTGGCGGGGTGCCCAAACTGAATGGCTGGACATAATAAAAGAGGAAAATGTAAAAATGATGGCCTATAGATCCCAGAATAACTACCAGAATTCTGACCGAGCAGGAAAATATCTTGCTTACATAGCACCGGTTGAACAGCCCTCAAATAACATTGGGGCTATCAGAAATGTAGCGGGGAATTTAATTAGCTCTACCCCACAGATCGGTCAGGAATTTAAAAAACTATTTTAGCCAATTATATGTCAGCCGGTTAGAAGCTGATACCCTCCAAATAAAGCGCTACATAGCCCAAATTGATCTTCCAACTTTAAGTATGGAAGATAGTTTGGAAATGGAATCCCCCCTCGACATAGAGGAAGTGAGAAATGCAATCAGAGATCTCCCAGCAGGTAAAGTCCCTGGGATAGATGGCATACCATCGGAGGTGTATAAAAAATTTGTGGACACACTGGCCCCTATGTTGCATGAGACTCTAGGACAATGCTTTGAGGAGAATAGTATCCCCGATTCGATGTTAGAGGCTAAAATAGTGGTCCTATTAAAGCAAGGTAAAATAGAAACAGAGCTAGATTCCTATCGCCCCATCTCCCTCCTGGCCACAGAAGCCAAGATCTTGGCCAAAATATTGGCAAATAGGCTAAACTCGCAAATTTTGAAAATTATTCACCCAGATCAAACGGGCTTTATGCCCGGAAAAGCCACTTCCATTAATATACGTAGACTTTTTAGCCATTTACAGATGATCGAAGCGTGCGACAAAGAACCAGCGATAATATCGCTAGATGCGATAAAGGCCTTTGACGCCGTAGAATGGCCCTTTTTATGGGCGACCCTTGAAGCCTTTGGCATAGGTCCAAATTTTATAAAATGGATCAAATTATTATACTCTAAACCTATAGCGCGCGTGTCTGTAAATGGCTGGACTTCAGCACCTTTCGAGTTGACCAGAGGGACACGACAGGGGTGCCCTTTGTCCCCTGTTCTGTTCGCTCTGGCAATTGAACCCTTGGCATGTTTGCTCAGACAGAGTCCTGGTATCAGGGGGATGGGGAGAGAAGATCGGGGCGATATAGTATCGTTATATGCAGATGATGTTCTGATTTACTTGGCTGACTATACCCAATCCTTACCACTGGTCATGAAAATTATTGAGGAATACGGGGACTATTCAGGATTTAGAATAAATATGTCGAAGTCCTCTATCTTCCCCGCTTTCGATCACTCCTCCCTTCCCCCTGTAACATTAAAATGGTCTGACTCATTTAAGTATCTAGGGATTTGGGTGAGCAGAGATCCCCAGGAGTACATCCAATTGAATATACAACCAGCAATTAAATGGATGGAAGGGAAATTTAAAACATGGGGTAGGCTGCCGGTAACGGTTTCTGGTAGAGTAAACCTGGTGAAAATGATCATCCTCCCCAAATTATTATATATTCTGTGTCAAGCACCGATCTTCCTCCCCAAATCCCTATTTAGGAAATGGAACAGTATGCTGTCTTCCTTCGTGTGGAAAAACGCCCGTCCGAAGGTACAGCTGAACAACTTGATGCGAGAGAAGGGAGAAGGGGGGTTAGGACTACCTGACCTTAGGGGCTATTATATGGCGACGCAATTGGCTCAAACGAGGCCATGGATAGTGGAAGACGGAGGTAGAGATCTGGCCAGAGCTTTGGTGAGGTACAGATCTACGATAAGTTGTCCCTGGGGCAGAATACTACAGGGTAATATCCGGGCGGTAGACCCACCCCTGGTCACGCAAGTGATAAAGGTCTGGCGGGAAGCACATAAAAGTATGGAATCAAGGTACATCGATACGGAACATCCAATAGATGACCCCATAGTATTTAATGAGCTATCAGAGCTCCAAATTGGGAAAATATGGGTGCCATACTCTGTCACGACCTTGAAACAACTATATAATAAAGATGGGCTAAAGTCCTTCCAACAATTGGTGGAGGAGTTTGGAATCCCGAGGACATACTTTTACAGCTACCTGCAAATCAGACAGGCACTGGCGGTGCAATTTCCTAATGCGCCCCCAGTGTTTGACGAATCCCCAATTAAAAAAATAATAAAAAAAGGGGATAAGAGCAAGTTAGTCTCTAGAATATACAAATGTCTGGGCCAAATGAAATATCAGGATGAGTTGGAAGGGCTAAAGGGGAAGTGGGAGAGAGAGGTGGGCAAGATAAGCGAGGAAGAGTGGAGAGAAGCAATGGTGTCCATCCCCAGGGCCACAAATGGGATTCGTACTCAACAAATCCAATTATTCATTTTTTACAGATCATATATGACCATGACAAGGATGGCTAAATTTAAAGCCAATACCTCAGAAATATGCCCAAAATGCAGGAGAGATCCTGGGACATTTCTCCATCTTCTATGGGATTGCCAAAGGGTTAAATCCTTTTGGCAAAAAATCATTGAGGCAATGGTAGTCACGGGGGTCCCGAGAGAAATGCTTACAGCCAAAGGATGTATTCTGAATATAATAGAAGAGAATGGTACCTTCCGGAATAATAGATTGTATATTAACATTATGTGCTCGCTGGCTAAAGTAATGGTGGCCAGACAATGGATGGCCAGTAAGGCCCCGGAATTCAATAGTTGGGTGGCCTTAGTTAACTATACAGCAGCACAGGAAAAACACCTGCACATTAGCCGAAATAATATAAATAAATTCAAACAGACATGGGACCCTTGGTTATCATCCCCTTATTATAGAGACACTAGTGAACATTGATTTCACAAATATTCTAAACAGGCAGGTAGCATGGAATGCCGCCTCTTATATAAAAGTCACCGGCTGGACAGGTAAATGTCCCATAAATATTGAAACTGCACAAATGAAAACATTATGATACACAATAAGCAACTACTAACTTTAAATTAACAATTTAAAAAAAAAAGAAAAAAAAAAAAAAAGCAACCTCATAATATACAAATGAATTATACTAATCACAGAAATGTCACAAATAAGATAGGAATCTTTTTCAATAGATAAACAAAAAAAAAAAAAAAAGGGGGGGGGGGCTAAGTATATCGCACATGGCACTGAAACAAGTAACCCCTTTAGACACATATAAATGAATTATATTAAAACACAGATATGTCACAAACAAATCAGGAATTACCCTTAATAGGTGGGGGGGGGGGGGAAGAGGGGACGGATGACAAGGGAAGGACATGTGCATGAGGAACATCAGATAATAATCAAGACGACACGGGCGGGGAAAAGAGCTGGAATAGGATAGAGGGGGCCGAAATGTAATGGGTAAATAGAAAACAATTGTTACGTGATGCAATGTACAAGGAATGAATGGAGGGTGCAGTGGGTAAAGTGTCAATAATCCAATGAATTATGTATAAATTAATAAGTTGATAGATTTGACGCAGAGTGTAACCATTGCACTGGTTGTTTTATTGTAATGTCATGTCTGTTATTTTTGCAAAAAAACAAATAAATATTACTTTTAAAAAAAAAATCACAAAGTGTGAGGTTTTGTTTGTTCCTGCAATATTATTAACCTCAATAACATTAATTTCCAGTCATTGTTGGTCACCTCACAGCTCACAATATTGTTTTCATTTGGTTTAGGCCAAACAGTTACACCAAGCTAGCTGGCTGACTAGGGGACAGCAGGGAGTGGCACACACGTGGCAGTTGAACTTCAAACATGGAACATATAGAAAACAGAGTGGCGCTGCAGTGGCAGGCAGGATGTTGGTTTAAGAAACCATGTGTAAAGATATTAACCAATAATGTTTTTATTAATCAAGAACTAGATCAGAAGGATGGATTCATTTGTACGTTAACTCAAGTTATGTATTTGATTCTGAAAATTTTAATCAAGTTTTGGAATCAGTATTGAAAGTTCTTCTTTTATGGACTTTTTTCTCTTCACTTGCTGTAAAACAGGCCCAGCTCTCGATCTCAGCATCAGACATGTAAATTTTGAATGAATAAATCAAACAATCAAATCATTTTGGCATTCTGTTATGGTATTTTACAAAGACATGCACAGTTTAAGCAACCAAGTTTTTCAGCAACAAGATCTGCCACTTTGTGGCTGAAGTGCTTAGTTTGTTTGGAACCCAACAATCGGTACTTATGTATTATCTGGGCTCCCATGTTAAATGCACCCCATTTTTTCATACCCCTACTATCCAACTACGCATGGAGTTGATGTTATATAGTGTGGCGAGCGCAGCGAGCCACTGTGCCCGAAGCGTGGCGAGCGCAGCGAGCCCCGCAAGGGGACGCTGTCTCATAAGAAAAACGGGAGCCCAGATATTACATAAGTACCCAACAGTCTAATTTTTTACAAAGTACTTCTACTTATCACTAAAGAGGAGGTTGATGATGAGGTTGGTAATTACAACAAATTATGATAATTTATAAAAATGAATTTAACAAGGTTGCCACCAATTACGTAACATGGAGGAGGTGCCTAGATGGTAAACATTCCTACCTCTGCTAACTTCACAAATATTACAGATATCTTGACAAACGTTGTCTGGAGTTGGGTAAAAATAATCCCACACCCAAGTGTATCTTGTTTGTTCTTATGCCCAAACATCCCAATGGGTTTCTTTTTATCATAGACTGCTTCCGCTGGTGGCTGATTTACACAACATTATCAACATCATCAACATTCTCAGCATCAGATTATAAACAAATATCCATGTCATCCATGTCATTCTGTTGTTACACTTCTGTCCCGGACCAGCCGGGACAGACAGGGTAGACGAGTGCCGGGGGAGACGTCGGCGGCGTCGCACAGCAACGCCCCTGGTTTCCGTCCCCACGGCATCGTCAGCAGGCATCGGGGCGTTGCCGGGCAACGACTCCGAGCATCTCCGCCGGCGTGCCGGCGCGCTGAGGTCATGCGCCCGGCAGCGCGGCGCACGTCAGCGTCAGCGGGGATTTTGAATAAAGAGCCGGCGTCTGCCCAGGACGGACGCCGGTTATAGCTTTTGCACCTCAGGGTCTCAAGTGTTCCTGGTTCCCGCTTATTCTCTGCTCCTGGTTCCTGTGTCCAGCCGTCCTGTGTCCTGTTGTTGTCCCCAGCCGTGTCCTCCGTTCTGCCTCTCGTCCTCCTGGTCTCCGTGCGTTATCCCAGCTGTCTGTGCCCTGCTTCCCGCTGCCGGTGTCTCCTCGGAGCACAGATAAGTGGGGGTTTATCCCCAGACTACCCTTTACTTGTATCTGGAGTTTTATGAAAGACCTCTGTGTATTGTTACACCTGTTTGGTATTGGTTTTTGTTACACCGCTACGTATTGTTACGTTTACCCAGTTTGCTATTTGAGCTACGGGGACCTCGCCTTCTTGGGTTAGTTAGTCATCCCCTTGTTCACCTTTGACATTGGTGGCAGCGTTGTCAACTCTCAAGACCTGGTGGCATCGGGGGCGGAGCCTGACTAACGGGCTCTGTCGAACGCGGCTATTATAGGCGAAGCCTAGCATTAGCACGCAGCCATCAATCCCAATCGATGACAACGGAGTTAGGGTTTGGCGAGGACTCCCGGAGATCATAACATTATAACCGGCCAGACCATACTCTGAGACTGTTGTTGCCTCTACAGCTCAGAGGTTCGGTAGTCGTGGGGAGACCCAGTCATGGATCCGTCACAGCAGGCTGCTGCTCATTCTCTTGCAGGTCAGATGCACACACTGACGCAGAAATTGCAAGAGCTCACCCTACGGGTAAACTCACACGAGCAACGGTCTCAGTCTAGCTCCTCCTCCGGTGGGAGTTTGGAGCCCAGGATAAATCTCCCTGACCGTTTTTCAGGTGACCGATCCTTGTTTTTTAATTTTAAACAGTCATGTAGGCTTTATTTCAAATTGCGCCCAGGATCGTCTGGTTCTGAGGCGCAACGGGTTGGAATGGTTATTTCACTCCTGCAGGGAGATCCTCAGTCTTGGGCCTTCGGCCTTCCAGATGGTGCTGAGGCTCTCTCTTCGGTGGAGGCATTCTTCTCAGCAATGGGGTTATTATATGATGACCCGGACCGGGCCGCCTCGGCTGAGGCTAATCTTAGGGCCCTGCGTCAGGGGCAAGACACAGCTGAGGCATACTGTACCAAGTTCAGACATTGGGCTATTGATTCTGGCTGGAACGACCCAGCGCTTCGTAGTCAGTTTAGAATTGGGTTATCCGAATCCCTTAAGGATGCATTGGTACAGTACCCCACTCCCAAAGACATTGATGGGATCATGCAGTTAGCCATTAAAGTGGATAGGAGATTTCGGGAGCGGCAGAGAGAAAGACGGTCTGGAGTGTTGCCTTCCTTATCTGTGGACGAGTCTACCGAGGTACCCGGAGACGAGCCTATGCAGTTGGGGGCCACTCGACTATCTTCCTCCGAAAAAAACCGCCGACGTCTCAAGGGCCTCTGTTTGTATTGTGGGGGTCCCGGTCATCTGGCTGTTGCTTGTCCGCTGAAGGCGGGAAAAGACAGGGCCTAAGTGATACTTGGGGGGTTCACTTGGGCCTGTCGACCTTTTCTCCCTCAGACTCAGTGTTAATACAGGTATCAGTCGCTGTTACCGACCGTTCTTGGAACGGATCTGCCTTTGTGGATTGTGGGGCGGCCGGTAACTTTATTGATGAAGGCCTGGTGCAACAATTGGGCCTTATACCCATACCCTTGGGAAACCCTGTTTCTGTGTGTGGGTTGGATGGCTGTCCACTGTCTAAGGGCGGTATATCTTTTAGGACTCCCTCTCTTCGGCTGTCGGTGGGGGCCTTTCACTCCGAAGATATTACCTTCCTTATTTTTCACTGTCCTCTCACTCCTATAGTCCTGGGACTGCCCTGGTTGAAAAAACACAACCCTGAATTTAATTGGGAAACTGGTGAGATCACTCGGTGGGGAGGGTCCTGTTCGAATGGTTGTCTCACTCTCCCTCTCCGTGTGATGCACCCCGAGTTGCAAGCTCTCCCTCCTCAGTATCGTGATTTTTCAGATGTTTTTTCCAAAAAAGAGGCCAACACCTTGCCCCCTCATCGCCCCTTTGATTGTGCCATCGATTTAGTGCCCAATGCCAGACTTCCCAAGGGTCGTTTATATGCGTTGTCCCCACCTGAGTCCCAAGCCATGGACCTCTACATTAAAGAAAGTCTTGAAAAGGGGTTCATTCGGCCCTCCAAGTCACCGGTAGGGGCGGGGTTTTTTTTTGTGGAGAAGAAAGATGGGTCTTTATGGCCCTGTATTGATTACAGAACCCTGAACAAAATTACGGTAAAAAATTCCTATCCATTACCCCTCATCTCCGTATTATTTGACCAGATTCGGGAGGCAGTGATTTTTTCCAAAATAGACCTCAGGGGGGCATATAACTTAATCAGAATTAAAAGTGGTGATGAATGGAAGACTGCGTTTAACACCCACTCAGGGCATTTTGAGTATCTTGTGATGCCTTTTGGTTTAGCTAACGCCCCGGCAGTCTTCCAAGACTTTATCAATGAAGTTCTTCGACCGTTTTTAGGGGGTTTTGCCGTAGTTTACTTGGACGACATTCTCATTTTTTCCAAATCTCTTCCTGAGCATCGGCAGCACGTCCGCCTGGTGTTGCAGAAGCTACGGGAGAATCATCTCTATGCCAAGTTGGAAAAATGTGAATTCGAGGTGTCACAAGTGTCTTTTTTAGGGTATATCATTTCCCCTCAAGGTTTCTCCATGGATCCATCGAAGGTTCAGGCCATTCAATCCTGGGCTCGCCCAACCACGCTCAAGGCCATTCAGCGATTTCTTGGTTTTTCTAACTACTATCGCAAATTTATCCGCTCCTTTTCGGACATCGTGGCACCCATAGTGGACTTGACTCGGAAAGGGGCTGACCCAGGACAATGGTCTCAGCGGGCGATGGATTCGTTCATGAAACTTAAGAAAGCATTTTGCTCAGCTCCTATTCTGCACCACCCAGACCCCGGGCTTCCCTTTGTAATCGAAGTCGATGCCTCTGATGTGGGGGCTGGAGCAGTCCTATCTCAGAAGGGTCCTCTGGATCTAAAGATTCATCCATGCGCTTACTTCTCCCGCAAATTCTCTTCAGCCGAGAGAAATTATGATGTAGGCAATCGGGAGTTATTGGCCATCAAATGGGCGTTCGAGGAGTGGCGTCACTGGCTTGAGGGAGCTCAGCATACCATCACCGTGATCACCGATCACAAGAATCTCTCTTATATTGAGTCCGCCAAACGCCTCAACCCGCGTCAGGCCCGTTGGGCATTGTTCTTCACCAGATTCCGGTTTATTATCACCTTTAGGCCAGGGTCTAAGAATGTGAAGGCGGATGCTCTCTCCCGCAGTTTTCAGACTTTCCAGGGGTCTGAAAGGAAAGTATCTCCTATTGTTCCTGGCTCTGTAATCATGGCGGGTCTTACCCAAGATTTAGCCACCTTAGTCATTGCTGCCCAAGCGTCGGCTCCCCAACAGACCCCACAGGACCGTTTATTTATTCCCCAGAAATTACGGCAGGCGGTTCTCAAAGACTTTCACTCGGCAAAGAGCTCCGGGCATCCAGGTATTGCCAAGACTTTTGAACAGTTGGCCAGGACTGTTTGGTGGCCCTCTATGAGGCAGGATGTCGACAAGTTTGTGGCCTCATGTCTGGTCTGTGCGCGACACAAATCGTCTCGACAGTCTCCTATTGGTCCGCTGTTCCCCTTGTCCATTCCCAAGAAACCATGGTCCCATATCTCTATGGACTTTATAGTCGACCTGCCTCCGTCTAGCAAGTTCACCACCATCTGGGTTACGGTGGATAGATTTTCCAAGATGGCTCACTTTACCCCATTACAGGGGCTTCCTACTGCTAAGACCCTAGCAGATTTATTCATCACCAACATCTTCAGGCTTCACGGACTCCCGGTCGATATTGTCTCAGATAGAGGTTCCCAGTTCGTGGCCAGGTTTTGGAGACAGTTTTGCGCAGCCTTAGGGATTCAGGTCAGTCTCTCCTCTGGCTATCACCCACAGTCGAATGGACAGACCGAGAGAGTCAACCAGGCTTTGGAACAATACCTCCGCTGTTTCGTTTCTAAGTGCCAGGACAATTGGGCTGAGCTTATTCCATTAGCAGAATTCGCATACAATAACTCATATCATTCTGCCATCAAGAGCTCTCCCTTCTTCTGCAACTCAGGTTTACACCCCAAATGTAGTTCATTCATGCCCCCGGTTGATCCGTCAAGATCCTCGTCCACTGTCTCGTTTTTTAGAAAAGCCTGGAGGAATGTACACATAGCCCTTAGACAATCCTCAGCCCGGTCCAAGATTTTTTTTGATAGACACAGGAGACCGTGTCTTTTTAAAGTGGGTCAAAGAGTATGGTTATCCACACGTCATATCAGAATTCGACAGCAATGTCCCAAGTTGGGTCCCAGATTTATCGGTCCATTCCCGATTATCGAACAAATCAACCCGGTGGCATTCAGACTTCAGCTTCCCAGGTCTCTGCGCATCAATAATGTCTTTCATTGTTCCCTGCTCAAACCTGTCATCGGAACCCTTCCATCCAGCTCTACACGTACTCAGAGATCTGTTTTGGTCCAAGGGCATAAAGAGTATGTGGTGGAACATATTTTGGATTCCAAGATAGTCAGGGGTCAGCTCAAGTTTCTTGTCCACTGGAAGGGGTTTGGAGATGAGGAAAGATCTTGGGTCCCAGAGAAGTCTTTGCATGCGCCCCGACTTAGGGCGGAGTTCTTCAGAAAATTTCCCTGGAAACCGGGTTCTAAGGGTTCGGTGACCCCTCCTCAAGGGGGGGGTACTGTTACACTTCTGTCCCGGACCAGCCGGGACAGACAGGGTAGACGAGTGCCGGGGGAGACGTCGGCGGCGTCGCACAGCAACGCCCCTGGTTTCCGTCCCCACGGCATCGTCAGCAGGCATCGGGGCGTTGCCGGGCAACGACTCCGAGCATCTCCGCCGGTGTGCCGGCGCGCTGAGGTCATGCGCCCGGCAGCGCGGCGCACGTCAGCGTCAGCGGGGATTTTGAATAAAGAGCCGGCGTCTGCCCAGGACGGACGCCGGTTATAGCTTTTGCACCTCAGGGTCTCAAGTGTTCCTGGTTCCCGCTTATTCTCTGCTCCTGGTTCCTGTGTCCAGCCGTCCTGTGTCCTGTTGTTGTCCCCAGCCGTGTCCTCCGTTCTGCCTCTCGTCCTCCTGGTCTCCGTGCGTTATCCCAGCTGTCTGTGCCCTGCTTCCCGCTGCCGGTGTCTCCTCGGAGCACAGATAAGTGGGGGTTTATCCCCAGACTACCCTTTACTTGTATCTGGAGTTTTATGAAAGACCTCTGTGTATTGTTACACCTGTTTGGTATTGGTTTTTGTTACACCGCTACGTATTGTTACGTTTACCCAGTTTGCTATTTGAGCTACGGGGACCTCGCCTTCTTGGGTTAGTTAGTCATCCCCTTGTTCACCTTTGACATTGGTGGCAGCGTTGTCAACTCTCAAGACCTGGTGGCATCGGGGGCGGAGCCTGACTAACGGGCTCTGTCGAACGCGGCTATTATAGGCGAAGCCTAGCATTAGCACGCAGCCATCAATCCCAATCGATGACAACGGAGTTAGGGTTTGGCGAGGACTCCCGGAGATCATAACATCTGTTCCATTTCCACACTACCATCCTCAACTTCTATTATGTCATCATCACCATATATACTTGTACTGCTCATGTCACATTTACAGATGGTACAGTAATAGTTATAGGAACCAAAGGAGTCAGTCTTCTCTATAAGTACAGCATGAGAAAATTCAGACTCACACATAGATAACATGCAAACTCCTAGACTCTCCTCAGGAATTTGGGAAATCAACATTTGTTTTTTAGACTAAGGGGGGTTTTCTATCCCAAGTGCCAACTGTCAGTACATCCCAGCAGTCGGGGCCGTGGCCCATTTTCAGCCTGCTCACCCGGCAGGTGGGGTTATCGGTAGGTGGGATTCAATGTGCTGCCTGACAATCATCGAAAAGGGGTGTGTCTGTGAAAAGGGCCGTGGATTGTCAAGATTCAGCCATGATCTTGACAATCAATGGATGTTTTCAGCAAAACGGGCCCAATTGCTTTTAAAGTCGGTCTACCTCTTCAATGTTGTTGGGAATGGCAGCATTGAATAGGCGCAGTTGCTATTTCCCCTGTGGATAGAAGGGGGGGATTTAATACCCCTTTAGTGTTTTGGGAAAGTGATTTGTCCGTTCTTAATGTGAAACCTCTAAACCCTTTTTTAATATACCAAAACTATTTGATTTGAGGTGCTCGTTCCTTTCTGCTCCCTAGACAACCTTTACTACAGTAGGTGTTGTAGTACTAACATGATGGCAACAGCCAAAGCACTAGTACTTGGTTGCTCCTCCGGCTGTTCTATTGATTGATCATGATCCATATTTAGTCAATGCTTATAGTGCTTACATTTATTAACACAGGGGCAGGGCACCTACTGAGCTTTATTGTACACAAGTTGTAGAACAGGCATGTCCAACGTTGGCCCTCCAGATGTTTTGAAACTACACATCCCAGCATGCTTTGCAATAGTTTTAGCATTCTCTAATAGCAAAACTGTGGCAAAGCATGCTGGGATGTGTAGTTTCACAACATCTGGAGGGCCAACGTTGGACATGCCTGTTGTAGAACAACACTTTCACAAGGACAACTCACAGTGCTTATATTTCTGAACGTAATGCAACATGGCAACTACAGAAAATACAAGTTGTACACAGAAAAACACTTTTTCACAATAACGCTGTAGAGTTATAGTGCCTACATTTATTTGAATGCAGTGGGGGCAGCACCTAGTGCACACATGAGATGTACAAAAAAAAATCTTTTTTTTTTTTTTTTTTTTTCACCAGAATCTTTTATGCCAACCAGTGGGCTCTGTGCACTAAGGGCTAATACTGCACCTTTATTAGAACAGAGGACCTACAAGTAACAAACAAAAGGCAACAGTGTGCTGTGCACCAAAGTGCTGCAGCTAAGTTACAGCACAATTGTGACAAAAATACAAGTAATATTATAGATGCTCCTAACCTGCTTGATAAAAAAATAAAAAATAATGTTTTGCTAACTGCCTAAATCCATCTAGCTCAGCCAGTAGTTAACTAGGGAAACATCAAACAGTGACACCTCCCTTTATTAAAGTTTGCCCAGCAGCAGTAAGCAGGGTACCAGTGTGACTGTGCATGTGCAACTATAATGATGGTTAACAACAGTAAAACTGTCCTTCGGTGTTCTGTGCTGTGTACCAGTAAAGGATTGTTTTATATAAACAGGGCCGGACTGGCCATCTGGCACTTCTGGCAAATGTGAGAAGGGCCGATGGCCCTGTGGGCCGCTTTGTGCAGAAAGTTCGACTTTCTGCAGTAGCGCTGAGCCTGCCCTGCTGCCTCGAGTCCTGTGCACCGCACAGCCCCCCCGCATCATTACAGTGGTATCCATCCCAGAAATCCGCCAAATCCTGCGAGAGCCAGGGGAAGCAGTGCAGTGACATCACAGTTAGAGACGATATGCATGCTTGTAAGAGCGGGGACCCGCTGTCCGGCACCTGGGGAGGGACACGATCTGGGCTGTGAGTACAGAGTCAAGATTCCGCAACGCAGAGACCGGCCGCAGCACAAAACAGTGAGTTGTGACAATCCTAACCACACACCACTCAACATATGGAATGGGACACTGCAGGTTAATCTATGGGCAACATTGACGCTGAGCACATGGCTATTTGTAACGGGAGAGGACATAGGCAGAATGCCTATGTAAAGGGGTTCCCATGAATCGCCTGAAGCCTGCCTAGTCTCCCTCCTAGTTCTAAGAGCTCAAAACTCTAACTAATCCGCACGCAGAAAGACATTACCAATTACCCCACAAGTGACACCCTACTTAGACAGAGGAAGCAGATGGGCATTACGGTGTGTTCCATAATGTGTAATGCCTCCTTTTTGTGAAGCCACACCTCCTTTTCATGAGGACACGCCCATTTTTGCCCCTCTTGCTGTGCATGGGCCTGTGTGCTCAAAATGCCAGGGACGATTTCTGGTCCCAGTCCGGCCCCTGTATATAAATAATATACAGTTTAAATAATATATTAATTCCTCCCCTGGCAGTCTAGTTGTTGTGTTTTCCCTTCAGCGCCTGCTGTGAAATTGCTCCCGAATCATGGTGGGAGCTACTTACAGTTTATTAAATCAAATACATGCAAGATCCAACATAGGGATGGTAATGTTTTGCCTCAATTTTGAATCCTAGTCTGGCAAGAAAACCTCAGCCAGTGCTCGGATTTCCTTGGATCCCTAAAGTTTGTTGGGTTTGGTATTCTGAGAATTGCGCCAGCTCATCTCTAATATGAAATAACCACGAAGTTTTTATGAAACCATATGTTATGTCTGAAAGCCACTGAGCTACAATATGCTTTTACTTTTCTTCAGGCACGTGTAGGGAATTGTAGAATAAGAATTCATATAGTACAGTATTTATATATGAGGGCAAATATAAAATCACGGAAAATAACTTTGCAATAAAAATGAATTTGTGAAATGCAATTATTTTTCATTAGAAAATGAAATGCAGAACTTTTGTGTTTCTACACAAAAGTATAAGGATTGAAAGTCCAAATCGATAAATGAGGTACACATTGGGGCTCCGAGTTAGACACAAATCCATCTAAATTGCTAAATAGCACCTGGACAAACCACATTGTGATATGAGGGGAGCACATGTAATGGGGAGCAAATATCATTTGTCATTATTTCTTGCTTGCCAGGTAAACACTCACTGCTTTCAATGCGACACACAGAAAATGAGAAGCTACATTTGTATCAGAGTTCAACTAGGAAGGGCACCTCCCAACTTTGTACATTTTATATCTGTCTCCCCTGCAGTGCACTATAGTCTTGCCAAGGTGCAAAGTGCTCCTTTCAGCTGGATTTACCTTCATCTTTTATTGAGGCCCATTATGTTTTCTGTGTATACTGATCCACACAGTCTGTACTCAGTTAAGTCACATATATTTAGTATAAGTTGAACTCAATGGACAGTTGTATTTTGTCATGTACTGCTGTACTGTATGTAACTATGTACAATGTTACAATCTCTTTACATCTTCCAAAATGAGCAGCGATACGTACATAAAGATTACTGTCATCCTCCTATTATCTACAAACAATGAAGCTTAATTCAGAGACTATAAAACAACAAGGAGACCAATCACTTCAGTTACACAAAATCGATATGTGTTGCTCTGACTGAATTTACTGACTCTATGGCTATGTGCAAACATATTTGGAATTAAAAATACATTTCAAGCAGATTTCTAGAATGGTTTACCTTCATGACCTCAAAACCAGAAATTCTTATCTATCAACTGCTGTCATATTGTCAGTTATAACATTATAATATTGTATTTGCGAGATTCTTATTGTTATTAATATTATTATTTTGGTAACATCTAGCGACAATTGTTAGTTTTTTTCAAATGCCATATACCACCCTCAACGGCTTCCTGCGCCATGCTGGTCTATTACAATGGAAACTAAACTGAATACAGCATCATTAGTTAGCAAAACAGCCGCTACATATTTAAAATCTCACAAAGTAATTTTATTCATTTGAATTATGTTTGTGAAAAGATAGGAATCCAATAAGCACAACAGTTACAATATACAGTATGCACACATATTCCATTCAGTCGAGCTCTTACCTGAAGTAACATTGTTTTGGTCCCATAGAAGAAATCCAATCATTAGTAGCTTCAGACACAAATTCATGGTGATAAAAGCACCTTGGTGTCGGGCCTGTCCCTATGATATACACAAACCAGTTGACATTAGGTTACTAACAGTTTAAACCAAGTAATCAAGAGTAGAGAAGTAGGACTTTTACATACAGTGCTATCTCGTTATCAATCCTCTTGCAGCTTCCTCTGTGACTTAATGCTGTCTGTATACCATGCTATGAAACATCCAGGCCGATGTTTAGTTTCGTCCTACCTACTTCTTCAAAGCTTCCAGGAAGTTGGTTTGTTAAACCGCGCTGTCATTTCCTTAGAAGAATTATGCACCATGAACAAGTACAGAGAATATCTATAGTGTTGTAATGTGTGGCAGCAGAATAGATGGCAATGGCAATGTGTTATGTTGTATTTGAGCCTTTTTTATCTCCTATTTTTATCCCATTTCTAATAATTCAGCATATCTCTTGATTTGCATATAGTAGCAACTTAACATATGGCGAGTGCATGTACAATGGACTAACACTATTGAAGTGAAGAGTGAACAATGTATCAGTGTGGCCAGTTGTTGGGCTCAACAATTTTGCTGCGTCCCATTCTCTATGCTCTGTCAACCAGCACACTGCTCATATGTATTACTTAAAAAATAATCGGTACTTGTTTCCTAGCATGGCGCCCACTAAGCTATTTGCTTAGTGGGCTATTCTGCGTAGGGAAATCACATCGCATCGCATGGGCCATTTTAGTGCCATGCGATGTGCGATGCGATTTTTACATGTAATTTATTCACTGCTTTGTGTGCCCCAGGGCATCGCATCGCACCTCCCGCAAAATCGCATGCGATCGCATGCGATTTTATAGGGTATGCAATGCCATTACATTTGGTATACAATAATATGATCGTATAGGTCCTAAAAAGAGTTTTTACACACGCACTGCCACTATCCACGCCACCCCGAAATGTGGCGAGCGCAGCGAGCCCCGTGAGGTTCAGCGGAACGCGTCCACCGACTCTTTCATACTCCCACTATCCACGTCAGCGTGGAGTTGATTTCATATAGTGTGGCGAGCACAGGGAGCCACCGAGCCCGAAGCGTGACGAGCGGACCCGGAATACATGTAAAGTAATCCGCGTCCCCTGGCGGGGCTCGCTGCGCTCACCACGCTTCTGGCTCGGTGGCTCGCTGCGCTCGCCACACCGTATGAGATCAACTCCACGCCGACGTTGATAGTGGGGGAATGAAAACGTCGGAGGATGCGTTCCGCAGCCACACGCCATGCTTCGGGGTGGCGTGGATAGTGGGGGGGTGCGTAAAACCTCTTTTTAGGACCTATACAATCATATTATTGTATATCTAATATAATGGCATCGCACACCCTATAAAATCGCATGCGATCGCATGCGATTTTGCGGGAGGTGCGATGCAATGAGATGCCATACAGTGGGGTACACAGAGCATTGAAAAAATTACATTACAAAATCAAATCGCATCGAATGCCGCTATAATGGCCCATGCGATGCAATGCGATTTGCCTACGTTAGCATATGTAGGAAATCTGGGTGCCGTTCTAGGAAACAAGTACCAAATAATCTAATAATTGGTAGTGACTTGTGTTTTCTAATGATAGAATAGATACTGTACATAAGGAGAATGCAATGATGAAATAAAGCACATCCTGTTTCCTGTATGATTCTACCACCCACAGAACAGGCCTATTCACAAACTACTAGTATGGAATATAACACTGCACATCAAATACCAAGGTACCGAACACACTATTACACAGTATTTAATATGACAAGCTACTCTACATGGAATAGTGATGCACATACAGCATATGCATATCAAGGACTTCTGGCACTGTAGGACTGGGATATGAAGTGCCCACCAGTGGATTGCAATGGTAGGGATGTGACCATCCATTTTGTAGGTGTTGTCACCAACTGAAAGGACATGGCCACCCAACAAAGGATCTAGTATAATAATATGCACCCTGTGAAATAGATGGCAAAATGCATGATTTATTTACTCAAAAATGTGTTTTTTGTTCATGAAACAAATGTGGAATTGATCTGGTTTATAAAACAAGATAAGATAATGGACATAATATTTTACATGGGTGAAGATAAGCAGTTCTAGACAAAACGCTATTAACTATTACACATGGTATCTATAGCCATGTATAATAGTTATTGTCCAGAAATCAAAATAATTGTGAATAAGAATTACAATATTTTGAAACAAGACCATCTATTATTAGAATCCCTACCACCTAAACAATCTTATTTTCAAACAAATGACATCTTTAAAAAGTTTACTAGCACCAAGTTTCCTTAAAATAGATAAAAAAACAAAGCAACAGTTGGGAAATCCAGTCTGGCTCCCTTCTAATCCAAAAAAACAAAAATGCTTTTTTTAAATCTGGAGGAAACAAGTGCATCACATGTAAACACATTGAAAGTATAAGACCACATATTACGGTTGGTGTAGAAAGACCATATGAGATCAGGAGCTTTATGAAATGTACGAGTACTGATATTAGCCCTCGCATGTAATTGTAATTTAAAGTACATTTCTGGGAGATCCACCAGAAGGTTACGAGTTAGATTGCTGGAACATTGCAGGAACATTATACATCAAATTCAAGTTTAATAAATTATGTAGAAAAGAAATCTTTTGGATGTATAAAGTGGGATCTATTATTTACCCTTGGAGTTTATATGGGATAGTTGATTTAAATATGATAATTTAAGCTTAACGACGGATAATGCATGACCTAATACCATCTCTCAATTACCATTCAATATAAGACAGAAATTGACTTATAGTTGTATATATTTGTGAGATACTGTATAAAACATATATACAGGTTGAGTATCCCGTATCCAAAATGCTCGGGACCAGGAGAATTTTGGATAACGGATTATTCCGTATTTCGGAATATTTTAATATTTCAATTATGTATTTTGAAGTATCTTGCATGTATGCTGTATAAACACATAAAATACACACAAATATATTTTATTACCACATAAAATACACACAAATATATTTTATTTGTTCAAAAAACAAGGTTTCAAAACAAGAAACAAAATTTGTGTACTATCTCAGATATTGAATTTGAAGGCCAAGCAATCATTGTCTTACACATATATAGTGCCAGTTACATATCATGTCCTCAGTAGTGCTGTTACAAATGTCCCCAAAGAGTTTTTAGCAAAAAAAAAAAAATTTTTTTCACTTTCTGGAATGTATGGTTTTCGGAATAATTCGGATAACGGATACTCGGATACGGGATACTCAACCTGTATATCTATATAATAAGTTGAAGAGTCTGTGTGCGTGTGTGTGTGCGTGCGTGTCCGTCGCATTGCGGACACACCGTGGCACTCAGAGACACCAAATTTGGCAACAAGATAACTCTGGACCCGGTGGTGTGCACCTCGAAGCCGTTTTTGGGAAATTTCACTTAGAATTTTAAAAAACACCAAGTTTTAATTTTCCTTCATTGATGATCTGGGGAAAAGATCGACGATCTGGGAAACCGTGGTCGAAGGAACAACTCCACACCTGATTTCATTGCTGTCATTGAGTATGACAGACACATTCTAACATTATGGTGAAGGCTTTAAACCATGGGTCCTCAAACTGCGGCCCTCCAGATGTTATGAAACTAAAAATCCCAGCATGCCTTGCCACAGTTTTGCTGTAAGGGAGTGTTAAAACTGTGGCAAGGCATGCTGGGATTTGTAGTTTCACAACATCTGGAGGGCCGCAGTTTGAGGACCCATGCTTTAAACAATTAGGAAATAATTGAGGATATACA
Source organism: Crinia signifera (assembly GCF_055691185.1). NCBI lineage: Eukaryota > Metazoa > Chordata > Amphibia > Anura > Myobatrachidae > Crinia > Crinia signifera. Next base: position 99,824,068 of record NC_139224.1, read on the forward strand.
TAGACCACACATAACACACACACATGTACACATTGTACACGCACACACACAGTACACCACATACACACACATAGCACACAACACACACATTTATACGTAGAGCACATCACACACTTAAGCTGTGTACACACGGGGGGAGTAAGGGGCTGAAATCGCTGGAAACACACCGCATGCAGTACAATACAAATCCATACACACTACAACCCAGACACAAAAACAGTACAATAAACACACAACTCCTGGCTTCAATCAATTCAATGGAGACGGACCACGATAAAATGGCCACCCCATAAAGCAGACAGTTCTCTGAAACTGTTTGCGGTATGGGGGCGGCCATTTTATCTTGGTCCGTCTGCATAGAATTATTAATTGAAGCCAGGAGGGGAGCCGGGACGCGCAGACAGGTAAGCCTGTGGCGATGGGGGGGGGGGGGGTATGGCACCGGCGGCCGGGGTGGGGAGGGGGGGAGGCGCCCCCCATTAACGGCGGGGGTGGGGAGGCCGGCGGGGAGGGGGGGAGGCGCCCCCTCATTAACGGCGGGGGGCGTCCCAAACCAAGCTACGCCACTGAGAACACACACACTTAAACATTGCCAGGATATGCACAGCACACTACACACACATATATACCTAGCGCACCTCACAAACTTACACATTCGGCAGATATACACACAACACAACACACACACATAACACACCACTCACAGTACAACACACACCAACATTCACTACAACACACACCCAAAAACAGTACAATACACAAAACACACACTTAAACATTGCACAAATACACAAAGACACAACACACACATACTGTATATACATAGCACACCTCACACACTTACGCATTGGACAGATACATACAATATAACACACAAAACCAAAAACATTACAACACACTCACAAAAACAGTACGACACACACAAACACACAAAAAATAATTTGCCGTTTATTTAACAGTCTGTACCGGCAAATAAAAACTGTACCTAATGTACCATTTCTACTTTGTTCCCCATATCCGTCTCTCCAGTCCTCCAGTTGCACTGAGAAATCTTTGTCCTGGCCAATGCACCCATTGATCAATACAAAGTGGGTACACTGCACTCACCCTGTTAGTCAGTTGGATATCAGGCACTGCTCTGCCTTAAGGGTTTCCCAGACTCTTTTGGTTCATAGATAATGTTTGGTCGATGGGCATGAGCGCTGCATGCATTTGTTTGAATGTTATGAGTGTAAGAAGTTGAAGAATAACACTGAGATGAAGATTTGTCACGTTATAGTGTACAAGTTACTCAATAAATCGTGAAAAAAATATGTGTACATAGAAGTACAATCAAGAAATGAAAGTAGGATTAAAAAATAAATTATGATTCAAACTGATAATTGTTTGGATGGCGGTGGGTTGCAAAACCAATCTATAGGTGGAGGGGGTATGGATATTGTGGGCATAATTGGTGTTTGGTACACCTACAGGGGGTACCCAGATGATGAGAAATTTTCACTACAGTGTCACCGTAGGGGGATTTCCAATTGGGGTTCAGGTGGTCTTTTAGGGACCCCTTTACAATTCCATTGGTCTCTTCTCCTGGAGCCTATGGTCTCCCTCAGTGATTGACTATCATTAAGGGAGACCATAAGCTCAAGGAGAAGAGACCTACAGGATTGTAAAGGGTCCCTAAAAGATCACCTGGACCCCAATTGGGAATCCCCCTATGGTGACAATGTGACCGTGACACTGTAGTGAAAATCCCATCAATTGAGGGCCCCATGTAGGTGTAACAAACACCAATTATGCCCACAATATCCATACCCCCACCTATAGATTTGTTTCACAACCCACCCCCATCCAAACAATTATCAGTTTGAATCAGAACTTATTTTTTAATCCTACTTTCATTTCTTGATTGTACTTCTATGTACACTTAATTTTTTTTCACGATTTATTGAGTAAATTGTACACTTTGTAACATGGCAGTTCTTTTTCTCAGTCTTATTCTTTAACTTCTTACACTCAAACCTTATCAATGCACCCATTTATGATTGCGATGGCTGGATCAGTGGATTGGCCCAGCGGGTGTAGGGAAGAATTTGGCCCATTGCACCTATTCCCAGTGGGGCATTACAGTGGTGCGGGTAGCGTGCGTCGCGTCATGACACCATGTGGCCAGGCCCGTGGACCTGCTCCCACACTCAGGGGCTGCCCCACTGTTTGGTAGAGATGCCCGGTGCATGTGCTTTACAGATCCCCAGACCTCAGAGACTGCTGCAGGTTCGGTGAGGGGAGTGGCAGTGGCAGGGAGCAGTACATTTTTAATTAATTATGGCGGGGTAAGTAACGCCCACCCCGGTCCCTTCGCACTCAGCGCCTGTAATTACACACCCTAGAAACTGTACAATTTGAAAGTATATACCGATTTCTGACACTCAGATGTTGGAGGATATGTCATACAGTAGGTGCTAAATCTCAGGAGTGGATGTGGAATTCATCAACACATACAAGTTATCAACTCAGGAGCGTTGTGTTTCAAACAACAACACCACACCTGATTTCATTGCCGTCATTGAGTATCAATGCAAACACATTCTAACATTATGGTGGAATCTATAACAAATTACAATCTTAGGTCTTTGGCACAGCATATTAATTTGCAAGATGACATTTTTCAACAATTTTGGAAATAAAGAAACCCCAAGGGTTTCCCGGGCAACGCCGGGTGGGTCAGCTAGTATATAAAGAAAGAGAAGATAGGGGTGCGCTAAATATACCACTCTGTGGCTTTACATACAAGTAACATTTATTACAAGGTACAAATCCAGCATTCAGTTTTCATTTCGCAGTTTTTATATATATATGCCACATATAGTTCAGATCTGTGTGTGTGTGTGTGTGTGTGTAAAATATCAAACAAACATGGTGTATTTGATAAACAACAATACACCATGGCCCGTATTTTGGTTCACTTGCAAAGGCAAATTCCTTCTCTAATGGACAAAACCATGTGCACTGCAGGTGGGGCAGATGTAACTTGTGCAGAGAGAATTAGATTTGGGTGGGGTTTTCCTTCAAAGTGAGATCCATATTGCAGTGTAAAAATAAAGCAGACAGTATTTACCCTGCACAGAAACAAAATAACTCACCAAAATCTAATTCTCTGCACATGTTACATCTGCACCCCCTGTAGTGCACATGGTTTTGTCCATTTGAGAAGGAATTTGCCTTTGCGAGTGAACCAGAATAAGGGCCCATGTTTGTTTGATATTACATCTGCTTCTGGAGTGCCGTTAGTTCCCTGGGATGCTATGTGTTTTCTATTTGGGCAAACAAAAACAATGCTGTGGCTTTAAACACATTTCATATACTGTATATTTCTAAATTTCTCAAGAGAAGTTGGGCCTAGGGGCGCTATAAAATAAATTCTGATTCTGTTGGGCACCGTGATTCAAAAAAGTTGGTAATCACCAGTTTAGTATATTTATAAAGAAATTCTGTGCTCCCCTTCTCTTAAACACCTATGGTTTTTTTATTTATCTTTCCATGGTCACAATCACATGCTGCTCCTGCCAGCGCCCAAAACAGAATGGTGTACCAGCGCAGGCTGAGAAAAATGCAATGAGAATGGTATCCTGTACAAAATATTTTATTATGTTAATTAGCTGTATTTATAGAATTCCATAAAGAATTAAGTAAATATTAAAATATAAAATTATATAGTGGACATTCAGTATAAAACAATGTATCAAACATCACAATGCAACTGACATTTAGATAGGCATATTACCATGAGGACATCATAATTTGTTGAATCCCATGTATAGCAGGTGAGCACCAGGTGGCCAGTGGGTCCCAAAAACAGAGTCCATAGATGTATTAGATTCTTCTGAAGGGATAGATGGTAAAACCTGGATGACTTGATTAGTCTGTAGCTGCCTCGGATATCTTTCCGGATGGGAATAGGTGGGTGGATGACAAGTGTCCTTATTTCATGGATTGCCGTGGGTGATGTCTGTGGAGAATGTCCAGTTTAAAAGAGCTCAACTGCCAGCGCCCCCCCTGCTCCTTTTTGGATTCTGTAATGTAGAATCTGCCTTTTCCGCATCCCTGACAGTGTTGTACTATAGAGATGCATGGATGTGCCGTGACAGCACCCTTCATGCTCTTATTAAGGTGATATATGGGCCATACTTGTCTATTTTGAAAATATTATTGGTTTAATTAGTAGTAAAGGGTCAACCTTTTATACACCATAGAGGCTCTAGCATATTTACTGTATAATGGGTGCAGTGTGCTGGTCAAACAAGTCCCCAGGGTCCACATCACACACCCTGCACCCATATTTTCAATACTTACGCTTGGCGAGCCCATCCTTGGTAGCAGCAGAGCTACAGAAATCACTGGGAAAATAGGGCGATGGCCATTTTCCCAAAATTTTGCACATGTGCAGTAGACTCTGGGACATCGCTACGGTCAGGAAGTGGCCCTAGTGCCCAGGGTCCACACCGCTGCCAGCTAGAGAGAATGATCCCAGATGGAGTCTACACAAAGACCTCCTCCTCTCTAGAAACCACCCTGCACAGGGATGTGTCTAGCATCACTAGGTACAACCTATAGTAATATGAGCAGCATGCCATCCAGTGGCATGGCTGTTCTCTTGGCGGCCCTGGGTGTAAGAGTCAATAAACTAGATGAAATTGCAGCTACCATAGGACCTGATTTCAGTGTGCACAGCTATGATTTTAAGCCTAAGGACTTGAGAAACAACGCAAGTGAAGCATCTAACCAGAAATGAATAGAGATGCCCAACCGACCTACTGCAAAATCACATCAAATGTATACTCATTCGCAAAATCAATGCAAATCCAAGGAACTGAGTGAGTTTTTGATGAATGGCCTCAAGTGCTGTGACACTAGTGCCATGTTTTCTGCATGCCTAATGTAGCCAGAAACATGACCCAAAAAATGTTGTCTACCTTTCTCCGCCACTCCCGGTTACCTCTGATTGCCAATCATTCTGAAAATAAATAGCCACAGTGAGCGGCATCACAAAGGTACCTTGGAGCATGCACAATCTTTGAATAATTTCTCAGCCATGTAAATATCAGTATTGTGTACAAATTGGAATCAGGCCCTATGGGCACGTTCCTGATTTGTACGCTAAAGCTAACTCAGCTGCAGATTTTCAGGCTACAACAAAAGTGATGCAGCCACCAATAAACTGCATACACATACACAAGCACAACTGTAGGCAGAGATATACACTCCCAAAATGGTAGAGACATGTCTATGTTTTTGTTGCCACTCTCTGTAACTTCCACCATATGGTTTCTGACTGTCAATCACTCTGAGAATAAATCCTAAGGTATCAAAAGTTATAAAAAAGGTATCATGATGCGCATAAATGTAGTCTTTTGATAATAGACAATAAAAATACAGGGTACCCCTACTCTTCTTGTCCCCTGTATTTTTTGAACCAGGACCGGCCAAGACCCCAACGCTGGTTTTGGAAATACAGAAGGACCCCAGGTTTTTTATACCCTGTATTTTTGGAAGCAGTACTGACTTAAAGAGCCCAGAGCTGGTTATTTGGTTTGGTTTGGTTTGGTTCTTTGCAGGGAAGGACCCCAAGTAATTTTTTTAATCTATTTATTTTTTCTATTTTTTACACAGAGATCTGCTTGATCTCGGCAGCTATGTAAATGTGGCCAATTCTTAGGCCAAAAAAATGGCCGATTGCTGCCAATCCCATTCATACACGTTTGTACATTGGATCGCAGCGATTGGCAAGCTTATTATATTCCCCCCAATTAATCATTTTGCATACATTATCTGTTTGGCAACAAACAGATACCGGAGTAGCTGTTGGGGCGCCTGTGTGAGTTGTGAAGCTAGCAGCAATCTGGAAAAAGGGGGTTGTCAATCCCTATAGATGAACAAAAATGTGAGGATGTAGATTGCGCTGTATTGATGGCAGAACAAGGCTATATATATACCCCTACCCCTTGCCTAACAAAGCTACCTTGAAAAAGCTGCACTCAGCAGCGAAACGCGTCGGAACAGGCAACCAGCCACCCCCCTCATCATTTGCTGCTGTTACCAGAATTCACTTTTTCAACTAGGAAACTTTTCCATTTAAAATCACCAGCGGAGTAACCAGGCCCGGCGACAGGGGGGGTCAAGGGGGACAGTTGTGACGGGCCCCAGTGATCTGAGGGGCCCCAGAGCCAGACGCCTCTCAGACCCCTCCATGCCGTGACTGTCCGGGAGCGCCAGAGGAGAGAAGTACAGCCGCACCGGAAGATCACACAGCTATCTTCCTCAGCGACCCCCTGATCGCAGCCTGGCAGCCTGTATACCCCGAATTTACCCCAGCGTGTCATGCAGGAGGATGCCAAGTCAGTGCACCGTGGCACAACATACCCCCTAATGCAGTTGATGGGGGTGTCGCTGCTCGATGCTCGCACCAATGACGGGAGGTACGAGCAGTGAGTTGCGGCAGGCTGTCCAGTGACTGTCTGAGGACTCCGGCGGCCACCGCTGCCATCATCCTCCTCCTGTCCACGGTGTCCTGGCTCCAGACTCCAGTGACAGTCCACCACGCAGACAGCAAATCAAAATTAAAAGTAAGCTGCTGGGCATAGCTCATTTCTCAGAAAAAAAAATACACACGTATACATATATATATACAGTGTGTATATATATATATATATATATATATATATATATATATATATATACTGTGTGTGTGTATGTGTATATATATATATATATATATATATGTATATGCATATGTACTGTGTGTATGTATGTATGTATATATATATATATATATATATGTGTGTGTGTGTACTATGTGTATATATATACACTCATGAGAAAGCAACATACTCATTTTTTGACCCGTAAAACGGGTTGTTACAGATGTTTGGGGTGCACCACTTGTAATACACTAATTCCGGGTAAAACATTTGGTCACCCCCATACTGGCAAACGCATTACTATCAATCAGGCTGTCACCTGTACCACTACATATATTATATATGTGTTGACTTGTCCCTGCGGATTGTCATATGTGGGCAAGACGCAGAGACAATTCCGAGAACGCATGGCCCAACATCGGAGTGCCATCAAACAGGCGTTAAGCAGTGGTACCAGTGATCAGCCTGTAGCCAGGCATTTTGCCATCAAAAAACACCCTATCCCTAGTATCAGGGCGATCATAATAGATCATGTCCCCCCGACATTAAGGGGAGGCAATAGGGAAAAAATCCTGCTGCAGCGGGAAAGTAAATGGATTTATTCCCTGGACACGATAGCACCCAGGGGACTTAATGAGACATTAGGACTTCAGTGTTTCATCTAAATCGTATTAAATGACCGATCACCAATATATTGCTTCTAGCCATATGAAAAATAGAGGGCCACAACAGGGCTGAATAGCCAGATTTATTGAGCCCGAACTGGCACATGATATTATATTGCCAGTTAATAGTATGTTAATAATATTGTACCTCGCTTTCAAAAAATCTGGATGTATCTGCCTGTAAATACAGACAGTTACACCTATAACACCCAGACTGCTTAGCATTTTTAATTTTATGTTTCATGTTGTCATTATTTGTTTTTTATCATGACCATGTCTTGGTAACCTTACAATGGCTGCGCTTTGTTATTGTTCTCAGATGGAGACCGCGTAGCCTAGCAACCAAGCTGTTACTGTGCAGTGATGTCACTGCTCGGCGCCGCCGTCCCACGTGGATGATGCACGTCGGGTGAAGGAAGGAGGAAGCACCCGGAGCGGGCGGCGACGCTGAGCAGGTGAGTCACCAGATGTTTTAACTTTGTAATCATGTCCATGCGTATATATATGCATATGTTTGTATTAGTGTTTGTGCTATAAGTCCCTGAAGACGGGGGGATATACCCCGAAACGCCGTTGGGCTAAATAAAGGATTTTTACTCTAACTTCAGTCTGCGCAGTGCCGCTCCTTCCACGCATATTCATTGGACCCACAGAGGTAACCAGAGAAGGCACGGGCAGCAAGGTAATCTGAGGGGAAAACCAGAGTGCCGGGCATTCCCTAGCTATATAAATATATATATATATATATATATATGTGTGTGTGTGTGTGTGTGTGTACTATGTGTATATATATATATATATATATATATATATATATATGTGTGTGTGGATGATAATACATGCCTTTGTATTTAGTTGCTATAGATTTAGCTTTACATTATCGTGCATGTCATATTAATACAATAAGTGATGCTGACTATGGCACTATTTATGTGTCCTATTTCCCCGCATATATATATGCTGTTAGTTTTTTTTTTTTTTCACTTTTTTCTGTATATTTGTTTCTATTTGGTTTATTTAGATATTATATGCACTATGCTTCTCCGGATCACCATTAGTACATTCTGATGCCAAAGTATTTTTAAAAAAATCATGCAAATGGTTTTGGGCCCCTTAGAAACTATTTTGATGTTGGGCCTTTTGGGCTAGGTTGGTTGGGACGAGGACCCGTAGTATGACTCCGCCCTTGTATTCAGCTGCGTTTGCGGTTTCTGGTAAGCAACGTGGACTCCACTGGGTGTTCTTCTATTTAAGGTAATTAATGCTTTATGTTCACTGTATGCTGAAACTGAAACGGTGATGTAAAAAAAAAAGTCATTACAGTAGTAGCTGACACCCCACACATGCTACCCCCACCTTCTTGCTCACAGTCCGTCACCCCACACTCCTTGTCCCCACTCATCCCATCACCCCACACATGCTACGCCTACCTTCCTGCTCACAGCCTGTCACCCCATGCTCCTTATCCCCACTCATCCTGACACCCCAAAAATGCTACCCCACCTTCCTGGTTACAGTCCGTCACCCCACACTCCTTGTCTCTACTCATCCTGTCAAACCACACATGCTATCCCCACCTTCTTGCTCACAACCTGTCACTACACGATTCTTGTCCCCACTCATCCTGTTAACCCACACCAATTAGTGCCTAAACCGACTGGGAGATGATGGTTTACAGGGGTGCAGTGTCGCGGCACAGTGAGGGTATCTGGGGAGGTATGGGGGCCCCAGAGATATAAGTGTATGGGGCCCCAAGATTTCTATTGCCGGCCCTGGGAGTAACAGACCAGGACTGACCACTTACCATCCATTTCAATATGGTACCAACCTTTTGAAGGAAAGCCACCTATCTAAGGTACCCATCTATGGTTATCCAGTGGATCCAGATATTCCAAAAAAAGGAGGAACGTCATCCCTCAGTCTTGATTGGAGGAAGCAATACAGGGGTAACCACGTCCCAGTGTCTGGAGGACAATTCCACCGTCCAAATCTCCGTCTTTCCCATCCACTTGTGAATAAGGTGATATCATTCAAAACTGGACGCAGCCTTTCAAAAACCTATTTTTATTTTAACTTCATAATTATTTTTAATATTTCAATGCAAATGCACCTATTTTAGTGTGTTATATGTATTGAATAAATTGTTATTACCATTATCTATAAATCTTGTTCTGCCATCAATACAGCGCAATCTTCATCCTCACATCATCTGTTTGGCAGTTTAATTACTACCGCTTAAAAAAAATGGAAAAACTCTAGAAAAATCTCTTATTTTTTGATAACAATAATGTAACTAGAAATAAGATAAAATTATGCTCTACATTTCTATGTAAATTTCAGATATTTATCAAAGAAACAGTTTATATTTTGCCAATCTCTCCTCACTAAAAGCTGGTGCTCTGTTCCTATAGATACATTTATCTCACTTGTGAAAGAACGCATCATTTAACAATGTCTTTGGTAAACACTTTAATCCTTGCTTTAGAGAGCTGGTGCTTTAAGAGGTATAAGGAAACCACAGGTAAATGTCAAATGTTTCATTATAGAACATTGCATTGGGTTAATCATGTGCATGATACAACTTTCATCAGAATCCCTGATGATATCAGTAAAAGAATCAGCATTGTTGTCCCCTGTTCTTTTGAAGTTCACATAGAATGTTCTCCACATACAACCCCATCTCATCGCTGCTATTGCTGCATTGAGCAAAATAACATAAAACTTATCTAAACCAAAAGAGAGCAAACCTCTTGTTTAACCTCCAGCATACTAGAAAGAATTATCTACTGTATACAGAATGTACACAGTACATACAGTACAATGTAATTATTTAATCCCCAAACTCCCATTAGGTGTTTCCAATTATACATAATATTCCCATGATTGGAAAATTTAGTTTTCTGTGCATTGTAAATGTAGGAGATTTTACAATTATTTGTAAAAAGGAAGTAGTGAAAAAGCAAAAAATTTAAATCAGGGCATAACAGGGCCGGACTGGAAATACAGTAGGACATCTAAAGCACACATGTATCTGTTCCATGGTGGTGGCAGCCCCTTAAGTAAAATCCACCACTGTGTGAAGCCAGATGCAGTCTGTGAGACTGTACTGGCTTCACTGTGACTGGCAGTGACTTCCTATTGGCAGTCCATTGGAAGTGTTTCCTCCCTCCGGAATGCCTCTATGGGCTGCTGTGGGTGCACATGCGTAGTACCGAGGACGATACTGCACATGCACCGGACCCGGGACTGTGAATATACTTCTATGCATTGCTGCTGAAGCAGCCCATAGAGACTGGGTACCAGTGCATGCACAGTACTGAAGAAACTACTGCGCATGCACTGGTCCCACAACTGCGACGGGGGTCGGGACTGGCAGCAACAGTAGTGATTTTATGGCAAAAACCCTGCATTTTTTTTTTATTGCCATTTTTAATAACTTTATGGCTGATGAGGCAGTTCTTAACATTATACGATCAAGCTGATACTTTGGCAATGTTATTATTAAGGCAATGTTATGAAATATCGCATCAACAGTTTCCTATGAAACATACTTTTTAAATAAATATTATTGCTTGAACTTCCTATTTTGCTTACTCGACTCAAAAATCTGGATTATTTACTAAGACTTCTTAGGTCTTATTGATAGACCCATAATTAAGGCAACAACCTACATTTGTTGTATACAGTATGTTTTGCTTTATTCCCCTCCAACAGGGAATTATATAGGCCAGGCAGTCTCACCATATACACTGTATTTTAGGCTGGTTGCAAGTAATGAATGTTCAAATTGGTTTCAGGTGACCCCCTAATAAATTGCCTATTAGTATAAAAATAGCATTGCCAAAGCTTGATCGGATAATGTTAAAAACTGCTTCAACAGCCATAAAGTTTTGAAAAATTAAAATGTTCGCTAAAAAAATGGCATTTTTTTTGCCATAAAATCACTACTGTTTGTCCTAGAAACCTGGATTTGGTTTTATTTCTTAAATAATGTTCCTGGCTTCACTGTGACTGGCAGTAACTTCCTATTTTAAATCTGACCTGCTTAAGTTTATAGAACCAGAAGAGTTCCAAACCCATTATATCGACTTTGTGTCAAAAATTAACTAAATTCATAATTTTTTGTAATACTTGTATTTAAATCTTGGGTACTTGTGTAGTTTGGCGGCGCCCATAGCATCGCATACCATAAGGCATACGATGGTATGCGATGCGACGCGATATCGCGCGATATTGTACAATGCCATACAATTTTAAAATTGTATGACATTGTATATGGCATACAATGCCATACAATGCGATGCGATTAAACATTGTATAAGCACCCTAATGGGTGCTTACAATGTTAAATGCACCCCCCGCCACCCCCCCACTATAAACGTGAACCCGAAGTGTGGCGAGCGCAGCGAGCCCGCGAGGGGCGGCGGTACGCGTCCTCCGACCTTTTCATACCCCCACTATCCACGTCAGCGTGGAGTTGAGAATAGAAAGTGTGGCGAGTGCAACGAGCCACCGAGCCCGAAGCGTGGCGACTGCAGCGAGCCCCGCGAGGGGACGCGGATACCTGTAAAGGCCGCGAGGGGACTCCGATACCTGTGAAGGTATCCGCGTCCCCTTGCGGGGCTCGCTGCGCTCGCGACACTTCGGGCTCGGTGGCTCGCTGCAGACTCCCCAGAAGACGAAAACCGGTTGGGCATGGCCTAAACTACAACGCTGTGCTTTTGGAGTTCCTGACCACGGAGGCCCTGGCGGCGGCGAAAAGGCTGGTCCCGGCTATTCAAGTCGTTGGTGCACCGTGTTGGATATCACTGTGGCAAGCTGTTTGCTGTTATCTATGATGTATGTGAGCCTGCACTTTTAGTAAAATTTGTTTTACACTTTGCTCATATCTGCGCTTTTTCTCCAATTTCTTTCTACATGTGATTGGGACAATTAAAGCTAAGGTCTGGCTTTATTTGTAGAGAGCTGCACTACATCCTGACCCAAGGACGCACTCCTATTTTCTGAAGCTTGTGGCTGTGCGCAGTCTGGATCTTCATTTTGTGTATATATATATATATATATATATATATATATATATATATATATATATATATAGCAGCAGGAGAAGTTCGGCACTCCGGACAAAAAGAGCAAGTACCGCGGTGCCTTCCTCCACAGGGGGATACAGGTAGCAGACCAGGGGCTTATGGCAGAGCCCTTGGTAATGAGGCGGCACTCCACGGGTTTTAGTAGAAATCAAAAAGTTTTTAATATAGTTGGTGTCGATACATTGTAGTCGTCAACGTTTCAAGGCCGTGTCGGCCTTTTCATCAGGACGTGCAATGTTGTGCATAAAGTGCCGGTGTCATAAAGTGCTTCTGTTTTGCACCGGCACTTTATGCACAACATTGCACGTCCTGATGAAAAGGCACGCCCATTTGTCAAGGTGTGAGTTACTCACCCACACCTTGACAAAGGGGCGTGCCAGCCCCGAAACGTTGGCTTTTGGCTTTTTGTGATCAATACACGATTTGAAAAAACCTATGGAGTGCCGCTGCCTGCTTTATCCTCTATCTATCTATCTATCTATCTATCTATCTATCTATATATATATATATATATATATATATTTCTGTTCTTCTTCTTGTTTGCATGAAGTATTATAAATGGCATTAACACAGCAAACATTCAGCTGTGTATCTCTAGCAACAGTGTTAAACTACAGTATTCTTCTAATTGAGAGCTGAAATTATTTGAAATCACATTAGTGCAAATTAAACTATGATGCTTTGTCCTCTTCTGGATTCAGAAAACAAGATGAAAACTTTCAGTAAAAAAGGTGAATACATAAGAAAAGAGCAAGGTTTCAAAGCCACACGGTGATGCAGGAAGGAAATAAAAGGCGTGCTACAGTATTAAATAATTGTTCCATCAAGAAGGGAATGGAACTATACTTCTGATAGAGCAGCGTTAACCATTCACTAACCCATAATTCTCAATATACATTTGCAACTGAATGCACATTACAATCCGGAACACAGACGTTGTACCCAGTGGCAGATCCAGAGGTGGGGCTACAGTAAAGTTAAAAAAAAAATTCAAATAGGGTAGCCACCAACTGCCATTCTAAGCAGGACTCGCTGGAAGTTGGCACCGGGCCCCTATTTGAATTTGGAACTGTGCTGCAGCCCCTCCTATGGAGCCACCACTGATTGAACTACAGTATGCTTATTAACACTGCAGAATTGACTACAGAAGAGAGAATTGAGGGGTTCCAAGCTGGAATGTGTCAGGTTTTGTATTGAAATGCAAAATGAAGATCTATAAGAGCATTGTGAAGTATTCTAATAATCTCAAGGGTTGTGCATTTAGGCTTAGCAGACTTGTGGGGCTCCCGTTGCCAACTGTGGGGATGGGCTAGAGGCAGGGGCGGATTGGCCCGCTGAGAAACCAGGCCATTTCCCTTAAAAAACGAGCTCGCTGCACTCCCCCCTGGGCTGGCTGGGCCGCGGCACTTTGCCCAAATCCAAAATGGCCGCGGTAGGGCTGCTGCGCATGCTTGTTAGCGCACAGCCCCTCCCATCGGCCTACAAGTGCGGTGGCAGTGGGCTTCCAGCTTTCGTTCCCCCATCAGGAGCTGGCAGAAAGCAGCAGGTGAGCCCCCCCCCCCCCCCCCCCCCGGCATTACAGACATTGTGCCCCCTCCGCATTACATTACATCCACGCGCCCCCCCACATTACATTACATCCAGGGCCGCCACCCCCCGCATTACTTACACCCCCCGCATTACATACACTGTCTACAAATTACTACACTGTCTACAAATTACTAGTCGAGAGGAATCAGAGATTTGCTTTGATGTATCCGGCCAAATTGAGAATTATGGAGAATGGCCGCCCTAGATTTTTCTCCGACCCAAATCAGGCTAAAGAATACTTGGAGCGGGATCTCCCCTGTTCACATAAAATAGACAGGTTGAATAATTGGTTATAAGTGGTCTAGCTCACATATGGCATTCCACTGCTAATAATACCTAATACTTGGGGCCAGTTGCCTCTTCATGTGATTGTATTATACATATTTATTTTTGTCACCAGAGTGGTTTTCACTCTTTTGGATACCCTTAAAACAAAAAAATAAAAAACTCATTACTTTCATATACAAAGATAAGTTTATTTGTCCTTTCATATTTTTTGTTCTCTGATATTTGTATCAATACTCATGTTTGTGTCTCAGGGCTGCCTCATAGCCTAAGATTGTTTTAACCCCCACTAACTTTCATTTGTGTGCTGCCCTGGAGTACTCAGCCTGTGTCGGCATGTTGGGGGCCCACACCCCAGACCCATAACCAGTATTAGGGACCCCCAATGACAGAGATGCCTTGACGTACGGCCTGGGGGCTTAGCCCTGTATCTGCAGATATATGCAACCAAGATATCTGTATTATCTGATTATTATGTAGATATCTCTCACTCAGTGTGCAATTGGGATACAAAATGTTGTTTTCCTAACCAGAATTGCCCCTCCCTTTTGGCACCTGAGTGACAGACCTCTGATTGAGCAGCTTACCAACAAAAGTGTTGTGCAGTTGAAAGAGGCATAGATGGGTCAGCATTAGGAGGGATTGCTGACACCTGAGTGCCATTGGAGAAGCCAGGGGTATCTCCAGGTAAGCTGGCTCTCAGATGTTATACGCCATTATCATGTGGCCTTACACTGGGCTATTAAGCCCAGACATATATGTTATTGTTAATGGGGTGGGTTTGGGAGTGTGGTGCCCCCTGTGTTGGAAGGGCTGGTCTGCTCCAGGTTTGCACAGCCTAACACTTATTAACACTTATTTTTTCCTATCACATTGTATATATTTTGTATTTTAATCCCACCTTCACTTCCCTACATAGCACTTATGTGCTTCTTATTAACCCCTACTAACTTTCATTTGTGTGCTGCCCTGGAGTACTCAGCCTGTGTTGGCATGTTGGGGGCCCACACCCCAGACCCATACCCAATATTAGGGACCCCCAGTGACAGAGATGCCTTGACGTACGGCCTGGGGGCTTAGCCCTGTATCTGCAGATATATGCAACCAAGATATCTGTATTATCTGATTATTATGTAGATATCTCTCACTCAGTGTGCAATTGGGATAAATTGTGCAAAATGTTGTTTTCCTAACCAGAATTGCCCCTCCCTTTTGGCACCTGAGTGACAGACCACTGATTGAGCAGCTTACTAACAAAAGTGTTGTGTCTCAGGGCTGCCACATAACCTAAGATTGTTTAACGAATTTAAATGCCTAACAAATGTCCTTTTTATTAGTCCAGGGCCAGCTCCTCGACATTATAATGTTGCAGGAGACACATTGGTTAAGAGACAATGAATCCACACTAAGGGCACGCTGGATAGGGGAATGCTTCTCGGCCTTGTATAGGACAAAGAGCAGAGGCGTGGCCATCCTATTCAATAGACACCTTAGATATCAAGTCCTTAACACAGTGGAGGATGCAGAGGTTTGCTTCCTGCTCTTGGATGTGGAGATAGAGGGAATGAGATTCACCTTATTAAATGAATATGCCCCCAATGTTTCACCTGATAGATTTCTTTCCAGAGTCTCCCAGATTCTGGTGGGCTGCAAGGTTTACAAGTTAATTATAGGAGGGGATTTCAATTCAGTGGACAGCCTCACAATGAACAAATCCCCGCCTTTGTTGGGCTCATTACCCTCTTCCTGGTATCACATCCAGGTATTAAAAACCAAACTACAACTAAGCGATCCTTGGCGTTTGATGCATGACACAGAAAAATCATACACACATTTATCACGGGCACACCAAAATATTGTCTAGGATAGATTACTTCTTGATATCTGACCAGCTAATGTCCATTGTACGCTGGGTGGATATACATGATATTGTCATATCGGATCATGCCCCAGTGTCATTGAGTCTGTGGCTGGGCTCTGCGGAGGGGGCGGATCGCCTTTGGTAGTTTCCAGATTACCTGGGAAGTGCTGAGGATTTTAAAAGTTTTCCCAAACAGTCCTGGAACAATTTCCATGATGACAACTTAGATCACTGGGAGGATATAGTTCTATTCTGGGGAACCTCAAAGGCGGTATCATGAGGGCATGTGATACAGTATGTGGCGAAACGTAAAAAAGACAACACAAAACTGTATCGGGATTTACAACAAGAGGTGACTCAATCTTTTAGGTTATATCAGGCTTTTAACTCCACCTCAAACTTAGATAGCTATTTAACAGCTCAGGCATGCCTCAAATTATAGTACACAAAACAAATGTATTATAAATGGGGTAACATTATACACATGTGAAGCAGTATTTACTGCTGGGGATTCGCTGAGTTTTGATAAGAGATGTGCAAAAAAAGTTAGCCAGGTGAGGCACTGCCTCACCCACTGGTATTATACCATTTTGAGGAGTATTTTAGAACTTTATACAGAGAATTACCCATTAATAGAGAGAAACAAGAATCACTGCTATCGGCTGCCAACCTACCCCCATTGTCCCAAAATCAGAAAGAAGTCCTTATGAAGGATGTAACGTCTGAGGAATTACATGAAGTTCTGTTTCATCTTCAACCTCATAAATCCCCAGGCCCAGATGGCTTCTCTTGAAGCTACTATAAACTACTGGAAACAGAACGAAATCCGACATTATTGGCATTATATAACAACATTTAAAAATTTAAACCCCAATTCCCGACATTCACGGAAGCATATACCACTCTTATCCCCAAGCCCGGAAAAGACCCACAATTGTCAGACTCGTACCACCCGATATCTTTATATAGGCCCTTATTCTGATTGACGCGGACTTTACCGCATACTTTCGGATCGCGTCTTTTCGGCGTCTGCGCATGCGTGGAGAACGCCACGCGCATGTGCCACGCCTTGACTCCGTACCAGTTCGGCCAAATCCCGTCCAAAACTGTTCCCCGCAATCAGTCGGGAAATATGGGCGTATTATGGGCGTCATGCGGAATGACACATGGGCGTAGTTTCAAAGTGGGCAAAACGGGGCGGAAACATGGGCGGATACGGGGGAGTACACTTATGTTGGGGGGCGTACATTCGGATAGCACTCCGAATGCACGCGATCAAAAACGGCAGAAATGTGCGGTGTCCACAAGTGTACTATTGCTTTGCGGACACCACTCGTTCATGCGGTAGGCGAACGTACGCCTAATGACTACAAGCATTAACACCTGAACCCAATAGAATCGACTCCTTTACTCATTACTCACTAATAGGCCGCTTGTCAGTGCTTTAATTGAAACCATTGCTGCTTCAAGGAAACCTTAGTAATCCCCCACATATGCTGTACTTGTCCCACACTTAAAAACTGCTAACAATGGACATGACTGAATATTAATACTATCAATACACATGTGTATTCGACATGTACTCATGAAACCACACATTTTTGGGTAAAGTAAACAAATTTATTTCTATACATGTCACAGTCAATGCCACTGTGATGCAATGACCAAAAAATACAAAATACAAAAAAGAAACAACATGGCAGGAATGTAGCAAAATAAATAATAATACAAAACAAATATAATTGCACACAGATGGACTCCAGCACCTCCTATGAGCCACTGCACATGCAGCCAGTGGGAAATGAGGATGCTGCTGGCCCTTCTACAGCAGGGCAACCTGCACCTGACCATTCTACAGCAGGGCAACCTACACCTGGCCCTTCTGCAGCAGGCCAACCTGCAGCTGGCTCATATGCACCATCAGCAGAATCATTTGGAACACAACCGGGGACTTCACAAGATAGTACCATGGCCATCACTTCAAGTACAGCTGACACTAATGGCAGGCAAAAGAGGGCAACAGGGGAACCAAAAAGGACATATGAAGCAAGGGCTCATCTGGTTACCCTCAGCACGTGATTGGACACAAGAAGCTGACACACACAGCACAATGGAAGATTTGGGACCACATAACGGTGGAGATTAATGCAGCCACAAGTTCATTTGCGACCACGTTTGGCCTTGGTAGGCTCCTTGGCCTGTGCAGCAGCTCTTCGGGGACGGCCAGATGCTGGGCCAGGTGGAGCAGATGATGTTGAGGGGTTGGCTGGTCTACCCCTCCTGCCAGCAGGGAGTGTTGCCGGTGGTAATGCACCAGAAACGGATGACATTAGGACCCTGTTGCTGGTAACCAGCTCCACCATAAGCTCATTATGGTGGAGGAGGAGATCATTTTGGCGGGTGGCTTGCTCGGCCAGCACCTGAGCACTTGCAGCCATGGCCTGATGTGACTCAGCCATGGCCTGCATGCTCGCAGCGATGGCCTGCTGGGTGCTGACCAAGCTCGCCAGGATCTCCTCGGTCCTATGCATCCGTTCTGATGCCAAGTCTCCCTGCTGGTTGATGTCCCCAAGCATCTGGGCCAAGGCGGCCAAATCGGCTTGGGCCGATGGCGGCTGCTGCTGCACAGGCCTACCACTGGGGCCAGGTGGCACGGACTCCTCCACCTCCTGAGCAGAGTCGTCACCAAGCGGTGGGGTGTCTGTGGAAAAAGATAAACACAATTAGGAGACATTCTAAGATAATTACTTGCACAAGTTTATGGCATGACCAATATTTACCTTCCAGAAAAGACGCAAACACTTCAGCTGGGGCCTCGCTATCCATCGTGCTCACCCCCCTGATCTCCTCAACTGATATACAGCTCTCGGCCATCAACTCCAGGGGGGTGAGCTCTAGCCCTGATGGCATGGGCCCGGCCCCAGATGTCTGGCTGTGTTCCCACCGCTTGGTCATCTTCCTCTTCAGGTTGGTTTTGAAGTCCTGCCACCTGCAATGTAAGTTGACATATTAATACATGTCACTCCAGATGTTAGCTGTTGCAGCCATTGCTCTGTGCTACATATTACGACATGTGATTAATGTCCGAAAGATAATATTACATGCAACTATGATATCCACCGTTACAATACACATTCACAATCACCCTACTCTAACTGTCACCGAAATAACATGGCAATAATGTATGTGTATCGTAACAACCTCACGGGCCATTTGCAAAATCCATCTAAGCATCAATTCAATCATTACTTGGCTATTACTGGGCACATGTATCACAAAACAACTTGCCTCTTCTTCACATGGTCCGTCTCACGAACTTGTGGCGCTACTTCATTAATCTCTGCCGTTATCTGTTCCCAAATCTTCCATCTGCGTGTGTGTGTCAGCTTCTCCGATGGACACTCAATCCAATCACGTGCTCGGGGAACCAGGATGGCAAGCTCCTGTGCTTCATATGCCTTATTTTTTTTGGGTGGTTCCTCTGTTGCCCTGGCTCTCCCCTTGCCACGTCCTTGGCCACGCCCCCTGTCACGTGTCGCTGCACTTGAAGTGCTGGCCATGGTACTACCTTGTGAAGTCCCCGGTTGTGTTCCAATCAATTCTGCTGATGGTGCATATGAGCCAGCTGCAGGTTGGCCTGCTGCAGAAGGGCCAGGTGTAGGTTGCCCTGCTGTAGAATGGTCAGGTGCAGGTTGCCCTGCTGTAGAAGGGCCAGCAGCCTCCTCATTACCCACTGCCCGCATGTGCAGTGGCCCATAGGTGGTGCTGGAGTCCATCTGGTCAAATAGTTGCTGCAGATCTGGGTCCACCTCTGGTTGTGATCCAGACATGTTAGCAACAACATGGTCACCTTCTAATACACCTTTATATACTGTTTGTGTATCCTGTTTGGCGGACATCAGCGGCAGCTGCGTTCCGTGCGTGAGCGTACATCGCTGTTTTTTCGCGCCGCATACGGTGGCGGAAATTCCATTGTGTAAAACCTGGCGAAAGTTCTACATGAAATACTGGGCACCAATGCTAACATTGCATAGAATCTTCTGATACACCTGTGACTATTGCACAATACACATGCTATTTGCTAGCATGACATGACATTTGAGTCATGACTACTGTGGTATTGTGGCGTTTGATTGCAAGCTAAAAGTAGCCCAATCCCTTAGATAATCCAGGCCACAAGTCATGCAATACTCATCTCTACTATTATAGACCACACATGTGAGAGGCCTACAAATAGTGACTTGCTGCTAGAATCATTTGTCTCCAGATCTGGACTTGTCAGGGTGTAAGGTAAGCTCTTCCATGCTCCTTGTAGATATGATATCCATTAACAATGTAAGTGTATGAATGTATGCACCATTGCCTCACTGACTACAGATTGTTGGGTCAGCAAAGTGCGTGTAGCATTATTGCAACATGTCACATGTTCACTATTTCACTCACAGGTCTTAAACCTGTGTGGGTTCATCTATTGCAGGACAACATGTCCCAGCAATAGATGAAATGTCTCATAGTACATGATGTCGGCAAAAAATGCTGACACCTTTATCTGAGTGTTTGGGACGGTGTGTATTGAGTTCATATTATTGTGTCATCATTATAGAGTCAAATGGATCTGAGGGATTTCACGGGGCGGCCATCTATTGTACGTATTGAAGGCTACAAATCTATTTGTAGTGGGATATGGCCATTATGTGCATAGGTGCATCAGTATTTATGTTCATTTCTTTATAGGTTGCTGAAGCAATGATGCGCTACATGGAGAGGAGGCTAAGGGCACTTGCGGCTCTCCCCACTCGTCGGCCAAGGAGGCCAGGACGTGCTAGAATCTATCGCACACGGGTGACTCTGTTTGCTATGCCCGATGATGAGGTACTTACTAGGTACCGGTTACCGCCACATGTCATTCTGGATCTGCTCACCTTAATTCAGAGCGATCTGGAACCTCTACACGGGATCACAACAGCAATTCCGCCTCACACACAGCTGCTGGCGGTGTTGCATTTCTGCGCCTCAGGTTCATTCCAACAAGTAGTGGCAGTACTTGCTGGAATATCTCAGCCGGCCTTCTGCCGAATCCTGAGGCGTGTGACGTCGGCCATGTTCAGGCGCAAGGGGCACTTCATGGCCATGACATTTGCCACCGAGACCCTGCGCAGAAGCCAGCAGGCCTTCCATCAAATTGCTGGCTTCCCTAATGTGATAGGGGCTGTGGATGGCACCCATGTACCATTTGTGCCTCCATCTCGAAGTGAGAAGATATATAGGAACCGCAAATTGTTCCACTCACTGAACGTGATGGTGGTATGTGGCCCATCCATGGAAATTCTCGCCTTCAACTCGAAGTTTCCCGGAAGTGCCCATGACTCTCATGTCATCCGACAAACCGGGATATGGCAAAGACTACAAGAGCTGGAAGGCCGTGATGCGTGGGTTCTGGGTGACTCCGGTTACCCATGTACGCCCTGGCTACTTACGCCGTACAGCTACCCAGCACCGGGCCCACAGGAGGCATTCAATCGGGCGCATGTTGCCACCAGGCAAGTGGTGGAGCGCTCAATTGGCCTTTTAAAAGGTCGATTTAGAGTGCTCCACCGCACTGGTGGTGACTTACAATATGCGCCTCAAATGGTGTCGAGGATCGTGGGCCTGTGTATATTTTTCCACAACATTGCTGTGCGGCGTGAGATACCCTTTGATGAGTGGGAGGTACCATCTGAGCCGCAAGATCCGCCCATGCGCCCATCCCGCGCCCCTGAATGCCGGAGGGGATACCAGCTGCGGGACTCTGTGGCGCAAAGATACTTCAGGTACATGTTATCGAGTTGACAGAACACACCAATTGTAGTCAAAATCAGCCCTTCAAATAAGTACAGTGTGTTAGTTGTCAGTGTTACAAAACTAAAATTAGCCAGCCTGCCCTCCTAATGGCAAAGAAATAGGAGATATTTATCATATGTGCTTAGTTTTGGGGGAAGTTCAATATAGGTGCTAATTATTATACCTTGTACAAGGGATCTTATGTGTTTGTTATATCTTCATTATTGTAGTTGATACTATCCCTGATGACTGGTGAGTACATTGATTTATTCTCTAATGTGTTGGGGATTTTTTCCTGTGTTGATGTATGATTTGTTTGCAGATATATATATATATATATATATATATATATATGATATTTGAATTTATTCACATGTTTCAACATTTCAAGGAGCAGGCAGGCAGGCAGGCAGGGCTGGTGTATAATGCTGGTCTCAGGATACCTGCAAGTATGTGTATGTGTCTTTGACACATAAATGTACGCATACACATAGATGCATAGAGTAAGTAATGCTAACTACAGCTATGCGTTGCTAAGCTATAGCACGCGTTGCTTGGCGGAGCCAGGCGTCATTGGATTTGCTAAGTGCATACACACTGTGTTTTATATATATCAGATTTGTTCATTGCCATACATCAGCACTACTGTTTTGAAGGCATGCGAATTTGTCACCATTTGTGTTGGCGCAGAGACGCTGTTCATGTAAAGATGAACAATAAAGTTATTAACACAAATAACTGTGATCAACCAATGCCACCACCTGATTGGTTGATAGATGCCATTGTTAACATGGCGGAGACACGAAGGGCAGACCCCTTTACACATGCGGAGCTGAGGGTTCTGGTCTCCGTCATGGAGACAAGGCTGGGCCGTGCGGGGCCCTTTATAACTAACCGCCATAAGCGGAGGGCATATGCTGCGGCAGGGCGCCGTATTTACGCCCGCACTCGGGTGCGTAGGTCCCTCGGGCAGCTCGAGAGGCGGTGGTCGGACCTCCGCAGGCGCCAGCCCCAGCTATTGCAGCAAATCAGGGGCGAAATTGCTGAATGTGAGTATTTTAGCTATGAAATTTCGCACTTACAACATAGCATATATAAACAATAACATGTGTCTCATGATAAGTGGGTGTCCATGGGTTTAAAAGTCCATAGACTGTTATGTGTGCTTCTTCCTGGTTAACATGCAGTCATGTGGCTTTTATATGTAATGACATAGCATTGAGGATTCTGATGCATACAATGTGCCAGATCTAATATGTGTTACACATTGATAAATGCCAGGGTTGTAATGTTTGAACAAATTACTAACAATCACATAATAATTTAAATGTCTCATTTTTGAGTCCATTAACAGTAAGGACCTACTTGCCTGCATCGTTTGCCATCATTATCACCCTTCCATGTATGTCTTGTTATGGATTAATACATGTGCCCCAATGACCCGACATTGACCATGATTTTTTTTTCTACCACACAGCACGAGCCCGAGGCCGACAGGCCCGTGAAGAGGCCGAGGCAGCCCTGGCCCAGGAGGAGGCCCAACACCCAGAGGAGGAGGTGGCGGCAAGGGTGGAGGAGGAGGAAGTGGAGGAGGAGGAGATGGTGGAGGAGATGGTGGAGGAGGTGGTGGAGGAGGAGGAGGTGCCTGAGGAGGTGGTGGTGGAGGAGGTGGAAGAGGAGGAGGTGTTGGTGGCGGAGGAGGAGGTGGAGGAGGAGGTGGTGGTGGTGGAGGAGGAGGTGGAGGAGGAGGAGGTGGAGGAGGAGGAGGAGGAGGAGGTGGAGGAGGAGGTGCTTGTGGCGGAGGAGGTGGACGTGGTGATGGTGGCAGAGGAGCTGGCGGAGGAGGGGGCTGAGGAGGCCACGGTTGCCCCAGAGGAGTCAGATTCAGAGGGGGAGGAGGCGTGCCAAGCCCCGGAGTCCCAGCAGATCGGTATGTTTACATAATGCATCATTCATGAAGTAGTTGTACTGGTATTTGTTATGTAGCACTGGTGATTAAAAATTGTGTTCCAATACTATTCATATAGACCCCAAAGTGGGTAGCTACAGATACAGGTACGGGTTAGATGGGGTGTCCAAGGCATCCCTTTCATCCAGGACACCTCTGAATTACACAGGTTTGTGGGATGGGTTGGAGCTCCATTTTGACTGCCACATAACCGTTGTAGTTAAACAGGATCCTGGAGTAAAGGGATGAGTGGATCATTTGTGGATTAAATTCACCTGCTGCAATCGTAGATTATGACCCATCAAATAGTGGAATCTATATTGTTGGTGAATGTTATTTATAAACTCTAGGATGTATGCTATAAATGGAGTATGGGCCGGCCTACCTTGGAATGGAGTCAGAAGTTGCCAGTGTCCCAGGAGCCTCCTCTACCTAAACACCCCCTGTAGTTCAGATTGTTTTTTTGCCGTCACAGAATTGTAGGTTGGTTTAGACAGAATGATGATTTTGAGGATGTGTACTGTGCATTCCTGACATTTGCATAACTCCCATGCCACGAACCATCACTGAACTTAGACTGAGCAGATTGTGACAAGTTCTTATTGACGGAGGCCATGACATGCTTGTCATTGGTTAGTCATGGGTGGGTTGTGACTGAGAAGAAACACTATGACTGTTATGTCTGCTGCAGAGTAAAGGGTAGAGGCAAAAAAAGACAGTATGTAGTAAATAAGTTTGCATGTATGTATATATGTATGTGTCATATCTATTTATCTATGTGTGTCTCTATCTCTCTACATAGATAGATATATATATATATATATATATATATATATACACACACATGTCACCTAGCATTTGTGGAATTTATGTCGCAGTATGTGAAATGTATGCATGAATAACATGACTAATTTTTGCCCCTTTGACATGCCCACAGATGACACCACACCGGCAGATGAGGGGGTGCGTGGGGCCCTCCTGCGGGCGGAGCACCACTTGAGGCTCCTGCTAGCCGACCTGCAGGACCTCCGAGATCTGCTGATTTAATTTATTATTTGATATTTTTATATTTATATGTTCATTGTGTTTTGTAATAAATTGTTTATGCAAGTTCACAGTTGTTGGTTTTCTTTGCACATTAAACAGTATATGTGTAGATTGTTTATAATCTTTTACACAGGGTCTAATACAAACCATTGCACTTAAATTGCTGTAAGGGTTAATGTGTGCAATGCATGTGTTAGGCATGCTTGTAAGGATATATTGGCATCTAATTGATTCCAATTCCAAATAAGCAGTTTTTTATGAGGATAGGTAATTGAATAAGTGGGTCATGTGATGTCTTGCAGAAGATACTTAATAGTGGGTTGTTTGGCGTAAATACTCCGCTTACGGGCGGTAGCACCGCTTGGCTCCCGGTCGGATGCGGTATTTCCGAGCATACTCTGTAATACTCTGTAATACCGTGCAGAATCGGAGTGTTTCTCCCGCACACGCATGGTTTGTATGTCGTCCGTAAACACGCCCTGTTCTTAAAGAGTGAGTCCGTCCGAATGCGGAGGACACGTGGGCGTTTCTACGGACGATGGCCGCACGCGGCAAAACACCGTGGCGTGCGGACCGCTCCGTAAGAATGCGGGAATATCCGCACCGATCTGAATAAGGGCCCAAATGTTGACTTTAAAATCTTGACGAAGATAATAGCCAACAGATTACAAACAATGGCCCATGACCTATTTACAACACACCAAACAGGTTTCATCCGAGGTCGTCACTCGGTTAAGGCTATTCGTATGGCCATATCGGCGGTTATGGCAGAGTCACACAAATCTCACCCTGGGGGCATGCTATTAAGTTTGGACACTAATAAAGCTTTTGACTCAGTGGCATGGCCTCACTTATATTCAATATTGGAGAGATGTAGGGGAACGACTATCCAAATATTCAGGGGGACGCGTCAGGGCTGCCCACTATCTCCGATGGTCAGAGTTCAAAGGGGTGCAGGTGGGCAACTCTGAACTAAAATTGTCAGCTTTTGCAGACGATGTACTCCTATATATAGGTAATCTAGAAACAGCTCTGAGAAAGATCATGGACAGATTGAACGACTATGGGGAAATCTTTGGGTTTATATCTCCACCCTCGAGTCTCCACACCATCCTGGGGCAGGAGCATCCCAATAAAATGGGAAAGAGCTTCTATTGACTATTTGGGCCTACACCTTCCAAAAAATGGCTCAGCTCTATATAAGCTGAACATATCTGAGGCAATTCAGGCCACTGCTAGAGAATTAGAAGGATGGAAACATTTTAAACTTTCATATTTTGGCAGGACCAATCTTATTAAAATGGTAACTGTCCCCAGATTGCTATATTTATTGCAGGTCTTACCAAAATTACTAACACAGAGAGATCTGCGAATACTAGATTCCTATTTTAGAAACTTCATTTGGGGCTCAAAGCGCCCTCGAATTGGGTTGCATAAATTACAACAAGCTCTGTTCAATGGAGGCATAAATTTACACAATATTATGCATTATAACCATTCATCAATTGTCCGTTTCATCAGAGACTGGTTGCATAGTTGTGATGTATATACTAACCCACTGGTGGAGGGGCATTCCTGGAGAATTGTAGCCTGGTGAGCTTCCACCTCTTGCACGATGGAGAGGTAGATGACTGGATTCAGCTGAATCCCTTGTTATGGTCTACGTGTAGGGTAGGCTCAACCTAAATGCCCACAAATCCCTATTCCTGCCCTTTTTGGGAAACCCAGAATTTCAGGGTGGTTTGGCAGGCCAGCCCTTTGGGAGTCTAGCGCACGAGGGTTTGTCTACGGTCAGATCTCCGATAGATATGGACTCCTTTTGGGAGATGTCCTCTGGCTTATATGCAGGCTAAACATTATGTAAACAAGGACAAGGGTTGTGAATTAGGAGGGGTACCAAATGGCATCCACTAATTCACTTACCTGGCGCTCCAATGAAAAAATATATATATATATATATATATATAATGGTGCTATATTTTAAACACCTATTAAGCAATTACCCAGCTGCTGCACGTGCTGAATGAGCTCGCCAAGCTCATATAGATAGACAAAACATTTGGGGGGGTTTTCAACACAATTGCGCTGCTAGGTATATGTAGTAAAATATGAACTCCAAATCAAAATGTGGGTAAGACCAGAAAGGGATGACACTGGACACGCTTGTAAAGATTATTATTTTATAAATGTAAAAAAATATTCAACCACATATACATATACAATAACACTAAAATATATAAAAAAGCATATATGAATAAATCTTGAATGATAAAAGGGTGTCTCCAAGGTGGGGTAAAGTCCCTATAATTGGGTTTAACTCAGTTCCAAGAGATAGATACAGATGGGTCTTGTCCCATCTTTGCAGGGGATGGCGCTGGCGTCGCCAGCCGCCATCCCCCGCCAGCGCCATGGCGATGGTGAGAAGGGGACGCGCGCGCACGAGCGGCGCGCGCGTCCCCTTCCGACGGCGCTTCGATCCGTTCCCCCGGGTCCCCGCCGGCTTGCCGGCGGTAACCCGGGGTCCCCGCCGCCTGCCCGCACCCCCCCCTAACCCCCCCTAACCCTGTCTGTCTCCCTGAGGCGGAGACGGACAGGGTTTCCGTCGCACTAGCGACGGAGACTGAGACGCGCGTGCGCGTGAGACGCACGCGCGTCTCAGTCTCCTCGCTGGCGAGGCTGCTGGCGGGTCGCCAGCGCGTACGTTCTGGCGACCCGCCAGCAAGGATGGGACAAGACCCATCTGTAGAACGCAATATCATGCAGTCGTGAATCAAGGATGCCAGTTTAGCATGTAGACAAACATGCACTAGGTGGTAAGGCAGTTCTTATTAGTAAAATAGGATAATTTAGGAATTTTTCTCACCCAGGTGATTTGTTGGTAGCGGGGAGCCAAATAGGTGTTCGTTTAGCTCAACCCAAATATCCCTCCAGGAGGCAGGGACAAGCAGCCGGAGAAAGCTGTATGTGTAGCGGCTGTGATGATAGCGCTCAGTAGCGCTCCGTGGCGTTAGTAGCCTCCGTCCCCTTAAAGATGATCCGGGGGACTTTGCACGATCACGGCTTGTGTAGCTGGTGCTCGTCGGAGCTATTGAGGGCGGCAGCTGCGATGGAAATCTGCCGGTGGCCGCGTGAGATGCCGGCTTTGGATAAGCGGCAAACACTTGAAATCAGCTGTGCGGCTGGAGACTGAGTTAGGGGGTGGAACCTTGGAGACACGTCAGGAGAAGTCTGTATTGCGTCAACGCTAACGCTGGCGTTGACGCAATACAGACTTCTCCTGACGTGTCTCCAAGGTTCCACCCCCTAACTCAGTCTCCAGCCGCACAGCTGATTTCAAGTGTTTGCCGCTTATCCAAAGCCGGCATCTCACGCGGCCACCGGCAGA
This sequence comes from Crinia signifera, assembly GCF_055691185.1. Lineage (NCBI taxonomy): Eukaryota > Metazoa > Chordata > Amphibia > Anura > Myobatrachidae > Crinia > Crinia signifera. The sequence goes on from NC_139224.1 coordinate 99,852,451, forward strand.
TTTCCATCGCAGCTGCCGCCCTCAATAGCTCCGACGAGCACCAGCTACACAAGCCGTGATCGTGCAAAGTCCCCCGGATCATCTTTAAGGGGACGGAGGCTACTAACGCCACGGAGCGCTACTGAGCGCTATCATCACAGCCGCTACACATACAGCTTTCTCCGGCTGCTTGTCCCTGCCTCCTGGAGGGATATTTGGGTTGAGCTAAACGAACACCTATTTGGCTCCCCGCTACCAACAAATCACCTGGGTGAGAAAAATTCCTAAATTATCCTATTTTACTAATAAGAACTGCCTTACCACCTAGTGCATGTTTGTCTACATGCTAAACTGGCATCCTTGATTCACGACTGCATGATATTGCGTTCTATCTATCTCTTGGAACTGAGTTAAACCCAATTATAGGGACTTTACCCCACCTTGGAGACACCCTTTTATCATTCAAGATTTATTCATATATGCTTTTTTATATATTTTAGTGTTATTGTATATGTATATGTGGTTGAATATTTTTTTACATTTATAAAATAATAATCTTTACAAGCGTGTCCAGTGTCATCCCTTTCTGGTCTTACCCACATTTTGATTTGGAGTTCATATTTTACTACATATACCTAGCAGCGCAATTGTGTTGAAAACCCCCCCAAATATTATGTAAACAAGGTAATTCGCCATTTCTCGGAGGCTGACTGAGCAAATACTGTACCTTGGATACGATGCTCAGGTCTGGGGTTGCTGGAAAAAAGGCCATATCTATACATATAATTTCCTCAGACGGATTATCGATCATGATACTATTAGCACTGGAATGAAGACCATGGCAATGCCCTCATTGACATGTGACTGACTGTCCATGGCTTTGTTACAGTCCAGGAGACTACTGCCTGCAATTCAATACCAAGAAATGTTTTTAAACATTTTCCACAAAGCGTACTTCTCCCCTCGCAGGCAGTTTCTCGTGGGAATGGCCCCTACAGCGGTCTGTCCAAGATGTCACACTAGTGAGGCAAATCTGTATCATTATTTTTGGAGCTGTCCTATGCTTAAAACGTTCTGGTTTTGGGTTAGGAAATTTACTCTAGACCACTTTATGAATTACGTACCCTTCACTGATCAATGGGCCATATTTAGCATATTACCCGAAGACCAGAGAGTGACTAGAGGAGGCAGGCGACTCTTGCTGATAGTTAGCGTGGTGGCGCGCAAGGCCATTCTGCAGACATGGATCGAAGCTCCCCCCCCCCACCTTGCAGCTATTTAGGACCAAGCTATTGCATGTTTTTAACATGGACTGGATTGAATGCTTATTGAATAAAGATATCCGAACTAAGACATTTTTTGAAATGTGCGAGAGTTATATAACACTGTTGCCTCTGGAAATGAGAAGCAAGCTTCATAATTCGTTCAGACATACCCAATGGTACATGTTGAAGACTCCATTGGGGGATCCCCCGATTGAGATAAGCAGTTAATAGGGATAAGATCTTTCCGGATATCTGGATTTGAGGTGGCACTGAGACTTAATGAACGTATAAACATTTCCTCAATTTTAAGAGGCATGAAAGACACTTTTTGTATTTTTGGTATGATATTTATTTGCATTGATACATAAGATTATTGTTAACACACTGAACACTGATGTGAAACTTTTGTCTTCGTATCTTCTTTATCAATGTCAATTTACATTATATACATTGTTGTATGGGTACTCTTTACTTAGAAGGGCGCCCATCTCGGCCATCTCGGGCATTGAATGCACTAAAAAATCAGGTGCGATGCGACAGACGAGATGCCCGAGATTTCCCATAGGGAACAATGTTAAATGTCTCAATTGACCCGATTTTCCTGTTCAATGCCTCAATTGACCCAATTTTTCCATAGGAAACAATGTTAAATGGGCCACAGAGGCCAAATAGGCACCCTGAAGTGAATAATGGCCACCCGAATTGTTAACGCCACCCCACGATCAACGTCAACCCGAAGCGTGGCGAGCGCAGCGAGCCCGCGAGGGGTGGCGGTACGCGTCCTACGACCTTTTCATACACCAGCTATCCACGTCGGCGTGGAGTTGTGAATAGAAAGTGTGGCGAGCGCAGCGAGCCACCGAGCCCGAAGCGTGGCGAGCGCAGCGAGCCCCGCGAGGGGACGCGGATACCTTCACAGGTATCCGCGTCCCCTTGCGGGCTTCACAGCTGTCCGCGTACCCTCGCGGGGCTCGCTGCGCTCGCCACGCTTCGGGCTCGGTGGCTCGCTGCGCTCGCCACACTTTCTATTCTCAACTCCACGCCGACGTGGATAGTGGGGGTATGAAAAGGTCGTAGGACGCGTACCGCCGCCCCTCGTGGGCTCGCTGCGCTCGCCACGCATCGGGTTGACGTTGATCGTGGGGTGGCGTTAACAATTCGGGTGGCCATTATACACTTCAGGGTGCCTATTTGGCCTCTGTGGCCCATTTAACATTGTTTCCTATGGAAAAATCGGGTCAATTGAGGCATTGAACAGGAAAATTGGGTCAATTGAGACATTTAACATTGTTCCCTATGGGAAATCTCGGGCATCTCGTCGGTTGATCGCACCCGATTTTTTAGTGCATTCAATGCCCGAGATGCCCGAGATTTTTTACTAACGATGCCCACGATCAAAATCGTGGGCGCCCTTCTAAGTAAAGAGTACCGTTGTATGTATTTCTATGGTGTTTCAATAAAACATTAATTTTAAAACAAATGAGTCACTGACGAAACCACTGTTACACCCCATGGTTAGGTGAATGCAGAGTGGTATTGTTTTATGCTGCCCACAAATATTGTTTTTAGTATTATAGCTCACAATTCTATTCACTAACATTGAATAGATTTTAGCTTTTCTAAATTAAAATGGACAAATATGTCTGATCTACTAAAGTAAACCAGACAAAAACAAAATGTGATCTGTGAATAGCTGAATTGCAGTATCTATTTACTCTGCCCAATAATCCCCCAGTAGAAGGATGTTTGGTACAAATAATCACACCTACTGTAAAGTGTAACTTTCTTTTATTTGTTGTATAATAGTTTACAATCTATACAGTATGTTCACTTTATGAGAATATACAGAATATGACACTTTATTCCTATTAAACCGTTCAAGCATTGAACACATGGACATTATCCTGAAACCAACCTAACACTAAACATACTATGTAATAAATGCCATAACCATGTAATTATTGACCTTAATAAGTTTATATATAAATAAATGACACAGACACAGTACAGCTTGGCTAAAAGGTCAAAGCTTTTTATTCAAATCAGTAACGCTGTATTTCCGCTCTAGCTTTGTAACTTGAGCCATGCCCTGAGGAATGACTAAAACATTCCCCTTTATTGACGCATCTATCAATGTGGGGTCTCACCTAACACCTCATGCAACAGACCGGGCATTTACCGCACAAACAATGCGCAGGTCCCCTTGCACAGAGCAGGGAAAACTCACCAATGATTCAAGGGTAGGGCCCGTAATGAAGTATATGCCCCAAAAAGCCACAAAAATGTAATGTTCTCCCACCACAGCCAGCAAAGGACCAAAAAGACCTGGCCCGCCACCAAAAACCTAGGAAACAAATCTAAAAAAGGGCAAAAAGGTCCTTGCAAAAAAAGCCAAGCCCCAAGGCATTGAGATGGACCCCATCTGGCCTGAAAAACTAGGACGGATCAGATCCTTAAACCTTATGCTGAACTACCTTACCCCCCATGGACAAAAAAAAACCTTTGAAATAGCCACATTCACCTTCCTCCTGGCCTTTTCTAGCACCCCTTGATGACTAGAGCCGCTTTAGACCAAACAACCTTTACCAATGGCCAACGTGCTCGAACTCCAGTGACTAAATCCCGCAAACGGACAATCACCTCAACACCCTTCAAATGACAGACATCATTACCACTGATATGAACAACCAACCATGCAGGTTCCCCCCAACGTTCTGCTGATGATATAAGCATCACCTAAGCACAGCTTAGATCTTGCACTCCTAACCAACCAACCAGACGACCCCCTAACAACTCTGCTGCCCTGTGAGCTAACCCATGATGCTCAGCCCAGTAAATATATGGTGACCAACTAAACAAACCTGCTTCAATAATTCCTCTCCAGCTGTAAAGAAACTAAATAACTAACATGAATAACTGCACCAAAACCCACAGGAATAACACAACAAAATGTACATAGCACCTAGCAAGGACAAGGGAAACAAAGACCCGGTTGAAGGGGCAAAACACAATGACCTCCCATCTACCATAGGCTATGGCATATCTTGCTTTCCTGACCCACTTTATGTAAAGGCCAGATCCCATTTTGGGCCCACAAGGGACCCTGCTTTTCCCCCTATACAACTCAGACTGTGACTTTCTACTGTCTCCATTCCCCTCTTCACATCATGTGAAATAATCTATTTATTACAGTTTCTTATATAATGCAGAACATTATGCATCTCCTGATATACTCTGTGCTGCTGGGGGACCCTGCTACTGCCACCATGTACGTAACTCTCAGTGTGTGGGTTTGTGTTACCTCCATTCCCCTCCTCACATAGGCCCTTATTCTGGTTGGTGCGGTAATGTCCGCGTGCGGTCGGTCCGCTGATGTTTTGTGTCTGCGCATGTGCAGAGGCGTCTCTGCGCATGTGCAAGCGGGGCGTACGGCCAAATCCCGCATGAAATGTGAACACTCCGAACAGGGGGTGGAGAGGGGGGTGAAGGGCTATTTGGGCTCATTACCATATGCATACGCCCCGCGTTTCATAGGCGTTCCCATGAAAACGCTGGGCGTACGTATGGTAATGCAGTCGTGACGCACGTGTAGGGGGCGGACATATGACATCGCCGGATGTCAGCTGCCCGCCCAGATCCCTGCTTTTGCATGGAAAAATGTCCGTGTGGTCTGAGGTTGCGGGAGCTGGTGGACCACTCGGTCCTGATGGGGGAGGTTCCATGAGATGGAGGAGGCGTATTCCGTGAAAAATACACGTGCGGTCCGTTCGGCCAGCTTCTTACCACGTACGGACGGAGTTGGCGATCCGTATGGAAGGCGGGGTTTTGCACGCATGGTCCTGGCCGCATATTCGGATCCGGCCGCACCGATCAGAATAAGGCCCATAATGTCACTGTCTGTGTCACATGCAGCCCTGTTGTCACTGACATGTTATGATATAGTCTGTGCTGCTGCCCCACCCCTGCTAATTATTAGCCACACCTGCTAATTATTGAATTCAGGTGTTTCATTTACACCCCTGGTCACAGGTGTATAAAATCAAGCACCTAGTCATGCATTCTCTATTTGCAAGCATGTGTGATAGAAAATGGGACATTCTGAAGAGCTCAGTGACTTCAAGCGTGGTACTGTCTGTGACAGGATACCTCCCAGAGGCAGAACAACCATTGGTGCAGCACATGCAGTGCACCAGGGCCCCTGAGGTCCAAGGGAGCCACTGCTACCCCTTTCTGTCACCCATGGCTTTCCCCTGTCACACTCTGTGCCTCCCCCTGTCACCCACTGCCATGTTGCATATTGTGAACTTGAGTTGGGGAGGAGGATGGGGGGCCCAAATTATATTTTTTGCACCTGGGCTCACCATCCACAAGTTCTGCCATTGATGTCACCTCTGCAATAAGATGTTTCGTAAAATGTAATTCCTGCTGGATCGTCCACGGTCAACTGTAAGGGATATTATTAGAAATTGGAAGCATTAAGGCACAACAGCATCACAGCCATGAAACAGGAGACCCCCAAAAATCACAGACCACAGACAATGAGCAGGATGAACCAAAGTACGCCGGCGTATCCTGCCACACATTGCCGGGCTTCGCATTTTATAATAATCGCATATGCACTAACAAATGTGATTAATAATGCAAAGGACAGCTGTACTCCGTTGCTGGACATCCGGGTCTGTAACCCAGGAGTCCCACTGCACATGCGCAGAGTGATGGCGCCGGCTGTGGGGCATGCTAGGAGGGATCTGTGACAGATCCCCCTGACAGCGCCGCTAAGAGAAGCCCATAGTTACGTTTACTACAGAGCATCGGAAGATGGGATTTGGTGCTTTTGGAAATGCATTTTCACTTAGGGCCTGATTCAGCCCAGCCTTTGGCCTGAAAAGTAAGTCAATATTTACTTTTCAGATGGCAACTGCTGTCCGAATTGAGGGCGGGCGCTGACGTCATGTGTCAGCCGATTGCACCACGTATGCATCAACACACCTGTGTTCCCATGGGAACACCCAGCATTTCTATGGGGACGCCCATGAAACGCTTGGTGTTCCTCCTACTGCCGCCTCATGTTGGCCCCAGGCCCTCCCCTTACTGTGTGAATGCCTCATCAACTGTGAATGTCGCTGAAGGCCTTTGTACAGGGATTTGCACCATTGAAAATTATGCCGAATTCGGACCCGTGCGAACGGATCTGAATTGCCCCTTAGTGCATCCTGTCCATGGTGAGTAAAAGTCATAAAAATATGTGAGTCTGCTGTAAATATGTATATTTGGATACTATCGGATATACAGTAACTTTGGTGCATATGCGCTGCATGGAAATTAGTACATAACATACTGTAATAATTGATGTAAAAAGCCGCCACACTGTGCAGATCTCTATCCCCTTCTATCACTGTGATCTATTGCATTCCACGGATCACCTCAACACTGTCTTCATTATATCTCTGATTGCCTCCATTTCTTATTCTCCGTCTTCCCTAGTATGTCCTCTTTATTACAAATGACTATCATTAACCTTCTCTTTCAGCCTTTCCCCATGGACCAAATCTTCTACTCATCGTGTTGACCTTGATCTTGTCCTCTACAGGCTTTGTTTAGTTTATAATTTCTGTTGCTCTTCTAACCTGCAATCACTTCTCCAGACTTTGGGGGAGATTTATCAAAGCATAGAGAGAGATAACATGGAGTGAGCTAAAGTTGTATTCAGTCATAATATAACTGTCATTTTACAGACTAGGGAAGTATTCAATGCAGCCTGTGCCAGCCACTCACCCTTTTCAATGGTCCAGGGGATCCCTCACTGTCAGATGGCTAATGCAGGGAACCCACTGTATTTAGCCACAAGCCATTGTTGTTTTAGCAGCCGCACATGCTGTTTCCACGTCGCTGCAAAAACCCTGCGATGTGGAAATGGCGTGTGCAGGGGGTCAGTTAAATACTGACAGCGCGAGTTGTGACACCGAGCATTCAGCACTGCTTGCTGTCACAGCTCGCAAAAGTAATTGAATATACCCCTGTGTGTTTGAAATAAATAACAGATGCTGGGGAGTACTGTATGTTTCTCCACTATATCTCTCTCCGTGCTTTGATAAACCTTTTATCCTCCATCAATGAAAAAAACAAATTCTTACTACATAAATTCCATACAATCTAGTGTGGCAATAACAGATCTTTATCTTATAGGTGGTTATAGTTACTCTCTTCTCAGTATCCACCACTGGTGAAAGTCTTGTACCTCACGTGACTTCTTAATATACTGTATTGTAAAATCTACCAGACCAAACAAAACAAACACTGCCAAACATACATAGTGAAGATCTTTCCCCTCTAGTTTATATGAATTTCCTCTCAACTCTCCCAACTCAAAACACCCAACCACCATAATTGTCCAAGATCTTGCTTCTCTTACTACAATGACATTAACAATACCCCATGTGAAATGATATCCTTCAACTTTTTACAGCAAATTGCTAAATTATTTTCCTATTGTACATCTTATGTTACCTTCCCTTACTTTTAGATCACAAAGGAAGATAACGTTTACCCTATTGTTCCTTTCCTATTGTCCATCTCCCTATCAACTTTCCTTTCCATAATATGTAGTCTACTGGCATCTTTTCATTATTCTCAAGCATGTGGTTATTATATCTATTATAATTCTGCCCCACGCTCCTTCTGATTTATCCTCAGACTTCTGAGCTAACCCTTCACATATATTGTACTAATAACTACACTTACTAAGGCGGTCAATGATCTGATCACTTCTAAAGATGGCCCTATACTACTGCGATCTCTCTAAGCAGTGTATGGCCATCCGATTCCGCTTGAGTCGCCCGGGACCTTCCTGGGTGGCAGGATCGCATATGGTTCTTCTGCTTGTGATGTATAACATGCTACCCCTCTCCCCACTGCTAGGAGGGGGGCCAAATCAGAGGTTGGATGTGCAGCAGGTCCCATCTCCGACTCAGATCCAGGGCCGGTGCTAGGGTGTTCGGCACCCTCCTGCAAACTATAAATTTGCGCCCTTCCATACTTTAGAAAGAGACAGCAAATGCAGAATGCAAATGCTAAAGAAAGCTATCTAATGCCCGTAGTGGTAGTGCTACATCATATGCCCAGTAACAGCAGTGTAGTAACTGTACATATTAGGGCCCTGTGCCAGAAAAGGAATTAGGTCCCTGTGTTTCCCCCCTCCCACCACCCAAACATACACACACACACCGAGTAAAGCGCAATGCAATATGCTGCGCTATACAAGAAACAGTAAATAAATACAGGGACAGTGCGCACTGGAGGCGTGTGGTAGTGCCAGCTTGAGCTCCTTATGCACACTGCGCTAGGTAGAGACTTTTAGACACGCTGTGCCAGGTAGAGCCCTTAGACACCCTGCACTCGATAGAACTTCTATAGAAATACTGCACCAGCATTAAGCACACTATAATGCCCATTACACATTACCACACACCATAATGCCTGCTACACTTTATGATGCACAATAATGCCCATTACTCATTACATACTCGTTGCCAGGAGTTACATGCTCGTTGCCAGGGGAGCTATATTCCTGTAGGCACACAGCATGCCAGCGCTCCCAGAATCAGCATTTTCTGGTAGCACTAGGCACCCTGACAGAGGTGCAAGAGGCCATCAAGCACACTGCTTCCCTATACATGTTCCAGCGTCAGCCGGCAGCAGCAGCAGGATAGCAGGGAGAGCGTCTCTGCAGGCTGGCGCCTACCTGCTTTGCATCCTCTGCTGAGCGGTAAGCGCCGGCCCTGCTCAGATCCGATGTGCATGGGACCGCGCATCAGATTGGATGGCAAACACATCCAAGTTGGCCACTTTTTACTCAATACATCACGTGCGGTCCTTCTGCATGTGATATAATGGGGCAGATGTAAGAAGTGTTGTTATGGGGAGAAGGGGTATCAGTGCACGTTATGTGCACTGATACCCCATGTACGACGGAGCCAGTGTGCAGTAACTGACAGGGTCGCTATAGCAGGCCGAATGTATGAACAGTCAGCAGCAGGCTGGCGAAACCCTATCTAAACAGCAGGGACAGCGCTGTCCCTGCTGTTACCTCTGGGCTGCGCTGGAGATCTTGCGTGAGCAGCGAGATCCCACACATGCCCAGTGGAGCCGGCCGGGGGTCAGGGAGATAGCGCATCAGTGTAAACTGATGCACTATCTCCAGGATGGGACATCGCCGGAGGGGGGAGTTAGCACTCCCCTGCTTTGGCAGACAAGATGTTAATACATCTTGTCGATGTCCCTTACTGCTTCGCCTCGCTAATAAGGCGAAGCAGGATGTATTATAGTGTCGTGATAAGCGCCGCTATAATAAATCTGCCCCATTGTATGCTATCCCGCTGCCAGTAGGGGTGCCAAGTCAGAGGTCGGACGTGCAGCAGGTCCGACCTTTGACTCTGTTCTGATGCGCACGAGACCACGCATCGGATCGGATGGCAAACACATCCAATTTGCCCACTTTTCACCCGATTTCTCCACCTGATCTAACTTAACTCTAAAGTTAATTTACCACTTCTTATTCTATCTGACCTCTCTGTTAAAACTGATACACCAAGCATAAAAACAAGCAGTGTATTCACTAGAAATGTGGGACACTGTTCGGCTACTGTCATTTTTCTAGCACAGCTACTGTAGATGCTAATTGGCTTCTTTGGACAACTACAAATACAAAGACAGAGTTATGATGGAATTTGAGTCTGAATTAGGAGGACCTATGTTTTTATTCGATGATTGTATTTCCAATATTTTCGTCAGCCATGGTGCCGGTGCCCAGCGCGGTCACGGAACTTCCGCCTGGCAACGCCGGGTCCAGCCGCATCACTTCTGCCCATCATCGTCTGGCCGGGCAACATCAGTTCTGCCCCACGGCGGTTCCCTGCAGCCACTCTACAGTTGCCATAGCCACAGGGGATGCCGGACAACGTGGGCTCGGCCTCCTGAATCAGTAACAGCTTGGGGGGCTGGTTCTCCTGATACGGCCTAATACATCCCCGCCGGTGATATTGTCCAGTGCAAGTCATTGCTTGGCCCTCTGCAGGTCTCTGTCAGGTTCCACTCAGTTTCAGTGTCCTGTCAGCCAGTTCCTGTCTGTCCCAGCCTACTTCTTTCCATCTGCAGCTGCTGGATGTCTGCTGGTCCTCCTGTTCCATTGTGAGGTCATGTAAGTGCTGCATTGGAGCCCGGTTTAATTTTTATATTTATTCTCATTATCTGGCAATCAGTCCATTACCTTTGTTGTTCTCATTTATTTGAGATTTTCTCTCTTCTGTTCCGCAATGGCGTGGCGAGGAGTACTCCATTGCTTTAGTCATTTTGGGATACTGGTTGTTTGTACTCCTGTTTACCTTATTATTTAGTTGTATTTCCAGCATAGGTATTGTAGGAGGTACCCCGGTTCTTTTGTCGTTGGTGTCTGCAATGAGGTTGCCCCCCCCCCCCCCGTCCTTGGCCTGGTGCTGTTAGGTAGGTTGTTTTCCCAGGCAGGCCCCTGTAGTAGTTAGATCTCCATTGATCCCTGTCCTCTGATGATCGCTGGTTCCTTGTCACTATCTAAGACCTGGTTGCACTGGAGTTGGGCAGACCTAATACACCCCTCCAAATGTGGCGATTATAGGTGAAGCCTTAATTCCCGCAGGTATCAGCCATCAGCCAGATTGGGTCAACAGAGGTAGTGCAGAGTGTGCCGTGGCCATTCTAAACAGCGGTCCCGGCTGTGGGCCCATGCCCAAAACCAAACACACTACCTGTCTTTGTTACAATTTGTGTTCAACTAACTTGGCTTAAACTGAGCAGATGGCCTCATCGAACAGGCAAAATACATTGAAGGCACTGATACTGCAGGATTGGACTTATTATATTTATATTTTAATATGTCAGTAGTCTACACTTGCTGCCATTTCCTCTCAGCATCAGAACTTCCTGCAGAAACCACCCACAGCCCTGGGTAATGTATACCTTCCTCTTTGTGTAACACATATATTTTTTTAGACAACAGAGGTAGTGAAGAAAATACAGAATGTAAGAGAACTGAAATGAGACATGTTCACTCAGCGAGAAGGCATAGTACACCATAGACCTACCAGAACAATATGCAGCACACATTAAATTCCCCTGACATGTATGAAATGGAATCAGCCATATTGTTGCCATATTGACCCTTCTGGTACTCACTACATTTTGAAACCATAAAGCTTACTATTTTCTTATTTAAAATGAAGTGTGTTGTATGCTTGCTTACTGACGTGTTAATGCATTGTACCAGGTGCAATGGAAGCACTAGCTGGCAAGCTTAAGGTGACAGCACCACAATAATTGCTATACTAACACATTGCTCTAGCAGCCTTTCCATTACCTCAGCATACACAGAGGTGTGGGAATTTAAACAGAGTTATTATGCAACCATATTCCACAGCTTATTTAATGGACAAAAAAGAGATAGATTTGGGTGGGATGTGTTCAAACTGAAATCTAAATTGCAGTGTAAGAATAAAGCAGCCAGTATTTACTTTGCACAGAATTAAAATAACTCACCCAAATCTAACTCTCTTTGCACGTTACATCAGCCCCACCTGCAGTGCACATGTTTATGTTTTTGGCCATTAAAGCTTTTGAAAATCAACCAGAATCACTTCCTATATGCCACCCAGCTGTGATGTTTGTATACTGTGTGGAACTGACTGCAGTAGCAGTTACACCTCCTGCCACCATCACTGCTACTGGCTATGCCCCCCGACTCCCTGAATAGACACATGTGCACAGTGTCTCCTAACTGCACTGATGGGGGGACTCCTAACTGCCTCCCCCCTGTCGTGGGACTCTGTCGGTCCTGGGAGGGATGTGGGCCAGTCCCAAAAAATAAGACTATCCTGTGAAAATTGGGTCAAACAATCCATAGAACTATATTGTTGCTCCTGATTGCTGCCAGCATTGATAGAGTACCTTGGCGCGTGCACATTCTACTGATAAATGATCAGCTGCGTGAACATCGGCATTGTGTACAAATCTAACTCGGGCTCTAGGTCTTTCGGAAGTGGGATTAACTCCTGTGTTACATTTACAGTAACCTGACTGCCCACATACAGTGGATGGAACCATTCATTTTTTATCCTATTAAAGAAAATCAAAGGGACTTTGGGAGTTTGGGCAGGTCCATGTCATGTCAGGATGTCACGTGTAAGCCGTGCAATGCAACTCTGGGAGCGTTTTGGATGGCCAGGATATCTTTATAGGGCGCCTTGGGACCTGAAGGGTCCTAGGCAGGTGCCTAGATTGCCTTGTGGAAAATCCGCCTCTGGTTGGAGGGATATATTTGAATGTGTTTTAGTCATTTTAGTTTTGCAACTAGCACACATAAATGTTGTGGTTAAAATATGCACGCTCAGCATTTCACAACCTGAGTATATCCATGCCCTATAATGCTGAATTCTCTCCATTCTGTTGCTAGGCACCTCTACTTAAACTTTCATTTCTGCTGTACTGTATGCTAGTGTACACTGTATGCCATCCACTAGTGTTGTTTGTGTACTGTGTGGAAGTGATTTAATGATTCAGCAGCAGCTCGCCCCACCATCACTCATTTTTACTTAATTCCACTGAGTTCACTATGTGGCTTACCACGTCCCCTACCCATCATTCACTTCGCTGCAGTGCCACTACATACTCTATACTGAGCCCACTGAGCTGGATAAGCTGCCAATCATATTTAGGCAGTGTAAACAGTCGCTTAACTTTCCACCCCCTTTTTTTTGTATAGTAGGCTTTTTATTAAGAAGTCACAGCACTGTGCTAGTAGTCACAGCATAATAAAGAACAATTTAAAAAAAATTGGTTTAGACTAGCCAACCTTGATTATTACACTTTGTAGGGTGCCACAAGTGCTCCACAGTGCCGTACATACAGTAAGGGTTTACAGGGTAAACAGAACATTAGGGAACAGTAAATTACCGTACTGTACCGTAACCAAACCATAAACAGTAATGTTGCCCATACACGGTGAGATGTGTGCTAGGTGCGATTTGAGCCTATGCGATGTGTGCTATGTGATTTGGACTGCACACACACTGCAATTCTAACCACATGTGATTTGAACTACAACATATTTAGACTACACTGCAATAGTATGTAGTAAAAAAAATACCTGAACAGGGCCGGCGCTACCCACTCAGCAGCTCCTGCAAAGCAGGGAGGCACCATACTGAAAAGGCGCTGTCTCCCTCCCTGCTCTGCTAAAGCTGCATCAGCCCTCATTGTCACTGCCTCCTGCATGCCGCCCGCAGCGCCTGTCTGACAGCGGGCAGCAGTATGGAGAGGCTGAGCAGCACCCTGCACCATGCACACACTGTCCTCCTCCTGTGACCTGCCCCCTCTTCCTCACGGACACTTGCGCTGAGGCATGTAGCGCTGTCTGTGAATCCACCCCCTACCCATTGCTCCCTGCGCCTGTCAGCTGTCAATCAAATGACAAACAGGCAGCAGTGCCGCATCCCCTTCCTTCCCTCTTCTCAGTGTGCTGTGCCAGTGCCGCTGCCAGTCCTCAACACTCTGCCCTCTCTATCTCCTCCCTTCTTCTTCCATCTCCTCCTTCTCTCCCCTCCTTTCCCCCTTAGTCACTAGTGCTGCACATACTTTTGTAGTGCTTTCGGATCGCATCACACACATTGCTTGCATTCCGTGTGATGCAATCTAGCCCATAACGTATGCGATTCTCGCAGCGTGTATGGGCACCTTTAGTGCCTGCAACATTTTGCGGACACAGCACTGAGATGGTGTATGCATACATGTACATGCACCCGAGATCCTCCATAGGATCGCATGTTGCATATGCTCCCACAATCGGGCTGCAGCTTGTTGCAATTGCAATGTGAAAGGGCGCAAAATGTATGGTTTGCAGGAGGGCGCCGGACACCCTAGCACCGGCCCTGTACCTGAATCCACATACTATTTTGACAACGAGCGCATCACATCGCAAGGGGAAATAAACATGATGAAGTTTGTACTAGAGATGTACTAGAGAGAAGCGCTCGCGAGTTTCCAGCTTTGTTCGGAAACCCGGCTAAAAGCAGGAATCTGGTGTCGGATTCTCGCAAGACGCAGAGTCTATAAAAGCGCAGCGTCCGGAGAATTCAGCGCCATTTCCACACTTCCAGTTGCGCACAGCTCTGCTGTGGGGTCTGGGCGTTGTGCAGGCTAGAGGGTTGTTGTCATTAGTGTGCAGAGGGATGTTGTGCAGTGGGGTGCAAAGAGGTGCTGTGCAGTGCAGACAGAGGGGTGTTGCATACCACCCAACAGTCCCGATTACAGCGGGACAGTCCAGATTATCAGGGCCTGTCCCGCTGTCCCTCCCGCGGCCGGTGACCCGAGGTGAGGGCGGGGGCTGTTGGGAGTCCCCCCTGTTGGCCGCTAAGCAGCGGGGAATAAACGCATGCGCACAGCGTCTATTCCCACAGCCAGGGGGTTGGGGGCATGGCTAGAGGCTCATAGAGCCTCTGGGTCATGCCCCCATAGCGGCAAAATGGGGTCGTGGCCTCGCGGGAGAGCCACGACTATAGGCCATGCCCCTGGAATTAGGCCACGCCCCCCGGCGCGCAGCAGCTACGTCCCGCCTCCGGGACGTCAGAAGTTGGGAGGTATGGTGTTGTGCTTGTGCAGTGCAGACTTCAGAAGGGTTTGTGCTGTGCAGACTCAGAGGGGTTTGTGGCAGTGCAGTGCAGAGCAGAGGGGTTTGTGCTTTTCATTTTAAAAATGTTTTTCATTGTGGTGTGTGGTCACTGGTGTGCTGCACTGCAATCCAATACACCATATACTACTGTCAGAAGCAGAACAAGTTCCGTGTGTGATTGTTCTGCCTCCACGGTCCACACAGTGTTATACAAACCCCGTCCATAAAAAAAATTACGATATAAAACAAAATTTTGCTGTTCTTTCTTTTTTGGGAGTATACTGCACCCCAATAGTATATACCCTAAGTTCCATGTGTGATTGTTCTGCCTCCACGCAGCGTTATACAAGCTGCATATTACAAAAAAATAACAGCAAAAACCAATACATTTTTCGGTTCTTATGTAATATCTGGACTCCCGTTTTTTTTATGAGACTGCGTCCCCTCGCGGGGCTCGCTGCGCTCACCACGCTTCGGGCATGGTGGCTCGCTGCGCTCGCCACACTATATAAAATCAACTACATGCGTAGTTGGATATTAGGGGTATGAAAAAATGGGGTGCATTTATCATGGGAGTCCAGATAATACATAAGTACCCATTTTTCTCTTTTTTATTCATTGTTTGTGTGTACAGCACCCATAGTATACCGTAAGAAGTTCTGTGTGTGATAGTTCTATGTCCATGCAGCATTATACAAGCTGCGCATTAAAAGACATTTTTTTTTTTGCTTCTTTATTGTTTGTGTGTACTGCAATCCAAAAATGTTAATAACCAGCCAGCTTGCTGCAGACCTAGGCCTAAATTGAATTAAAACAACACTGTGAGCTGTAAAGTGGTCAAAATTGTCCGTAAAGGGCTGGAAATTAATTTTATTGAGGTTAATATTACTCTAGGGACAAAAAAGTGCAAAAATTAGGTGATTTGGGCGGGTTTTTTTTACCATTTTTAAAAAAATCCAAATCCAAAGCCTTTCACCGCTGTTTGACAAAGCCAAATCCAAATCTCGGCGACGAATCCATATCCAAATCTTTGATTTGCACTCATTTCTAGTTTGCACTATACGCAATGCAATTTGAACTAAAATCGATGATAATCACACCGTGGGGCAGGATGTTGTAACGTCCGCCGCCCGTTTTCACCATTCTCCTCTGACTACTGCATTTTTACTAATCGCATATGCACTAATAATGCAATTAGTAATGCAAAGGACAAGGAATATAGTCGGCATCCCAATGGACAGCATGTTATACAATACCAATGCCAGCATTGTGACTAGTGCAAGAAGACCGGTGTCGGGATCACTGAGGATGCTGGCATCAAAATCCCAACTCCTGGTATCGCAAACTTAAGTATTCAGGGAGAGTAAGCGTTAGCCCATGGGGAGTTGAGTAAGGTTTAGGCGCTAGGGGGGTACATAGGGTTTGGTTGTGGGTTTTTGGGGGAGGGATAGGTTGCTGGGAGGGAAGATTAGGAATTTGGAAGGGGGCTTAGGGCTACCCTGCAGGGTTGGTGAGTTAGGTTTATGTATCAGGGTATGAGGGTTAGGCTGTGAGGAGAGCTGGTATTATGGGGCCTGCACACATAACGATTTTTAGACATTTTCTAAGCGATCTGACTAGATCGCTTAGAACAGTGGTTCCCAACCCTGGTCCTCAAGTACCCCCAACAGTGCATATTTTCCAGGTCACCCAGCAGGTGCACTCATTATATAGACACATTTTAAAAGATCCACAAGTGGAGCTAATTCTGTCACTTGTGATTCTTTGTGGAGACCTCTAAAATGTGCACTGTTGGGGGTACTTGAGGACCAGGGTTGGGAACCACTGGCTTAGAAATGACCTTGTGTGTGTAGGGCTTTCTCACCGGTAGAATAAAGAATGAGCACTGGCGCTGACAGCTTGCTCAGCACACAGCGCTTCACATCACTGTGTGTGTGCTGAGCAGTGCTGTGTGCTGAGCGATCTGAGCAATATAGCAATGCTCAGATCGCTCTGCACACTCACTATGGGCCAGATGCACTAAGCTTCAAAAGTGATAAAATGGAGAGTGATAAACAACCAACCAATCAGCTCCTAACTTCCATGTCACAGACTGTGTTTGAAAAATGAAACAAGAGGTTGGGTGTACACCATATAGGGTGTTCAATATGTGTGGTTGATCACAGCAGCTGCACTAGCGGGCTAGTCAAACCCGATGGAAGACAAAAAGGAAAATCGGTTGAACACAAGGTTCTATGGCAGCGCTATTGAAGATAGTTTGTATTATTATTGTGGAAAATATGTATTGAGTTGTGAATAAAGGATTGGATGATCTATTACAATAAATTCAAAAATGTAATAAACTAAAAATGTCAGCAATGATTAAAATGCATACATTAAAAGGACATACAGTACTGGTATAAATGACAATTGATATACTCTGCATGTTGGACCTGTATATAGAGTCCTGGGATGGAAAAACAGTTGAATGGGTGAAATACAGTTAGTATTGTATAGGTATATTTACCACTCCATAGCAACTGAGGAAGTTGATGTTGGGAGTCCTCCTGCCAGTTGGCTGAATGGGGTATGATTGAGCCAATGATTTCTAATGCTGGATCTCCTGGTTGTTGTGGAGATAGATGGTTTACCCCAATGGGTTGAGGTGGAGGGGGAATTTTTCTCCTTGTAGTTTACAGAGATGGAGTTTTACCCCAATGGGCTGGGAGGGTATATACTCCTGTATGCTGGATCCTCTCTAGTAAGATGACCTCGGAATAAAGTTGTACATTTCCACAGCCACTGGAGGTTTTCCAGTCGTGCTTCCAACAGTTTGATGGATACAATGGAGTGGTATTATGTCCAATGTGAAAATGTTGTATCCACAGGTAGTCGGTACAGTGTCCAACAGGGGCAGCAGTGGGGGTGTGGGTGCATTGAAAATCCAGCATTGGAAATCATTGGCTCATTCATACCCCATTCAGCCAACTGGCAGGAGGACTCCCAACATCAACTTCACTACATCAGTTGCTATGGAGTTGTAAATATACCTATACAATACTAACTGTATTTCACCCATTCAACTGTTTTTCCATCCCAAGACTCTATACACAGGTCCAACATGCAGAGTGTATGAATTGTTATTTGTACCAGTATGTCCTTTTAATGTATGTATTTTAATCATTGCTGACATTTTTAGTTTATTACATTTTTTAATTTATTGTAATAGATCATCCAATCCTTTATTCACAACTCAATACATCTTTTCCACAATAATAATACACACTATCTTCAATAGCGCTGCCATAGAACCTTGTGTTCAACCGATTTTCCTTTTTGTGTTTGAAAAATGTCAGGCAGGAGCTTATTGGTTGGCTGTTTATCACTCTCCATTTTATCACTTTTGAAGCTTAGTGCATCTGGCCCTATGTGTGTAGGCCCCATTAGGCTATGGGGAGGGAGGGTTAGGCATTTAGAAGGTTGGGTTGCAGGGAGGGGGGAGTTAGGTTTAGGAGGCAGGGTATGAAAGTCAGGCTGCTAGAAAGGAGGATTAAAGGGGCAGAGGGAAGGTAAGTACACTTACAAGACACTGTTGTGATTCCTTCCATTGGGATGCCATCAGTATTCCAACCACTGGCATCCCCACTGCTGGTCATCCATGTGTATTCCTATTGTAAGAATTGCATAGAAACATCAGTTTATATATTAAGTAACCACCTATGATTATAATTTCTAAATGGAAAAAAATTGTATCCACATTCACATTAACACTTCCACAGTCTTTAGCAAGAGCTACTCTTCTAAATGACACTTAAGGTTTTTTGTAAGATGGTTACAGTATTTCCTGCTCATGTGACCCAATGGTACAAAGCATTTGCAAACAGTTTAGATCAGTGGTAGCCAACTACGGTCCTCGAGAGCTACCAACAGTTCACATTTCCCAGACAACCTAGCTGCTGCACAGGTGCACTCATTACTACCTAAAACATTTTCAAAGATCCACAGGTGGAGCTAATTACTTCACTTGTGATTCTGTGAGGAAATCTGGAAAACATTAACTGTTGGTAGCTCTCGAGGACTGGAGTTGGCTACCCCAGGTTTAGATACTTCTGTTGCCTTAGGGCCCTATTCAAAGGTGCATGTACTGTAGTCCTTATCTGTTCTACATCTTCTGTAGGGATGCCGTTAACACATTACTGGTAGGGATCCTGGCAGTCGAAAATCTGGAATTCCGGGTCACATGCAAAATGCAGACACTATAATAACAACAATGCTTTCAATGCTGACAAATTCCGACTACTGACTCCCTGATCATAATTATGCAGGGGCTGGTTAGCATACCTCCCAACTGTACCGCTTATCGTGGGAATGTCCCGGTATTTTGGGACATTCCCGCGTCCCTCCCGCCGCCGGCAGTGTCCCGCGGTGGGGGGGGGGGCAGTTGTGAGCTCCCCCTGTCGTCCGTGAATAGACGTTGTGCGCATGCGCACAGCATCTATTCTTGCAGGCAGAGGGGCTGGGGGCTGTCCTGCAGCTCTGGGCATGCCCCACAGCGGCGAAAAATGGGGGCGTGACTATAGGCCATGCCCCCTTTCCGATAGGCCACGACCCTCTGTCCACCCTGGCACCCTGTCCCTCCCCGGCATCTGCAAAAGTTGGGAGGTATGGGTTAGTGTTAGGCTGTGGTGTGGGGGAGGGTTAGGTTTAGGATTAGATCAGGCATTCCCAACCACGGTCCTCAAGGCACACCAACAGTGCAGGTTTTAGTGATATCCAGGCTTCAGCACAGATGGTTTAATCAGAATCCCTCAGATACTAATTAAGTTACCTGTGCTCAAGCCTGGATATCTAGAAAACCTGCACTGTTGGTGTGACTTGAGGACCGTGGTTGGCAATGCCTGCATTAGATGGTGAGTTAGGTATAGGCTGTGGGGGGAGGGTTTGAGCTTTACTGCAGGGGTGGGGGTTAGGTTTATACACTAGGAATGGAGGATAGGGTTAATCCAATAATTATACACGTTCTCTATATAATTCTATACTTCAATTTCAGTTGCATTTTAGAGGCTTATAAATTCTTTTTTATTGTCTTTATATGTTTCTGATTATTGCATTTTTTTTTAAGTATAAACTTTATTTAAAATTACACATGTTGAGTTTGGATATACAGTATATGGGATTGAAACAGCACCATCTAGAGGCAATTACAATATACTGTATTATAAAAGAATGCATTTTGCAGCTTTCACATGAATATTTTCCCATCGTTAGCATCACTTATACTGCAGTTTGTTCAGTGTATGTTCTCCTACAAGATTATATGTCCAAATTCAAAACAGGTTAACCCTTTAGCTATTATAAGTTATATGACAGTGTTTGAAGTATACACTACAAAAATTAAGTTAAATATTCCTTCTGAAGACGGACTGCAAAGAGCTTTCTGTTCAGCCTCAGGGAATGTAATGTTCTGATTCTTTAAGCTTCTTTTTTCATAGAAAGTACATCTTAAAAGTGTCCCCATAGAATTAGGTGTATTAGCGTATGGTCAAGCATTGCCCATTTCTAAAAATACTACTATTGAACATGACAAGGACAATCAGGCTAGTTAGGCTGCATTGTAGGGCACTGTGTCTTGTTTTATTTTAGCTTAGTACAGTATATGTGCCCATCCACTTTCCTACACCTTTAAGGTCACAGACATCTGATGACACCTAGACCCTGTCACAGATTCAAAAAGTGGGGTCAATCCAATTATCTGTAAGGGATGAGTTACGGTGGTAATGCCAGCACTGCAATTTGCTCCCCCTCCTGGACCAATCTCATCATGGACTTGAAGATTTTTGGATGCAGCCCTCTGTGTGTCCGACAGGATTGGAAAAATGTGTCATCTGCTCTTACTCACACTGCTAGTGAAATTGCAGCTAACTATATTGATAAAACGTTGATATGATTCTGCGCAAACATTATAATAAAGATACACAAGAAAAAAGGGTTTCACAGTCACCTCTGCGCCTTTGTGCAGCGGTCACAAATATTCCAAAGGAGGAATAGTTCAAAAAACCTCCAAAAATATA
This sequence comes from Crinia signifera, assembly GCF_055691185.1. Taxonomy (NCBI): domain Eukaryota; kingdom Metazoa; phylum Chordata; class Amphibia; order Anura; family Myobatrachidae; genus Crinia; species Crinia signifera. Next base: position 99,873,438 of record NC_139224.1, read on the forward strand.
CAATTCAAACAAAGAGATGGAACATCATAACTGCGCTCAAATTTAAACAATTAGTATGTATATAATTACGTATCACCATGAAGTTGATCAAAGCATGGAAGTGGATTCTTATATTCGTTTCTGGCTTATCCTCCGATGTGTATATACATAAAAAGGAAAAAATGATACATATAGTGTGATACCGTTTATAAACCAAATAATAAAAAAAGTCTCTGGGTATCTCTTCAGGTATAACACTTCTTCCCGGAGCTTCTGTGCTATAGAATTTTACGGGGTCACCACCTGTGATTATTTCATAAGCCAATGCTTACAGTATCTTACACTTTAGGGTTGGTATGGAAACATATAAAGGTATCTTTAAAAGTATGCTCACGTGTTCTTACTTCTTATACGCTATGTATCCTCCTATCACGGTTTCACAGAGGTTCCACTGTATAAGGAAAGGTTCCTTCCTCTGAGAACAACACCAACGCGTTTCAACAAAAAGTCTTTTTCAAAGTGTAGGTGATACACCTTGAAAAATACTTTTTGTTGAAACGCGTTGGTGTTGTTCTCAGAGGAAGGAACCTTTCCTTATACAGTGGAACCTCTGTGAAACCGTGATAGGAGGATACATAGCGTATAAGAAGTAAGAACACGTGAGCATACTTTTAAAGATACCTTTATATGTTTCCATACCAACCCTAAAGTGTAAGATACTGTAAGCATTGGCTTATGAAATAATCACAGGTGGTGACCCCGTAAAATTCTATAGCACAGAAGCTCCGGGAAGAAGTGTTATACCTGAAGAGATACCCAGAGACTTTTTTTATTATTTGGTTTATAAACGGTATCACACTATATGTATCATTTTTTCCTTTTTATGTATATACACATCGGAGGATAAGCCAGAAACGAATATAAGAATCCACTTCCATGCTTTGATCAACTTCATGGTGATACGTAATTATATACATACAAATTGTTTAAATTTGAGCGCAGTTATGATGTTCCATCTCTTTGTTTGAATTATAATAAAGATGTAGTGAATTATATATAGGACCAGGGCTGGATTAAGGTCTGTGGGGGGGAACAGGACAACAAACTTGTGGGTCTCCTATCAATAAATGTGATATAATGGCATTTATAAAAATAAATTATAATTAATCATTCAGCATTGTAATTGTGTTCAATTCTTTAAGAAAGGAAATGGGACTCAATACAGGTTGAGTATCCTATATCCGTATATCCCAAAAAAAGAAACATTCCAAAAGCCATGGTTTTTCAGAAAATTTAGTTTTTTTTTTTATGTTTTTTCCCCCCTGCCCCTTTTTTGATACTTACCACATCCCCGGATCCTCTTCTGCAGCATCTCCTGTCCTGTCCCAATGGTGCATTGTCTGCAGGGCCAGACTGGGACCAAAAATCGGCCCTGGCATTTTTTACCACACAGGCGCATCTGCTGTGGCCACAGCAGATGGGCCCATTACACATTTTGCCCATTACAAATTTTGGCAGGCATTATGATATACATGATGTTACCCATATCTTATTATATACATGATCCGAGTAGCTTTAGGCTAAATCAAGTGGGCGTTTTTGCAGCAATGGTGATCTGGTACTGTTTCTTCAGATGCAGCAATTGGATGTGAAATGCCAGTAGTGGGTGGATTTTGTTTAAGACGCCTTCTGCAGGCATTACCATTGTGTTGACCTGCAGGTGCCGCCAAAGATGCAGTTACTTTGCATGTAGTATCAGGCTCATTATTAGATTTGATGTGGGAAAGTTACTAAGAAGGACGATTATGGCTGATCCCGTTTACTAACGTTTATGACTGGAATCGACTTTAATCAGAGGAAAATAGGAATAGAGGAAATACAGCAGACTTACTAAGCCCGGCTATAACCAGACCCGGGCTCATTGAGATGGTCCTGGTTGCAGAAATACAGGGAAGAAAATTACATAGGGATCCCCTGTAATTCTGTAACCAGCACCAGGCTCTTGGCCTGGTCCTGGTTCCCAAAATGCAGGGGACAAAAGGAGTAGGGGTCCCCCGTATTTTGGAAACCAGCACCGGGCTCAAACAGCCAGTGGTGTCATGCCAAAGCCGAGGGCTGGTTATAGCCGGACAAAGGAACCGCCCGCTTTTTTTTTATTATTATTTTTATTTTCTACTTTTTTTTACACTGAGAAGCTCAGTCAGATCCATGCAGGCTTCAGCCAAATATGCCTGGAAAATGAGGAGTATTTTACAGTCATTCTTTGGCCTAAATTAGCATCTGTAATCAGCACTAAGAATGATAGTAAATGAGCACACCGCCGTATAAATCATAGCCATATATAACCATATTCTATAGCTGGTGTACTCATTCCTAAACCTGAATTCAACTGACCTCGCCATATATAAATTAGGCAAATCAGACAAATTCGTCTGATAGTAAATAAGCAAAAGCTAATTTACTGGCCGTATTTCACATTCAATGGCTATGAATATGTGTATTTGTAACCTATTTGATCTTAGTACATTTTCCCCGATGTGTTAAACAGTATGTAAACCTATATATGGTAAACAGCTACCTGCACTCAAAAATAAATATACAGTATACTGTATATCACAGTGTAACAATCTTCTATGGGCCTTATTCTAGTTCACTCTTTCTGACAAAATCCTTCTTAGATGGACAAAACCATGTGCACTGCAGGGGGCAGATGTAAAATGTGCAGAGAGGATTAGATTTGGGTGAGTTATTTTGTTTCTGTGCAGGGAAAATACTGGCTGCTTTATTTTTACACTGCAATATAGATCTCACTTTGAAGTAAAACCCCACCAAATCTAACTCTCTCTGCACAAGTAACATCTGCCCCACCTGCAGTGCACATGGTTTTGTCCATCTAAGAAGGATTTTGTCAGAAAGAGTGAACTAGAATAACCCCCTATATGACAACAATAGGTGAGCAAGCAAAATACTAACAATAAGAATATGAAAGTCAAATGTCTAGGACCAAGCTGACCATGGTAAAGCTGTGTACACACGGTTCAATATATATATACCGTAGCACAAACAAATCACTGGCAATATGGTTGCTCAGCGACCATATTGCCAGCGATATTGCACCGTGTGTACACAGCTTAAGACAGTCCGGGAATGGTACATGGAGAATATTATAGTAGGCAGATAGCCAAATAGAGGCCCTAATCCAATTGCACTATGAATGGGCGAATTTGGCCCTGTTCCAATGTTTTGGGTCTGCTCATGTGCAAGCGTGTATTTGCGGATTTGCAGACCCTGAAAATATACGGCTTTAGCGAGTTGCACACTCTCCGGGCTGTTCATTGTGGGGAGGGAGGGCCAGGGGCAGTGAGGTTGCTGAAACAAGGGAGGGCCCAGTGTTTTATGGGCATTCCCATGAAAATGCTCGGTGTTCCCATGGATACGCGGGTGGGTCAATGCCTGCCGGGGGTGGGCAGCTGACGTTACAGGACATCACCCGACCACCTAGTTTTCGGCGTTGTGCCCATAAATAAAAATCAGTTTTCAGTGACTTCTAGTTGCGAAGGCCGGAGAAATCATTTGATGGTCGGTGGCCATTGTAGGATTTCCCCTGCTAGCGGAGGCATATGAGGGCATGTGTTCTCGTACACATCCCCTTGCATGGTACCGAGGGGATTCCGTGATGGGGATTTGGCAGGGCGGTTAAACATCCTAGCATCTGATGTGTGTGACCTCTAGCATGTATATACATCACGTTTCAAAACTTACAAACTAAACCTGAAATAAAGACTCGGAGACTTAGGTTTGGCAGAAATTGTTAGCTGATTTATTTTAGCACTTTTAAGCTAGATTAATTTATTAATAATTAATTAATTAACTTTCAGGAAAGAGAGAAATACTCCTCCCTTTCCTGCCCTGATATCCCAGCTAACACTGCCCTTCCCTAAGTCCTTATTGGACCACCGAGTCACATGCTTCCCTAGGTCACACAACAGTCTTGGATGTTTAACCCACTCCATGCCTATTGCAGACATTACGTTATTCATCTCAGGTGCTTGGTATGCTGTGATATTCGCAGTTTACAGAGTAAACCTGAATCAGGGCCAAAGTCCAGTCACAGGGTTGGTTCACTACACTGCAGAGCAGCTATTAGAATACAAGGAGAAGGTAGACAGCTGTTCCAGTAACAATGTCAAATCCAGGAACAAGTATCACAGGCTGCCCAGATGTAAAACACAAAGCAATCACCTAGCACTGAGTGCAATCTGGTATAAAGCATTAAGGGGCAGCAATATACAGTGTGCACAGACAGATGCATATATATTTGGTTTTTTAATATATGTCATTTTTAATTACATTTAGGAACCATATAATATTTAGATTGGCATCTTTCATCTATAATTTTCCTTTTTGTGCTTTGACTGCCTAAAGGAAATTTACATTTACATTTCTATTTCCTTGCTTAGTCTGATCTTTGTGATTGACAAGTAAAATACAATAATATAGCATAAAAACTTTCTTAAAACCCCATTAGATCATTTTATATATTGAAAAGTATTTCTACAGTGTCAGTTTGGAATTTTCTCACTGTACTGATGTCTCATATACTGTTCCACCCCTGCTGGGAAGGTTTTACATGATCACTACGCCCTTAGGTATAATATGAAATAGTACATCTGAGCATTCCCTGAGTCAGTTACTAGTGGAAAGATTTCAAGAAAAATGTAAAAGTAAAGAAAAATGTAAAGATGATGACATTATAACCTAAACAGGAGCTAACCCTGGCAAAGATAAGCAGTTAAAGGTGTGAATAACAAATGAGAGCATGTCATATTCTTGCACCAAGAAAAGTGTGTAAATTTAGATCCTTTTATACCTTTTAATGTCATAATCCAGTGAGGTTGCCACAATCCACACAATCAGGGAAAACAGAATTGTGTATTAAGCTAAATTTTTAAGAGCAAGTAATTTATCATTTTTTTGGTACTCTTTACCTAGAAGGGCGCCCATCGTGGCCATCTCGGGCATTGAATGCACTAAAAAATCGGGTGCGATGCGACCGACTCGATGCCCACGATTTCCCATAGGGATACAATGTTAAATGTCTCAATTGACCCGATTTTCCTGTTCAATGCCTCAATTGACCCGATTTTTCCATAGGAAACAATGTTAAATGGGCCACAGAGGCCAAATAGGCACCCTGAAGTGTGAAATGGCCACCCCAATTGTTAACGCCACCCCACGATCAACGTCAACCCGAAGCGTGGCGAGCGCAGCGAGCCCGCGAGGGGTGGCGGTACGCGTCCTACGACCTTTTCATACCCCCACTATCCACGTCGGCGTGGAGTTGAGAACAGAAAGTGTGGCGAGCGCAGCGAGCCCCGCGAGGGGACGCGGATACCTTCACAGGTATCCGCGTCCCCTCGCGGGCTTTACAGCTGTCCGCGTCCCCTCGCGGGGCTCGCTGCGCTCGCCACGCTTCGGGCTCGGTGGCTCGCTGCGCTCGCCACACTTTCTATTCTCAACTTCACGCCGACGTGGCTAGTGGGGGTATTAAAAGGTCGTAGGACGCGTACCGCTGCCCCTCGCGGGCTCGCTGCGCTCGCCACGCTTTGGGTTCACGTTGATCGTGGGGTGGCGTTAACAATTGTGGGGGCCATTTCACACTTCAGGGTGCCTATTTGGCCTCTGTGGGCCATTTAACATTGTTTTCTATGGAAAAATCGGGTCAATTGAGGCATTGAACAGGAAAATCGGGTCAATTGAGACATTTAACATTGTTCCCTATGGGAAATCGCGGGCATCGCGTCAGTCGCATCGCACCCGATTTTTTAGTGCATTCAATGCCCGCGATGCTTTCCTTATCCACAACACCAGATGCTGGGCTCTCCTCAGAATTGACAGCTGGGCACTCCTGCTCCCTGGCTCTGGAAGGCAGGCTTTTCTCCTCAACACCAGATGCCGGGCTCTTCTACTCCCAACACTGGAAGCCAGTCTCTTCTCTGCCTACCGCTGCTGAAATAAATCAAAAGGGTGCAGGGATAGATTTCTGAAAGAGCTATCCCTTCCTACTATTCATTCAGAGACCTGTGAATATCTTAGCTCCCCATGGACGCTAGGTGAAGTTGAGGCAGCCATAGATTCTTTTCCATTGGATAAAGCCCCTGGTCCAGATGGTTACCCCTCCAACTTTAAAAAAAGTTTAAACCTACCCTTGCCCTGGTCCTGTATCAGTCTATAATGAAGCATCCAAAACCACCCATTTCCCAGAGGAAATGCTAGAGGCCCAGATTGTTTCTATCCCAAAACCAGGTAAATTACCCATAGTTGTTCAGAATTATCGCCCCATAGCTTTACTGAACACAGATATTAAACTCCTTGCTAAAATGATAGTGATTACACTACCTAGCCTGATTAATCATGATCAGGTAGGCTTTGTGTTGGACAGGGAAGCATTGGATAACACACAAAGGGTTATCAATATAATTGAACACTGTCAGTTGCAGGGAAAGCTGTTGACAGGCTTAATTTGGAATATATGCAAGCTACCCTATGGCATTTTGGGTTCACGGATAGGATACTTCATTCTATTCTGGCTTTATACTGTGTCTAAAGGTGCCCATACACGGTATTATTGTTATGTGCGATGGGATGCACGCTCCCGTCACATATCTCATCGCACAGCTCAAAAAGTGCTGCACATAATTTTTGTACTAGATCTCATCTCATTGCATTGTAAAACCTATGCAATGCGATGAGATATTGTATACAATATTGTACAGTATACAATAATTGTAACGGGTATGGGCACCTTAAGTTTAATATTGCTAACGGCATTCGCCAAGTATGTCCGTTATCGCCCTTGATTTTTGCTTTGGCTGTTGAGCATGAACCTTCTCCACATTAACACTCTGTCCTAGACTCTTATATAGAGATTTCCTATTACAAGCTGAATTCTACAAAGACTGAGGCCATCCCACTTAATATATCAGATGATGTGCTTAAGTGCATGAAAGATAATTATAAATATACGTGGCAACTTAGATCAATTAGATACTTGGGAGTTAATCTCTCTAGGGAGTGTATTTATTGGACTGCAACTTTGATCTACTCTTTTGAGCATTTGGAATGCTCAATTAGGATTGGATAATGCAAGAAGTTTCATGGGGGGTTCGGGTGGCTGCTGCAAAGATGGTTCTGTTTCTGAAATTAATGTACCTATTTTGTGCTATCCCTCCACCTTTCCCTAAAGTTATTGGTAATAAATTTAACTTAGTACTATCTAATTATATTTGGGGAGGTGCGACCTTGACCACTGCTAAGACTGCTGGAGGGGTAGTGTATCCCAACTTGGAGAAACATCATTCGGCTTGTGACTTTGGAGCAAAATGCTGTGCTTCCCTTCACTCTGCCAGACCTGCTTTGGATGCCTACACATTTAGTTTCTGCTAGGGTTAATGGCTGCAAGGAAGTTCAAATTACTATATCAACTTGGTAAGGTACGATTTCATCAAACTTTAATGTATATAAACACAATATTGATTGTTTTGTTTATTAACCATACTGGTGGAGAATAACCACGAGAATGATTATCACTATTAATCACAATAACATATCTTATAATAGAAGAGTGTAATAGATTTATCAGGCACCGTGCCCCCACATTCGGAAGCACTCAGCCATATAAGTAGATTGGGGGGAGAGTTCTGAAACATAGGCGAATCCTCCAAATAAATAAGTGAAGATAGCTAGAGAGTTAACGAGTATGAAGCTAGATGGATAAAATATTCCGAATCCCCCCCCAGACCCAAACCATGGAAACGGCATAAACTAAGTAATATAAGAATTCAGATGAGCGAATTGTTGTTGCACTTTTTTTAATGCTGATATAATTGTGTGTATTGTTAGTGTCTTTTTGTAAAAATAAATAAAGATATTGAAAATCTGAAAAAAAAAACCTTAATGTAGCTCTTCCCCGGCTACTGTCTTTTGGAGCTATAGCCCTTATGAATCAGGGCTTACAATTAACTACGTGGCACGATCTAGGTCTCAAGTGTCTCCAGGATGTCCTTTTAGATGGAAATTTTGTCTCTTTCTCCCATCTTCAAAAGAAATGTAAAATCGCTAAGCAAGAGTTCTATAAATACCTCCAAGTGCTGCACTGGCTTCATAGTTATCTTCCAAAGCTTCCCATCCAAATAGGTCTTTCTAAAATATTGACGTTTCTTCTTACGTCCCAATCTAATAGAGGTGGTATCTCTAGGTGGTACCCGTATTTGTTCATGGAAACCCAAGAGGGGTGTTTCCTTCACAGGCCAGATGGGAAAAAGATCTTCCTAATATATTCAATGACGTAGTCTGGAAATACATCTTCCAATCCTGTTTTAAGATCTCCAAATGTATCAATCATTCAGAAATGTATTACAAGTTAGTTCATAGATTGTATTATACACCGGACCGACTACATAGAATTTAGCCTTATATCTCTTCTAGTTGTTAATAAAAGAAAACAATCGGGCGCGATAATCAAGTGTTCGCTCCACTATTCGATATATACTAACATGTGTTAGTTTAGTTTAGGGAGATATATATACAGGCTGCTCCCAGAGGAAATTCTGGAAATTTCTAATGGAAATGGCAAATACTTACGGTAGATAGTTGAGACCAATCAGTCTTATACACATATGTATTTGTATATATATATATATATATATATATATATATATATATATATATATACATGAATAAAAGAGAGCGCCACACATCTGAAAGAATATATAGAAAATTATTTGAGATTTATTAGTTAAAATTAAATAAATTAGAAATAAACATAAAACCAACATGTACAATATATATAATAATTTCAAAAATAGTGCAACAGGGCAACTCCTCTGAAAGTGTACAGAGAAATAATAAACATTTACTTGAACCAGCTCTAGAATGGTATAACACCTGCAGAATTTTAAATTGATAGGAAAAACTTATTTTTATATAAGGAGTCAACGGATAATATTCCCTGTACAAAACAGGGTAGATGGAATGAAATATTTGATAATTCTGCAGTCCTTTTATTCCCATAAAAGAGGGATACAGATATTGAAATCCACTATTGTGTGGTGGTAGAAATATCCACAGTCATTTGAGAAAAACTTTACAACCTTTAAGTTAAATTGTAGCAGTACCTCCTTGTTTGTATATCTCAAAATCCCTGCAATAGCCTAGGTGGACGTTCCGAGTGCAGACTCTCGCTACAACCCACTCGGCATCAGCTGTACTCAGCGAGCCTTTGATGTTTGTGCGGCGGGGAGTAAGCCTCACTGACCTGAGATGTTTGAGCAGGTACTCCGTATGCGGCTTCCAAGAGTAAGCAGGTGGTGAATTCGTCAGCAATGGACGGCAGGGTATAAGAGGTAGCGGTTGTTTAGATGCGATCTCTAGGGGTGACAAAAAGTCCTGGCAGGTGAGAGTATGTATGAGCCCCAATTTTTATCCTAAAGGATAAATAGGATATACCCAGCCATCCATTGCTGACAAATTCACCACCTGCTTACTCTTGGAAGCTGCATATGGAGTACCTGCTCAAACATCTCAGGTCAGTGAGGCTTGCTCCCCGCTGCACAAACATCAAAGGCTCACTGAGTACAGCTGATGCCGAGCGGGTTGTAGCGAGAGCCTTCACTCGGAACATCCTTCTAGGCTACTGCAGGGATTTTCAAATATACAAACAAGGAGGTATCTTCTTGGCAATGGATATGGCTACATCCAATCAGGTCTGAGCTCAGCTCTTATTGCTTCACGGGAGAGCTTGACATTACAGGCAATCTTAAAAAAACCTGGAAACCACATGGTTTCTCCCACAACGTAAGCACAGGTGATGACAATGACACAGACACCCAGGCGTTCAGGAGGCATTATTGAAGGCAATACATTTGCCACCAGAGATTTGTTGCCCACCTGCTCACAGGTGGAACCTCAGGTCTGTGACGCGAAGGTTCTGTGTTCTATGTCCTTCAGACATTCTATGCCACCCTCCCCCACAGGTCAGTTCCCTTGTCCAGTAGGGCAATCCAGGGGTTGAAAACAAAAGAAGAACGTGACCACTGGACTTGAGGAGTGGCAGGTGTGTATACACACCTGCATCTCCTCACCCAACTGAGGGAAATCCGAGTAATGTCAAGCGTTCCCATGAAGCAATAAGAGCTGAGCTCAGCCCTGATTGGATGTAGCCATATCCATGGAGACGCAAGGAGATTTTTTACCAAAGTAAAAAGAGGGGAACTGGGTGTTTCAATACAGATTATCTGCTGCTTGGGTGAGGTTTATAGTAAACCTCTAAAGCAAATACCAAAGAACAAACATAAATAAACATATATGATGCAGCGCTATTAATTAAAAATGCAATTACATGGGTTTGCCTGAAAATAAAACACATTTATTAAAATATATAGAAGGTTTAAAAACAATTGATATACCACTTGGTAATTTTATAGAGCAGCCTTTTGTCAGCAGAAGAAATATATGGCTTTGATGGAGTCCTCTAATAGGAATGGCTGAATAGATGAACAACAGCTTTATGATTTTGTAAAAGTCTCACCACTGATGATTATGGGAAATTTTCGGCTTGGGTATGTCCTCACGAGGATGCGGTTGGGCACTGCTGGTAAAGGGCACTGCTGGTAAAGGGCCACTGGAGGGTAATGAAGGACCTGGTGGAGCCTCCCAAATGCTGGTGGATGAAGTTCGCTGTAATAGATGAAATGCTTGCCAATCCAGTAATAGCCTTGTAGAGGATTAAAGTCTTGTGCCAATGGTCATACTGCTCCAAAGGTCTGCTTATACTAGTATAACATATTTGACTATGAATTGATTAATATAACACTAGGGCTGCTTCAGGATCGCTGGTAGCGATCTGAAATCAGCTCCAGCTCTGATGGACGGGGTTTGCGCATGTGCATTTCTGCAAACCCTGACGGCTTCAGCGAGGTCTGGGGGCAAACACAGGGCCGGACCAGGGGAACGTTCTACTACAAAGATGACTGCATGATCTAACTAATTAATCAAATTAGCGATATTTTTTCTGTCTTTTTATGTTTGAAATGTATCATTACCTAGCTTTTTATATACATATGTACTTTTATTAAAACTGTCTTTAGCACAGTCTCTGCTATTGGAGGGGGGCGTTCGGACTGGCGGTGTGCGAAGAACTGCTGCTTAGGGAGCGGTAGTGAATTAGCCCCTCTGTTTGTCCTTTACTAAATGTTAAGCTGCATACACATTATGTAATAAAGGCAGCTAATAATATAATAAAGGATATATTGTTACCATGCATTTCGTCTGCCTTTATCACATAGGGCCTAATTCCCGCCGAATTCTGCCCCAATTTGATGGCAGCCCTTATCACTGTTTCATACATCTCCCCTGTAAAGAAATATTCATATAAAAATGTTATGTGTAGACTTTTTTCTTTGTTTTTGCTTTGAAGATGCAAACCAGCCTTGTAGTGCTCCATCCAGTTCCACAGATAGCCGCTCAATGTTGTGACAACAAACAGCAGACAGATGTCAGTATAAAAGGAACAGCATATTACAGGCAGAGGATAGAAGCAGAGGGCAGAGAACAGAACAGCAGAAGAGTAAAAATGGCTAGCCAATCCCAGGGCATCCAGCAGCTCCTTCAGGCAGAGAAAAGAGCAAAGGATAAACTCGAAGAAGCCAAAAAAAGTCAGTGTATTCTCATTGTATTTAAATATGTAATAGTTTCTAAGATCATTAATATTATTATTTTTTAAATTGTGATTAGGATATTCATAGGCTATTTTCAGAATAGAGTATTAGGACTTGTTACTTGTAACGTTATCTTTCTAATGATAACTGATTGTTTGGAACAGTATTTATAATATCCAGAGGTCTATTGTCCCTTTATGACTTTAACTTTTTTTATGTAATAATTTGCAAATTATTAAACTGCCAATCATCAAATCAATATGCATAACATGACATGCTTTACATTGTCACTTAACAGCTCTGTAAATTTATATTTGCCATATTTTATTATTATTATTATTATTATTATTATTTCTAACGTATCCCTGTACATTTCAATGAAATTCTATTCCAGTGATATTTTGACACCACTCATTTTCATTTACTTGCACAACTAGTGACACAGGGCTGTTGCCTGTGGCTGTGCAGACGCTTTCACCAATGATCCACTGTACTGTGGTGTATTCAGCCGTGCAGGGATCCTGCTGAACTGCACCAGCAAATAGGCCTCATTACTTCTTATGGAGGACGGCCATTGTGTCACACATGCATTAAAGCAGCCCAGTCCATGAAACTAGTGAATGCTGTATTCATTATTTGTGTGATCACAGGGTCATAGGGTCGACTATATGAAAGTTGACATACATTAGGTTGACCACTAAAGGTCGACAGGGCTTAGGTTGACACATACAATAGGTCCACAGGCCTAAGGTCGACAGGGTCGGAAGATCAACACAAGCATTAGGTCGACAATGGGAAAGTCCACAGTCAAAAAGGTCGACATGAGTTTCTCAATTTTTTGTGCCTAATGTCAACGTAAATGGACATGGATGCCGTATCAGTGTACCCCATCTCCTCTCGTGGCTCGCTGCGCTCGGCCCACCAGTCTATTCTCCCTCAATGCTTTAGTGGATAGTAGGGTATTCATACTGCCAACCTAGCACAACCATATCCCATTGGGGTTTACAGTGAATGAAGGTCAACATTCATTAGGTCAACCACTGAAGGTTGACACCCTCAAAATGTCGACATAGCTGTAGGTCGCTGGGGTAATTATGTCAACACAAGCATTAGGTCATCATGGGGAAGGTTGACAGTCAAGAGGTCGACATCAGTTTTTTTAAGTTTTTTTTTTTTTTGACATGCTGACAGGTGGTATTTCATGCCCTACCATCCAATAGGGTGTGGAGGGAGAATAAAATAGTGGCGAAGCACGGCGAGCCGTGCGAGGAGACACGGTGCACCATTACGGTGTCCATTATGGTGTCCATGTCGACTGTGTCCACATTTGGGTAAAAAAAAACTGTGAAAACCCCTTTTCGACCTTCCCAATGTTGACCTAATGCTGCTGCGGACCTAATGACCCTGTCGACCTCAACCCATGTTGACCTTTTGAGGGTGTCAACCTAAGGCCTCTCGACCTTCAGTGGTGGCCCTAATGAATGTTACCCTCCTGTGGTCGACCATATGATCACAACCAGGGAGCAATGACCCTGTTTTAGATGCATTTTAGCTAAAAAATAAAAAAAATCCAACAATCCAATAAGGAGTATAAAGTACAGGTATACTGTTCTCCTTGTGCAATATTCTCCGGAGAAAAGTCATTGTAATGTTCAGTGCAACAGTCTGCAGATGCCATTGTGTGTATACAATACAGGAAAGCCTGAGCTGTAGCGTATTCTGCCCATTGTTATACCAGGACAGCACTGGGGCAGATTTATTAAGCTTGGAGAAGAGATAAACTGGAGATAAAGCGGAGAAAAGGTAAAAGGAGGTAAAGCACAGCCAATCAGCTGTGTTTGAAAAAGACAGTTGGGAGCTGATTGGCTGTGCTTTATCTCCTTTTACCTTTTCTCCGCTTTATCTCCAGGTTATCTCTTCTCCAAGCTTAATAAATCTGCCCCACTAGTATTTCTTACCTACAAACTAACAGACATATCTCTGTTATTCTGTTAGACACATAGATAACAGCAATTACATCTCAGTGTCCCTGAAGCAGTTTGATCCCAGACATGTGTTACTACATTTGTCCTTCCCGGTTTCACAAATACCTCGCTTGCTTGTATCACAAACCCTTTGTATCCACTGTTCCAAATATGTTAAGATAAATGCATCTGGAAATGATAGAGTAACAAAGGGAGGTAATATCAAAGGGAACCAGCAATGATCACTGGCTTTGATCAAAAATTCACTTAAACTTTATAGGGTTTTCTGTAGGATCATAAACTTACTAGAGAATACAATATGTTCACCGCCTAACCCCAAAGCAGATTTATTTCCAAGACTATTGAATAGGCACAAAATCTATGTGTCTATTCACAAATAGATCTATATTTCCCTTTATTCTGTAAGAATACATCCACTGCTCGTCACCTAGCAGCCTTTGAACTTAAGAACTTTCTTTCGATCAAACATAATAATATAAAAAAAAAAAAAAAAATTGTATACTCATTTCCTTATACAGTGTAGTACTCAGGTAATGCAAAGGACAAATGCAAGCCAAGGACCTTGGCATATACCCTTTGTAGTCAGGATTGTCCTTCCTGCCCGGTGCGATCAGGATCCAGCCTGCTACAGTACATACAGCCTCTGTGTTAGTACCACAAACATTGGCTGCTTGCTATGAGTGTGCTTTACACAGTGGCAGGCTGGTGCTGATTGCCTGCAGTGTTTACACACAACAACCAACCAATGCATACAGACATTTAACCGTTTCTAGTTTATGCACTGTGTGGGTGAACATTTGTGCATATATATTTTCTTTAGTTGAAGAATACTTTGTAGCAAATACAAAATAAATATATTTTGCACACTGCAAAATGCTGAAACTTTTGGCTATTCTCCTTGGTTTGTTGTCGCAACTGAGCAGCCAGCACCCCAGTTGTTGTAGCAGCCTTTTATCTTCCTGTTTGAGGTTTTCATACATTAGTTAGGTTACAGTAAATGTGTGTGTTGGTAAGTAAGAAAAGTGTGTAAAGAGGAAATGCTTCCGTATTACAGTGTTACATTGTTTGTGCTCTGCTGATTTTAGCTGCTTATTTGCATGCACTGAATGAATAAGATACCTTTTTTTTTTTTTACTGCGCAATCGGTCATGAAAAACCGTACAGTACTTACTAGGCCTCCAACAAATATGGGTGCAGACTTATTTTATTTAATATGTAGCCGAAACATTTATTGATTCCAATAAATGGTTCTAATAAATTCCATGGTTTTTATGGGTCTTCTACAATCTATCTAGTGATTTTATGGAAGATCAGATTAAAACGCATGTCGCCTGCCCACAGATTTAATTCATGTTTGGTGCTCCATGGACATCCTGGAAGGGTGGTCCATAAGCAATGACAGGGAGCATAATGCTGACAATTGCCTCATCATTATCCTGCCCCAGAACGCTCTATGTAGTGAATAGTGGTTAGCTGGGTGGTGGGTATGGGATGCAGTTAATATCCCGGCGGTCTGGATCCCGGCGTTCAGAATCCCGACGCCGGAATCCCGACCGCCGAAATGCCGACACATTCTCCCTCCTGGGGTGTCCACGACACCCCTGGAGGGAGAATAAATTAGTGTGCCGAGCGTAGCGAGGCACCGGGCCCGCTGCGTGGCGAGCGCAGCGAGCCCGCAAGGGGGGGGCGATCCACGTCCCCCCCTTGTCGGCATTTCGGCTGTCGGGATTCCGGCGTCGGGATTCTGAACGCCGGGATCCCGACCGCCGGGATTCAATACTGAATCCGTGGGTATATATGGGTGTATCTGTAAAGGGTACTGGGATGCATTGCAAATGGGCCCCTGGGTCTGGGAAGGCCCACAATGCATAACCTTGATCCATTTATTATACTTGCCTCCTCATTGGTGCTACACAAATCACTGGGAAAATAGTGTGGGCACCAGATCCTGCCAGGAATCCCTGGTTGCATGCTCTTCTGAGAGCTCCCCATGAGTTATTAATCTTCTGGACATTCCAGGAGAGCAGCGGTGTAGCTAGGTGCCATGGTGCCCAGAGCAAGGGCCACCACCTGTAATGAATTGGGGGCGTGGCTAACATGTGGTGGCATGTTACATTTGAAAAGAAAAAAAGTGGGGATCAGCACTGACCATACATGCGCACACACACCCCCAGCATATGGCTGAGCGCATCGCAGGGATGGGTTCCTTTCAAAGCCCTGTCCCTGTGTGTGCAGGATAATACATCCCCGAGATAGGATCACATATTACAACGCGATCCTGGGCGGTAATATTCCACCAAGATCGCATTGTATATACAATCCTTAATAAATATAAATGTACTTATTTATTATATTATATATTTATTATATTAATAATTAATATGATTATTAATTATAATTCCTCAACACCCTCTCCTCACACCCACTTTCCCATTATTACATATATTTGATAGATATATATATATATATATATATATATATATATATAAATATACACAGCACCCCCTGCATTATACACCTCATACATTATATACACAGCACCCCCTGTATTATACACCTCATACATTTTATACACCTCATACATTATATACATTGCAACCCCTGTATTATACACTCCATACATTATATGCACATCCAGGGGCGTAACTAACTATTTAGCGCCCCCCCCCCCGCCGCACGTTTATTCGGCGCCCCCCCCACCCACACGCACCTAACCTGCCCCCCCTTCTTACCCGCGGTCTGCGTCTCGCCCGGCTCTCTGTCGGGACCTTCCTGACATCACGGTCCCGGCCGGCTCCTGCTGCTACAATGAAAACGGACTCTTAGAAAATGGCTGCCCCCATACTGCAGACAGAAAACTGTCTGCAGTATGGGGGCAGCCATTTTCTAATTGTCAGTTTTCATTGCAGCAGGAGCCGGCCGGGACCGTGACGTCAGGAAGGTCCCGACAGAGAGCCGGGCGAGACGCAGACCGCGGGTAACTATAGCCCCGCAGCCCCCCCGGCGGCGCCCCCAATTTCTCTGCGCCCCCCCGCATCGGCAGGGGCTGCGGAGCTATAGTTACGCCACTGTGCACATCATACATTATATACACAGCACCCCCTGTATTATACACCTCATACATTATATACACCTCATACATTATATCCACACACAGCACCCCCTGTATTATACACCTCATATATTATATACACAGCACCCCCTGTATTATACACCTCATACATTATATACACCTCATACATTATATACACACACTGCACCCCCTGTATTATACACCTTATACATTATATACACACACAGCACCCCCTGTATTATACACCTCATCAGTGGTCGAAGTGGAAATTTTGAAGTGGGGGTATGGAAATTTTGAAGTGGGGGTATGGAAAAGTAAAGAGTGAATATAGTGCGCACCTTCGGACACCCCCCTGTCCATCAACGTCCCCTGCCAGACTGCCCCGTTGTACAGGGGTATTACAAAAGCACAATGGCCCTTATTCTGGTTGGTGCGGCCGGAGCCGCACACGGTGCTCCGGCCGCACAAACCAATCCCCGCCCACGAGACGGATCGCCACGGCCGTCCGTACACGGACGGCTGGCGATCCGCATAAAAATGGTGGGGCGTACGCCTCCACCATGGTGGGAGCTGCCCCCTGCATTCGATGGTCGTCGACCATCGAAGGCAGGGCCGCACGCCACAGCAGCTCCCGCAAGCTGAGACCACACGGACAATCGTCCGTGTGATAGCTTGTATGGGGGCTGAGAGCTGACATCCGGCGACGCCAGCTTTCCGCCCCCATCAGTGGCGTCATACCCTGATTAGCATGCATACGCCCCGCGTTTGCATGGGAACGCCCATGAAACGTGGGGCGTATACATAGGGAAATGAGGGTATGAAGCCCCTCACGCCCCTATACGCCCCCTTTGCGGCGGACGAAATACGTCTGCGGCGAATGGGGCTGCACATGCGCAGATTGACCTCTGCGCATGTGCAGACTAAAAACATCGGCGGTACGGCCGCACGCGGGCCGTACCGTCCGATTCAGAATAAGGGCCAATATGTGCTGCTGAGTGATCAGAGAGCATCCTGAGGGGGAAAAAAAACTTTTTTTTTTTATCTTCAGATTAAAGTGGGGGTATGCCATACCCCCGTATACCGCCCCACTTCGACCACTGCACCTCATACATTATATACACCACATACATTATATCCACACACAGCACCCCCTGTATTATACACCTTATACATTATATACACAGCACCCCCTGTATTATACACCTTATACATTATATACACCTCATACATTATACACACACACTGCACCGCCTGTATTATACACCTTATACATTATATACACACACAGCACCCCCTGTATTATACACCTCATTCGTTATATACTATACATCACCTCATACACTGCGGCTCAGCTGGAGAATGGAGCGGGCGGAACAAAGAAAAGTAATGTCCTTTCACATAGGAGCCGGCGGGCTGTACTGGAGCAGGGGAGGGAGCGCCATTGTGACGTCATGGCGCCGCCGCATCCCTGGCACCGGTTTTCCAAACCGGCGCAAGCGCAGTGAGAGCGCTCGCGGGTTTTTCCCTTTGACACAGCGTGGTGCGGACGAGCAGGGCGGAGGAGCCGGCGGCAGAGTGCACGGCTCCGTCGCCCGGTGACATTGCGGCGCCCGGAGCACATGCTCCGCCGGCTCCACCGTAGCTACGCCTCTGCAGGAGAGTAGACAAGTTTTGCTTTATATAGCAGTATAAGGTCCTACAGCTTAAGCTTTATTAGTTTCATAGTAGATCCACCCCTGGGCAAAGTATGATTTACTCCTTTTCATATTGTGCCCCTTGAGATTCTTCCCATCACATGGAGAAGCAGAATTGGGAAGGGCCAAGTAGATGCTTCCATGATAATGATGGTGTTGTTTGCATCTGCTTTGGTGCTATGGCTGCGCTCTGATTGGTTAGAGTGTTATAAAGCTGCTCTGATTGACTTTTTGCATATAGACTCCATGGACCAAATGTTTTAAGCCTTAACAAGTGATAAAATAGAGAGTGATAAAGTACCAGACAATCGGTCCCTAAATGTCACGTTACAGGTTGTGTTTAAAAATGTCAATTGGGGCTAATTGGCTGCTACTTATCACTCTTTATCACTGTGCACTTTATCTATTGTTAAGGCTTAATACATTTGGCCCCATGTGATTTATGAATATTCTTTATTGTATTAATGCGCAATGGAGTCTAAGTGCTCTTGTGCTCACAGCACTCCACAGCAGCAGTGATACAAAAATCACAGGAAAAAAGGCAGCCGCGCCATTTTTCCAGAGAATCACACATGCGCAGTAGGATCTGAGTGCTCTAGTGCTCAGACCCTACTGCTCCCGTCGCTGCTCCCGGAGGGGGTCTGGCTGCATATCGGCCTCACCCTCTCTTAAAACAAAGCTGAGTACAATGTATAACTACATACCAATTAACTGACATGACTCTTTGTTATAAGGTTTAGGCATAACTAACATTGAATTCTTTGCAACACAATTTAAATGTTTTTTTTGTGTAGGGAAAAATAAACGCTTAAGACAAGCAAAAGAAGAGGCAATAGCAGAGATTGACCAGTACAAGCTCAAGAGAGAGAGTGACTTTCGACGTATCCAGACTTCTGTAAGTGACACCCACAGGGAAACAAATAAACTTGAACATATAAAAATAAATAGGGAAATGTGATAAAAATGACTGTGAATTAGTAAAACACTAAACTAAAATAAAGGTAAAGTGTCTCATTTTAGACAGTAGTTTAAAATCTTTCAACTAGCCATTGGCTTCCAAACACAGGGACCACTACAATGCAGGAGGGGTGTAGTGTAGCTCACAGACAATGCCTAGGTTGACAATCATTTGGTTGACAGGAAAAGGTTGACATGTACAAGGACGAAATTGACAAAAGGTCAACCGATGGAAAGGGTTGACATGGCAAAGGTGGACACGTGAAAAGGTCAACATGAGTTTTCATATGTTTTTGGTGTCAATGTTAACAACTGAGCAAGTGGACCCCAATTACTGTACCGCATCCCCTCACATGGATTGCTACTCTCACCAGGCTGCCGTTTGCCTGAAACATTTGTTGTCTAAAGCTGGCCATACAACTAAAGATTTGTTGTCCAATCCCGCTGTTTGGAACAAAAATATGGTAATTCATGGGACAAAATGACAGATGATCATTTGCTTCGAAATACTGGAAAACTGACAAAAAAAATGGTCATTCAGATATTACCAAATTTTTGTTCAACCAGATTGGACAATAAATCTTTAGATGTATGGCCAGCTTAAGTCAGTGGTTCCATTTTTGGTCATCAAGTACCCCCAACAGTTCACATTTTCCAGATCACTTTTGGATTTTTAAAATGCGACAGTTGGTGATATACAGCGCTGATGCTTGGTGACTTGGAAAACCTAAACTGTTTGGGGTACTTGAAGACCGAGGTTGGGAACCACTAGAGTAACCATCAATAAAGGGGAGAGGTTTAATAAAGCTGTGCACATTCACTGAGTGGGAAGAGTGAAATTATTCCGTACTTACCTATGTCTTCAGTCTCCTCTCTTGGAGAATTAGGCCTGCAACGTCTATGCAAATGATACAGTACATAGATACTTTGCATAGACATGCATCATTTAGGGCCAGATGTATCAAGCTTCAAAAAGTGATAAAGTGAAGAGAGATGAACATCCAGCCAATCAGCTCCTACCTGTCATTTCTCAAACCCAGTTTGCAACATGACAGTTAAGAGGTGATTGGCTGGTTCTTTATCACTCTCTATTTTATCACTTTTGAAGCTTGATACACCTGGCCCTTAGTGCTAAATGATGCAATCCAGACATTTATCCCCGACCCCTCCCTGTGGAATGGGATCATTGGGTGGACAAGCATTATGTCTAAAAGCATTAAGTCGACACCACTAGGTCGACATGCATTAAGGTCAACATGACTGAATGTCGACATGCAGGAATGTCGACATGTCTAAAGGTCGACATGGGTTAGGTCGACAGGGTCACTATGTCGACAGGGTCATAAGGTCGACATGGAGGAGAAAGGGGGGAAACAGGAAAAACCAGTGCTGTGCAGACAGTTGCAAGCAGTCAGTGTAATGTGGGTGGGAGAGTCTCAGATGATTAGATCGGCCACTGCGCCCTTTGACACCACACTTACTTTAATTTTCTACCATTCATGTATATAATGGTTTCTTTTACATTTCTGGCAGAAGTAGCAGGCTTGGGGAAAATTCACCACATAATGTATGATCGGAACTGAACTTACGTTAAGGTTCTGACCCAAATGCCCGTAAGGGTATCTTTATTCCTCAGACGTCTGCTATGTCCCCAGACATGGATAAGATATTGGTTGCAGGACAGAAAACAGAGAGTTGTAGTAAATGGAGTACAGTCAAAGGAGGAAAATGTTCCAAGTGGAGTACCCCAAGCATCTGTACTTGAACCAGTGCTTTTTAATATCTTTATTGGTGATATTGCAAATGGAATTGAGGGTAAAATGTGCCTTTTTGCAGATGACACAAAGGTATGCAACAGGGTAGACACACCAGGAGGGGTAAAACAAATGATTGAGGATCTAGGTAGATTAGAGAAATGGTCAAGAGCATGGCAACTACAGATTAATGCCAAAAAATGCAAAATCATGCACTTGGGTCTCAGAAATCCAAAGACTCAATATATTATAAATGGCACTATAATGGAAACTACTGAGGAAGAGAGGGATCTAGGTGTCACTATTTCAGGGGACTTAAAGGCAGGTAGTCAATGTAACAAAGCAATGAAGAAGGTGAGTCAGATGCTTGGTTGCATAGGGAGAGGTATCAGCAGTAGAAAGAAAGAAGGTGAGTCAGATGCTTGGTTGCATAGGGAGCAGTGGTGTAGGGTGCAGCCAGCGCACCCGGAGCAGGCCCATGTCACGGCGCCCCCTCACTCTCCCCCCACACATTGCAGTGTAATGGCTAAAGTGAACTCCTCACTGTGCAGCCAACAGCCCGATGTTACCTGAAGGAGGAGGGGTTCCCTTTCATTGTATTCTGTTGGCCAGCCGAAGTCAGAGGTATGAAACAGACATGCAGGCGTGTGGCCGCGGCAGTGAATAAGAATAGAAAGTTATTCTGCGCTTACCTACAAATGTGGACCTAAAATGGCTGCTGCTTAACCCGAAGGATGTCCCCCAATCCTTTTTAATAATGCTGAAATGTATGAGAGTGAGCGCTGCCACCCTAGTTTGTATAAGATTCCTATCAGTGTCACAACTGTGTGTAAATATATCTATGTACTCGCCACCAGGTGGTGCTGTATCCAATAATGATATATAGAGAAATTTAAGTGCTATAATCACTTTTGTGATTTATTGAAATAATATTGCAAATAGTACAAAGGTAAATAAATGCTACAAAATACACAGTAACTAAAATAATCACAAAGCATGCATATAAGGTTTAAGAAATGGGGCACCGGTGGGGCTGATGGAGGCAATGAGTCTCCCCTTATGACAGGGTAACACCGGGCTGTGCTGTGATACACCAGGGGATGTGTTGCAGGGAGCTGGCATCCTTATTCCCTGCAGTGCACACCCCTGGTTTACCTTTAGGAATTTGCATCCCCCGCCATGGAGTCGGTCCCTCGTCAGGGCTGGGTGCCTGGCTCAGTCTGTGTTATTCTCTGGTGCTTCCCAGCTTCTGTTAGCGCCTCCGGGGTTTTAGCTCACAACCCGGCAACTCTCCGGCCGTGCCTGGTAAGGACGTCACCGGGTGCCGTCGCAGCTGTGTAAGCTCCGTTTGCTGGCTGTTAGTGCGGTGATGGTCTTCTACCAGTCACCTCACACTCCCTACATCTCCCCAGCCCCGCCGGGTTGCGGCGTCACCGGGGGCTGTTCGGGCAGTGGAGACTGGTGTGCTGAATGTCTGTCTGCACCGCCGACCTGACAGACAAGCCGGGCAGTGAAGTAGGCAATTAATGGAATGGCAATGTTAGGTATGCCTGCGGTGGTGAGCAGCAATGACTTACTGCAAGCTCTCCCTGGCCAGCACATACACGCGATGGCGCACAGGACACAGCAGAAACTTTGTACCTGGCAACTACAGATTAATGCCATAATCTGTAGTTGCGCCTGGAGTACACGCTCCACCGGCGCCACCCTAGCAACGCCTCTGATAGGGAGAGGTATCAGCAGTAGAAAGAAAGAAGTAATAATGACACTGTACAGTATATGTCATTGGTACGGCCTCATCTGGAATACTGTGTTTCGTTCTGGAGGCCATATCTCCAGAAGGATATAAATACATTAGAGGCTGTACAAGGAGGGGCAACTAAAATGGTGCATGGCCTACATCAAAAAACGTACCAGGAAAGACTAAAATATCTTAGTATGTATAGTTTAGAGCAGAGAAGGGAAAGGGGGGAAAATGATAGAAACTTTCAAATATATCAAGGGTTTTAACAAGGTACAGGTGGGAGACATTCTTCACAGGAAGAGGAGCAGCAGAACACGAGGACATGCACTAAAACTAGAGGGAGGAAGATTCAGGGGACATTTGAGGAAGAGTAGTAGATAAGTGGAATAGCCTCACATCAGAGGTGGTAGAGGGAAATACAGTACAGCAATTAAAACATGCTTGGGATATTGATATCCTTACAAAAAAATAGGGATCAAATATGATTTGAGGTAACATGTTTAAAAAAGGGGCAGAGTAGATGGTACAAGTGTTTCTTATCTGACATAAAATTCTATGTTTCTATGTTAGATAAAAAAAATGGAAACAAAGTGAGTGATGTTTAATTATTGTTTACCACCCGCATGCACGTAGTTCTTAAGGCAAGGACATCCAATGTGTAAAAAAAAAAAAAAGTATTTTAATAACACATCCATGTAAAAGTCACAGGAAGTCGGAGGAAAAGATTATTATTATTATTATTATTATTATTATTATTATCTTTATTATTTGGGGGATTGCATTGATATGTTCTGGTTATATCTCCCCAGATAATGGGATCACAGGGTAACCTTTCAGTGAAGATTGATGAGCAGACCACTGAGAAGATGCATGTGTATAATTCCAACTACCAGAATTATAAGGAAAAAGTGTTACTGGAACTTCTGGATCTGGCGTATGACGTTAAACCAGAACTGCATGTGAATTTCAAGTACACTTTGTAAATACGTTCCTGTTTATCACCACGCTACACCAATGAGACCACCTTTCCACTTGCCAGTTAGCAATGTGTTAGACCATGCTGATGTTTAAGTGAAAACTCATTTACCCACTGTTGCATAAAGTTTATCCGCGCACCATGAATAGCAGGTTTGGCCAAACAGTGCCTCTCCAGGTGCTGGGAAAGCACAAGAACAAGTATACACTGCCAGGTGGCAGATGTAAGCCATTCTATGCTGGAACTGATTTCACAACACTGTCATTGCCTGATGTATAGCAGGGGTTCTCAAACTCGGTTCACATGTGCATTCATTACTCATTGACACATTTTACAAGATTTCCAAGGGGAGCTAATTATTTTGCTTGCGATTCGGTGAGGAGACCTGTAAAACATGCACTGTGTGGGGTCCTGAGGACCGAGTTTGAGAACCTGTAATGTATAGTATTTTACATTCTTACAGTGATTGAGATAAACTAAGAGATACTTGTAGAACTGTTCTTGAAAAGAACAGAAATTTAGGGGACAAATCCTGCTTTTAATTTGTTTAATTTGTTTTCATGAATGTATTTCCCATAGGAAACCATTACGATATATGTAATTTCAAATTAAAATGTCCACTTTATAAGATATGAGTCTTTTTCATATGCTGATATTAAATTATTGTGTGCTGTGCCCATGTGTCTGTGACATGTACAGTAGAACTGCATAATAAACATTTTAGATTTAGAATTACAATACTTGTGTTTTGTCTCCTCTGGTAATGAGAGGGTTAAACAAGATAAGCGGCTCAATTATTTTCCTGGCTCATATCATCCACAATCATTTCCATATTCTCGTTAGATCCCTAACGAAGACGATACAAGTTGACACTGACCTGTTTTGCATATTCCCTCTCCGCTTGCTTTGATACTCTGCCACTAATTGCTCCATATGCCCATAAGATTTTTTGCTTTCCACTTGAAATAGCAAAAGGCTTTTAACTGTGTGTGTATGTACAAGGATTTGTGTCTGCTAATTAACAACTGAGAACAATTAATAAATCTATGCAAACTTACTTTACACTAACCAGTCATATTTCAGCATTGGGCGCCTTACTGAAATACTCAGCCTATGAGGAACCAAACAGGATGGGATGACTAATACATAACAGAAATATGTATTAAATTATCCATGCCTCTTAACCGGGGTCAGGTCATGCATTTGTAAATGTCCTTTATATATCATAACACAAAAGAACTGAAGTCTAATGGTCATTTAGCAGCAATGTAGCAGGGTTCTCTGCCGCCCTGTGCCAGCACCGCCGCTGAATAGGGGATGTTACATAAGAGGGCAGGTCAGAGCTTTATTAAGGTTCTGGGTTCCCGGGGTACTAGGTTTAGGCACTTAGAAGGGGGTTAGGGTTACACTCAGGGGTGGATTGGCAACAAAATCTGGTCCTGGAAATATCCGAAAGCAGCCCACGGGGGGGAGGGGGGAGGTAACAGTAATGAGCGGGGGAGGTAACGGTAATGAGCGGGGGCGGGGGGGTGAGCCAGCTTTGCTAATGCTAATGAGCCGGGACCCGGCTCCCGGCTTTAGGGGGGGGGTCGTCACTTACCAAGCTTTGCCTGGTGCCACGCTGCTTGCGGCCACACATGCTGAAGCCGCTCAGTCCCGGGTGACATCACCCGAAAGCAGCCTTAGTAAAACTGTAGTACCGGGTGAAGTCACCCGCAAGCGATCAACGGACATATTGACTGTGGGCACTGGGCAGCCAGGGGTGGCTGCGGCTGCGGGCACTAACCGCTGTGGTAGTGCGGTCCGAGGCCCGCGGCCCAGATAGGGAAAAAGAGGACAAATCAGTACCAGCCAACCGGGAAATGACCCAGTTTCCCTGGTTACACTGTGTGGCAGCAGAGTTAGATTCAGGTGGCAGGTTATGGTGGTTAAGCACTCGTGGGGAGGGTTAGGGTTGGTCTGCAGATGGAGGGAGGGTTGAGGGGTCAGGAGGGTGAGGGTAAGTATACTCAGGATTCCCTCCTTTGGTGTTGGTATTCTGACTGCTGGCAGTGCATATGCATCCCATATATATATATATATATATATATATCCAGACAATGGACCGGCACTTCCCACAAAGACAATGAATTGAGCTGCGTGCCTTTTTAGAAATACAATAGAAAGCAAGGTTCCCAGATATACGGCAAGTACTTGCTGTTGCCTCTTGAGAAAGGGGTACTAACCCCGAAACGACCTGTTGAGGCTATGCAATAAATCTTTTTCAACTTTCTACAAACTGCTGCAGTGATGTGTTGTTCCTGGTGACCTTACGGATATCTGGGAACCTTGCTTTATATATATATATATATATATATATATATATATATATATATATATATATATACAGTGGTCGAAGTGGGGCGGTATACGGGGGTATGGCATACCCCCACTTTAATCTGAAGATAAAAAAAAGAAGTTTTTTTTCCCCCTCAGGATGCTCTCTGATCACTCAGCAGCACATATTGTGCTTTTGTAATACCCCTGTACAACGGGGCAGTCTGGCAGGGGACGTTGATGGACAGGGGGGTGTCCGAAGGTGCGCACTATATTTACTCTTTACTTTTCCATACCCCCACTTCAAAATTTCCATACCCCCACTTCAAAATTTCCACTTCGACCACTGTATATATATATATATATATATATATATATATATATATATATATATATATATATATAATCCAATGTAAAGGAGTCACTCACCAGTCTTGCAGCAAGTAAAATAGTGGTTTAATCAGATCTCTGTGTGCTATGCTGCCCGATTAAACCACTATTTTACTTGCTGTAAGACTGGGAAGTGACTCCTTTACATTGGATTCTGGATATTGGACTACACCTGTGGCCCTCTATCGGATTGTCACCCCAGAATTTTTTCCATTACCGAAATGTGAGTGCCGGCCCAACGAATAATAAATATATATATAAATATATATATATTTATATATATATATAGACACACACACACATGCAAACACATACACACACATATAATGTGTGTGTGTGTGTGTGTGTGTATATATATATATATATATATTATATTCATAGGCGAATCTAAGGGGTGGTCCAGGGGTGCACCGGACCACCCATTAGACATACCACCAATCAGAAGCGAGTCCTTCCTCTCTGCGCTCCCAACCCTCCATTTCCTCAGAATGTCTGCTGTGCGGAGTGTCAGGCCAGCTACTCAGGAACCTCTGCTGTCAGAGTATACAGACAGCCAAGTGTGTCTGTGCCCTACTGCAGTATGACAGACAGCCAACACATCCTATCAGAGCCTGGCCCCTATCCGCCCAATCTTATCCCTTGTCTCTTGGTTCCGTTCTCCAATAGGCGGTGGACTTTCTTCCGCCTTGGCCCAGTTACTATGACAAGGGACGGGGCAGGCTTTCTGGCAAGATGGCGGCACCCATGGATTGCCTGACAGAAGTGTGCACAGTGATAGAGAGATGGACATCAGCGATGCTCGCTCCTCCTCCTCCCCGGGTTTTCTGCTGTGCTCTTGTGCAGGAACGGTGTGGCTGCCTGTCACTGAAATGTTCACAAGGCTTCCGCAAGAACCAGCCTGGTGTGTTGTGGGGTTCCATCATGCTGCAGCCGTTGGAGTTTACCCTGAAGCAGTGGCGTAAGTTCAGATGAGGCGCCCGGAGGCAGTATAGATAATGTTTTTTTTAATGTACTGTGTGTGTGTGTGTGTGTGTGTGTATATATATATATATATATATATATATATATATATATATATATATATATATATTACACACACCTCAATGCTCTCCAAGTTCCTACTACTATACACACTGCACTCACTCGGCATCACGTCAGGCGGTGGTCCCCCTGCTGCAGAGCTAGTGTGGGCAGCAATGATAATTAAATGTGCGGCACCATGATTGACTGCCCGGAGGAGGAAGGACGTGGATCCTTGTGTGTGTGCACAGAGCAAACTCAGCTGCGTGCCATCACCGAGTATGCTGCGCACAGGGGGCCTTATTCAGATCTGAGCTAAGTACAAGTTTGTTCGGAAAATGGTCAAAACCATGTGCGCTGCAGGTGGAGCAGATGTAGAGTGCAGAGAGAGTTAAATTTGGGTGGGGTGTGCTGAAACTGAAATCTAAATTGCAGTGTAAAAATAATGCAGCCAGTATTTACCCTGCACAGAAACAAAATAACTCACACAAATCTAACTCTCTCTCTCTACATGTTACATTTGCTCCACCTGCAGTGCACATGGTTTTGCCCATTTTCAGAACAAATTTGTACTGAGCTCAGATCTGAATAAGGCCCAGGGATCGACGTCCTTCCTCCTCCGTGCAGCCAATCAGGGTGCCGCAGGATCAATTATCATTGGACAGCTGAGCCGTCGCTCATCTGACCACACTACTAGCTCTGCCGCACCATCATCTGACGGGATGCCGAGTGTGTGCAGTCAGTGTGTATTACAGTAGGGACTCGGAGAGCATTGGGGCCGCAGTGACAGGAGACCCATACAGAGCGGGGGTTCTCCTATCACTCGCCCACCTGATGGATAACGCCCGGCAGCAAAAGAGTAACGCCACTGCCCTGAAGGCCCCTGATGCAGAGAGGGACATACTGTATAAAGTAAGGTCTCTGGCTGGCTTCCCCCCCCCCCCCCCCCTTACTGTGTGAGCCCATGTGTTTTATTTTCATACCACACCACACCCCCCCCACCTTTCAGTACTTGACAACCCTGCCCCTAGTGCAGACATGTCCCTGCATGCCCAGGGGGGGTGGCGATGCCTCCCCCCGTCGGCGATCGCTGTGATTGGCTGTTCAATGTGAACAGCCAGTCGCAGCGTTTTCCTGTGTTACCGGCGAATCAGACGCTCGGTAACACAGGTGTCAATCACCGCCGGGTGTGAGGGGGCATGAGGGGGTCACCGGTGATGACCACACCTCACCCCACCTCACCCCACCTGCCCCCAAGGCTGTGATTGGTCCATCGGACCGACGGACCAATCACAGCCAAGGCGCGTCATTTAAACTAACGGTGACTGCGCTGCAGACGCCATTCCGGTCTGGAATTGCGTGCAGAGCGGTCACCGGCCACTCTGTCGTGCTATACATACCTGAACCTTGCCTGATACTTACCTGATCACCGCTGATCACCGCTGGTAGCGTGCTGCCAGCAGCTGGATGCTTCCTGGATCTTGTGACTTCCTGTGTCCTGCTGCTGCAGTGTCATAGAGTCACAGATCGTGAGAGATAGTGACAGATAGTGACAGAGAGTGACAGAGAGTGATAGAGAGTGATAGAGAGTGCTATATTTTGTGTCTGCTGCACCCCTTTTGTGCTGATCAGTATATCTGTGCTGATCAGCAACTTTTTTTTTTTTTTTTTTTTTTTTAGATATATACCTGTCAGTTGCACCAAAGGTTGTGCTACCTGTGCAACTGACTGCTGCCCCCCCTTTTGTGCTGATCAGTTTAAATTAATTAACTGATCAGCAACTTTTTGGAGGTCCAGGTTTTTTTTTTTTATATATATACCCTGTCAGGTTGCACCCACAGTTGTCTGCCTGCTGCCCCTCACTGCTAATCAGTGTCGCATCACTGCATCACTGATCTGCAGGTTTTTTTTGGGGGGGGGATTGCAGTGGGGTTTTGTTTTTACACCCACGTTGCTTTTGTGGGTGCTTTTGTGGGTGTCCTGTGGCCGCTGATCAGTGACGTACATCACTGAACAGCATTTTTGGCACAGGGTTGATATCATTTTTTTTCTGCAGTTTTTTTAAATTTTTTTTTTTTTTTTGGAGAGTGCTGTGGTTTATTACACCCACGTTGCTTTTGTGGGTGTCCTGTGGCCGCTGATCAGTGACGTACATCACTGAACAGCATTTTTGGCACAGGGTTGATATAAAATTTTTTCTGCAGTTTTTTTAAATTGTTTTTTTTTGGAGAGTGCTGTGGTATTTTTTTTTTTTTTTATTATTTTTACACCCACGTTGCTTTTGTGGGTGTCCTGTTGCCTTTTAGCACTGTTCAGTGATGGACGTTACTGACCAACATCTGTGCTCAATTTTTGGCGCAGGACTTTTTTTTTTTTTTTTTTACCCCTTCATTTTTTTTTTTTTATTGGGATCAAATTCCTGTATAAAGTATTTTTTTTTCTGCACTACATACACACTACACACTACATACCCCCCGTGTTGAAATAAAGTTTGTACCCCCCCTACACTATACACGTGTTGAAACATTACACTTACAGAAACACAAAAATAAAAATGGCATCCCAAATGTCATCCCAGTCATCCAGAAGAATGTATTCAGCGGAGGAGGCATATGCCATGCTTGCCTCTGACTCTGACACAGCCAGTGATGCAAGCGGGGAATTTGAAGGATTCGTCTTAAGCTCCTCTTCCTCCTCTAGTGATGAGGGACCCCCTCAAAGACGCCCCCGTAGAGCAGCTGAGACCCCCCCAAATGATTGATCCTGTATGGACCCCACCACCAGACAATTTTGAGCCCCAGGTTCCTGAGTTTTTGGCCATCCCAGGAATCCAATTTGATTCAACAGGTCTCAGAGAAATTGACTTTTTCAAATTATTTTTCTCTGATGATTTTATAAATTTAATGGTGGACCAAAGTAATTTATATGCCCAGCAGTTTATTGCTCAAAACCCCACGTCATCATTTGCTAGGTGGACCCCTGTAGATGCAGTAGAGATGATGACGTTTTGGGGTCTGGTGTTACATATGGGCATAGTAAAAAAGCCAGAAATTAGGCAATATTGGAGTACAGATGTTCTGTACAGCACCCCACTTTACCGTATGGCCATGACTCAGACTCGTTTTGAGATAATCCTTAAATTTTTACATTACACCGATAATGCACAGTGCCCACCCAGAGATGATCCCACCTTTGACCGGCTATTCAAAGTCAGGCCGGTCATTGATCATTTCAGTGCCAAATTTGCAGAGATGTACATCCCTGAAAAATTTATTTGTATCGACGAGTCCCTTATACATTTTAAAGGAAGGGTTAAATTCCGCCAGTACCTTCCCAGTAAGAGGGCAAGGTATGGCATAAAAATGTATAAACTGTGTGAAAGCACCTCAGGGTACACCCACATGTTTAGGGTATATGAAGGGAAGGATTCAAGAATTGAACCGCCAGAATGCCCCCCCTCCCTCGTAGGTGTTAGTGGAAAAATTGTCTGGGATTTAGTGCACCCCTTCCTGGATAAAGGTTATCACCTCTATGTGGATAACTTTTACACTAGCACCCCCCTGTTTAAGGCCCTTGGTTCAAGAGGTACAGCAGCTTGCGGTACTGTGCGCAAGAACCAAAGAGGCCTCCCAAAAACGCACGTTGCCCAATTACTGAGAAGGGGTGAAAGCAGGGGAATATGCACCGAAAATATGTTGTTGGTCAAATATAAGGACAAGAGGGATGTCCTTATACTGACAACAATTCATGGAGACAGTACTACCTCCATCCCTGTACGAGGTACCAGTACCCACACCTCAAAACCTAATTGTATCCTAGATTACAATAAGTACATGGGCGGAGTGGATCTTTCAGATCAGGTACTGAAGCCGTACAGTCCCCTGCGGAAAACAAAAATCTGGTACAAGAAGCTGGCCGTGTATATCATCCAGATGGCACTGTATAACGCTTACGTGCTATTCCGTTCTACCAGCCAGAGGGGGACATTTATGCACTTTCAAGAGGAAGTCATAAAGGGCCTAATATTTGGGAACCAGCAGGCAGAGGGCCCCAGTACTTCTAGTACTGGCCCCCGTATTGTACCAGGGCAGCATTTTCCTAACGAAATCCCCTCCACTGCAAGAAAGGGCAGGACACAAAAAAGGTGCAAAGTTTGCTATAAAAAGGGAATAAGAAAGGATACTATTTTCCACTGTGAAACTTGCCCCGACAAACCCGGCCTATGTATAAAGGAGTGTTTTAAAATATACCACACATCTATGGATTATTAGGTTCATCATTTCACCGTGCTTCGGGGGTCTTGCTAATGCCACATAGCACCCACCATTCATTCCACCAGAATCTGAGCTGCAAAATCCAAAAATCACTCCTTCCCTTCTGAGTCCTGCCATGCACCCAACTGGTATTTTTTGGTCACATATGAGGCATTGCCATACTCGGGAGAAATTGGGGCACAGATTTTGGGGTGCTTTGTCTCCTTCATTCCTTGTGAAAATGAAAAATTTGGAGCCAGAACTGCATTTTTGTGTAAAAAATGTAATTTTTCATTTGCACAGCCCAGTTGTATCAAAATTGGTGAAACCCCTGGGGGTTTGAAATGTACACTATACCCCTAGATGAATTCCCTGAGGGTGTAGTTTGCAAAATGGGGTCACTTGTGGGGGGGTTCCACTGTATTGGTGCTTGGGGGGTCTTGCTAATGCGACATAGCACCCACCAACATTCCACCAGAATCTGTGCTGCAAAATCCAAAAATCACTCCTTCCCTTCTGAGTCCTGCCATGCACCCAAATGGTATTTTTTGGTCACATGTGAGGCATTGCCGTACTCGGGAGAAATTGGGGCACAGATTTTGGGGTGCTTTGTCTCCTTCATTCCTTGTGAAAATGAAAAATTTGGAGCCAGAACTGCATTTTTGTGTAAAAAAATTAATTTTTCATTTTCACTGCCCAGTTGTACCACAATTGGTGAAACCCCTGGGGGTTTGAAATGTACACTATACCCCTAGATGAATTCCCTGAGGGGTGTAGTTTGCAAAATGGGGTCACTTGTGGGGGGGGTTCCTAACTTTTAGCATCTCATGGTGCCTAGAAACCTACATGGTGCCTAAAAAATAATCTCATAAAAAGGAGGCTCCAAAATCAAGTAGGTGCTCCTTCTATTATGAAGCCTGTGGTTTGGTCAACGTGCACACTAGGGCCACATATAGGATATTTATGAAAACAAAAGAATTGGGGGAATCAATTTTTAGTCACATTTCTCTAGTAAAATCTACTGTGTTCCTTAGAAAAATGTATTAAAATTGCAAATCTGCAAAAAAAATGAAATTTTGAAATTTCACCTACACTTTGTTTTAATTCCTGTGAAACACCTAAAGGGTTAACAAACTTCCAAAATGCTGTTTTGAATACTGTGAGGGGTGCAGTTTTTGAAATGGCATCATTTATGGGGGTGTCTCACATACAAGTCCCTCAAAGTCACATCAGAACTGAACTGGTCCCTAAAAAAATCAGTGTTTGAAATTTTCTTGACAATTTGAGAATTTGCTATTCATATTTTAAGCCTCCTAGTGTCCAAAAAAATTAAAAGGATGTTGAAATAATGATGGAAACATAAAGTAGACATATGGTCTATGTTAGTTATTAACTATTTTGAGTGGTATGATTATTTGTCTCACAAGCAGAAAATGTGACATTTTGCATATTGCTAAATTTTCCATTTTTTCACGATATTTTGGTATTTTTCACAAAAAAACACAGACTGTATCGACCCAAATTTACCACTAACTTGAAGTACAATGTGTCACGAGAAAACAATCTCAAAATCACTGGGATAAGTAAAAGCAAAAAAAAGTTATCCCCACTAAAGTGATACATGTCAGATTTGAAAAAAAGGGCTCTGTCAGGAAGGCAAAAACAGGCTGCGGCGGGAAGTGGTTAATGTCCTGTTAATTTTTTAGGCGACAATAAACTGTATCCATTAGGTTTCACTTTTATATTTCACGGTTTATTCATTATTTATAATTTTTCATATTGAACCTTTCGGATAAAAGAAATTGATATATCAGTTCTATTCATTGTGAACTTTCCACAGAGGCCACAAGATTATATCATGGTAAGCTCAGTCTATTGGGCAGTCTATTTCTGCTTTAGTTCCCGATGCTGCGGGGCCACACATTTATATACATATTCACCTATACATTACACCCAGAGCCTGCCTAAAATTCTAATAAATTGAAGATCAGGCTGCCTTACTCGTTTTGCAGCAGCACTACAAAGGAGTGCTTCTCTGCTGCTCCTCTGCCACCCCAC
This sequence comes from Crinia signifera, assembly GCF_055691185.1. Taxonomy (NCBI): domain Eukaryota; kingdom Metazoa; phylum Chordata; class Amphibia; order Anura; family Myobatrachidae; genus Crinia; species Crinia signifera. The sequence goes on from NC_139224.1 coordinate 99,907,354, forward strand.
ACGCTGATAGGGTTCCACCTCCTGCACAGCTTGCACGCCCAGCCAGTGACTGATTCGTAGGCTGCCATACACTATTGGACAGCTGGGCAGTTGCTCCACTGAGTATAGGACACTGGAGGCTCAGCTGTCAATCAGCACAGTGGAGAGGGAGCAGAGAGTGTAATGCTGCAGATCGGATCTGTAAGAGAGATCCGATCTGTGGCATGGGGGGCTTTCAAAAAGGAGTGCAGGGCCACTGGCTTTAGAAAGTGGAGAGCTGCCTGGTTGCTTCAAGTAGCTCTATACACTGCAAGGTGCATGCCAGGAGCGTCAGAGCATGACAGAAGCAGTGCTCCTGGCTGAAGGGTGCCATCCCAGGCCACTGAGGCCTCCAGGGTCCTGCGCCCTCGGTGATGGCATCTCTCACACACCCCTCCTTACGGCCCTGTAAAATTGTAAATCAAGAATAATGATTATTGTATATAAAAGCTGCTACTCAATCAATATATTGAAATGTATTAGTTAGGGGGAAATTTACTAAGATGGCAGTTCTATTTCACATGGGATGTTGCTATAGGCAACCAATCAAAATCTACTTCTTATTTATTAAGTACCTTCTAGAAGATAACAGATAGTATCTGATTGGTTGTCCATACCAACATTCTATGTAAAATAAGTCTCCCATCTTAGTAAATTTCCCTCTAAGATGGGAGACTTATGTCTGTATTGTCTGTATTGTATAAGATTAAATTAATCTTTTAAGTTTATACAGTTAAATATTTTTGGAGTTCCACTTGCATTAGCTTCCTCTGTTTATCCTGACAGCCATACACTTTGCTCAATGAATACACTGGAATGCCCACTACTGAAATGATAATTAGATTAGCCATAAACAACATACGTGGACTGCAGAGGTCAGCACATAGTCAGACTTAAGGGTCCAACCACTAGTGCGATACCACGCCAAAATACCTGCCACCTTCCGGGCGGCTGGTTCTTTTGCATACAATGTATCACATGTGATCCCAGTCATGGCTGCGGGATCTGATAAATATTGATGGCAGTCATGACGATCTGCGACTCCGATCCGAGGAGCATGGGAACGCACCTCGGATCGGAGTCAGAGGAAAATGACATGCGATGTGACATTTTCATCCAATCCCTTGTTCCGAAAGCTCACAATCGGTTTCAAAGTGGCCATATTGCGCTATTGCTGGGGTAGCCAACCCTAGTCCTCGAGAGCTACCAACAGTGCATGTTTTGCAGGTCTCCTCACAGAATCACAAGTGAGCTAATTAGCTCCATCTGTGTATCTTTTAAATTGTGTCAGTGATTAATGAGTGCAGCTGTGCAGCAGCTAGGTTGTCTGGAACATGTGAACTGCTGGTAGCTCTCGTAGGCTAGGGTTGGCTACCACTGCGCTAGTGAATGGGAACCTTAAGACTAGGCAAAGAGCAATTCAAGGAAAGTGTAAAGTGGAGACACAAAATTACCAAGGCACTGGAACATTAGAAGCTTGCTGTAAAAAAAACATCACTGAGGCCAAGGACAAACTACTATACAGCACATAGGGAGCCAGCAGATGTCATCACCAGCAGAAGGAATGGGAGGTCAACTTAAAACAGACAAATAACTGCTGGAGGATCAAAAATGCCAGTAGCATCCCAGAACAAACCAGGGGCCTGATTCAGACCTGATCGCTGCTGTGCAGCGGCCGATTATTGATAGATAGCGCATGTGTCTGATCCACAATATGCATGTGCGATGCCATCCAGCAAAGAAGTCCTGCTACTTTATTTCTTCGCTAGCAGTTCCTAAGGTGCTTGAGCCCTCTCAGCCAATCAGAGTCCGCCCAGTCTTTTGAGTAGGATTTTAAAATTCTGCTACCCCCCTCCTGCAGCTCTTAGGGCAAAAAAATATCCAGTGCAAAGGTCTTAGTGAGCTCTCCTGGGGAGCTGCCAGGGGAGCTCAGAGAAAATTGGGGCCAACTTGTCCTTAGGACAAATCGGCCTAATGTATGGGGGCCTTAAGACTAGCCCACTAGAGGTAAACCGTACCATGTATTATTTCAAGATTTGATTAAATTGTTAAAGAATCAATAGAAATTATATTATTTTAAGATAGGTTGAAAACCATATTCAAACTTTCATCTAACAAAATGACTGAACTTAAGAGACACAACACAAATATAGAACAATTGTAAATATAATAAATCTTTAGACTGGAATTTAACACCAAAAAGAACTACTGTAGAAACTAATCCTAAACCGCTGAATTTCACTTATAAAGTTAGTGAATATACATATAGATAGATCTTCAAATTTCAACAAGCTTACAATAACAGAAGGTATTGGAAAGGCACTGACAAATATTCATCACTATGTAAAGAAATTAATATTTTTATGCCTATCGTTTTTTTATATACATCTATATCTGGCAGCACGGATGGTGTACTGGTTAGCATTACTGCCTCACAGCAGTGAGGTCATGGGTTCCATTCCCACCATGGCTCTAACTGTGCGGAGTTTGCATGATCTCCTCGTACTTGCGTGGGTTTCCTCCAGGTACTTCGGTTTCCTCCCACATTCCAAAAATATACTGGTAGGCTAATTGGCTCACAACAAATTAACCCTAGAATGTCTTTGTGTGCATGTACAAGTGGTATGGAAAATAGATTGTAAGCTCCACTGGAGCAGGGACTGATGTTAATGTTCAGATGTTCTCTGTCAAGCGCTGCGGAATATGTGTGCGCTATATAAGAAACTGTTAATAAATAAATATATAATAATTGTAGAAGGTCTCTCCTGTCTACTCTATGCACACACAGCATAAGCCTGGGCTGTACCGCAATGGCTCCCACTGTGAAGAAGGCGGGAACCTTAGGAGAGGTAGACATGCCGCTTCTGTACTGTAATTATAGGAGTAAAGGAAGGGGGGTGTTAAAATGACAGGAAAGGGGTTGTGATGAAGTTGCAATGGAGGGAAAATAAAGGGGGACCAGGGGCAAGCAAGGGCAAAGACTAAGTTGACCAAACATACAGTATATACACTGTAAACACCAATCAGCCATATGCCACCTGCATAATATTGTGTAGGACCATTCTGCAAAAACAACTCTGACACATCGACAGGCCTCTGATGGTGTCCTGTGCTATCTGGTACCAAGACATTATAAGCAGATCTTTTCTGTACGTTCTGAGGTGTGGCCTCCATGGCTTGGACTTGTTTTACCAGCACATCGCACAGATACACAATCGGACTGAGATCTGGGGAATTTGGAGGACACATCATCAAATTGACCTCTTTGCTATGTTCCTCAAGCCATAACTGAACAATTTTTTGTGTGACAGTCAGTGGCGCCGGAACGGGGGGGGGGGGGGGGCGAGGGGGCAGCTTGCCCCCCCCCCCCCCCCAAAAAATTACTGAGGCGCTAAAGCAGCTGTGCGGGCGGGCGGCTGATTAATCAGTAATATAGGCGGGCGGGCGGTGGGCTGATTAAGCTTGATCCAGCCTCCCGCCCGTCCGCCTATATTACTGATTAATCGCAGCCGCCCGCCCGCACAGCTGCTTTAGCGCCTCAGCAAGAATCCGATTCCTATTCGCAGCCGTCCGCCCACATGGATGACTGCTGCGGGGAGATGTTGAGAACCAGCGCCCGTCAATCACAGTGGCTGTGGATGTGATGCGTCCACAGTGATTGGCGGGCGTGATGCGGGCCGTAGGGAGGGAGACTGGTCGCGTGGATCAGTGCATGGGCGGGAGCCGCGGGAGCATCCTACAACAGCCGCAGCAGCAGCCATCACGCTGTGCTGCCACAACTAAAACTTAAAGGTAAATGCTGCTCCTCTCACCCTCCCTTCCCCAGTGACTGACAGATCCAGGGGTTGTCATTTACCCCTGGATTCACACCCAAACAGGTTTATGTAATTATGTCTGATTATCATAATCAGACATAATCACATAAATCTGTTTGGGGGTGACACTGCCACTTTTTCCACTTTTTACGAGTAAATGACAACCCCTGGATTAATGTCAGTCCTGGTGTCTCTGGCCACATGTATATGCCGCTGCCCGGTGTATAATGCCCACGTGTATATGCCGCTGCCCTGTGTATAATGCCCATGCGTAAATGCCGCTGCCTTGTGTATAATGCCCACGCATATATGCTGCTGCCCTGTGTATAATGCCCATGCATATATGCCGCTGCCCTGTGTATAATGCCCACGTGTATATGCCGCTGCCAGTGTGTATAGTGCCCGGGGGTAACATATAGCAATTTAGGGGGCGCCAAAATGAGATTATATCTTGCCCCCCCCAACCTAAAAAACGTTCCAGCGCCCCTGGTGACAGTAGAAAATGATCTAGAGAATCCCAGTGCTTCCACCAGCTTTCACTTTTACCATATATAGTAGGTTTCCTGGTGCCATCTCTTTCTATTTCTCGGGTAAATGGCACACTTAGCAGGACAGAGTTGACAGGATGCGGCTGAGCTGTGGGTGGATAGAGAAGACCCAGCATATGAAAGGACTGATATACTAATCTATATTATAATCCCACTCTGTCTTTATGTTCCACAATATAATGGTTATCTGTTATAATAACTAATCAATTAATGTATTAAAATAATCTTAACAGCTATATCTTATACACAGATCCTCACATATTTTACACACCGAACAGGCAGAGTATGTGACCTCATACCTGACTGACCTGTCACCATCCTGCTTAAGTATAAAGATGACTATCATTCTTTTCTATAAATAACTAGGTCAACCAGTCAAATAAGCCCTTTGAATATGTGGAATGTAGCCAACATGCCTAATACGACAATGGTTACAGCCAAAGTCTTGATACCAGGGGTACATTTTACCATGTTGACATGGTTATAATGTCAACATTGATAATGTCAAAATTCTGACACACTTAAGTTGTTGGGACAACTCTCATCTGAGTGGCTTCCATTGTGCCGTCTGCTGACCACCAGGATGGGGCGCGCGCATGTTGAGATGCTCACGTGCCCCATTCTCAGCAATGAATGCGCGAGTGTGTGAGGCGGCCCGCCAGCTATTGAAATCTGGCATGCTGGTGGCATGGGGGAGCGCGGCTCCTACTGTATATTTGACATGTCGACATACTATAGTCAAAATGTTAGCAATAAAAATGTTAGGATTAGCATAAGGACTGCACTTGGGTGATGACTTTTTGGCATTGTCAGCATATCCCAAGTCAATATTCTGCTGGTCAACATTACAATAATGACATCAACATGAACTCTATAGACATAAACACTTTTTTAGAATGATTAAGTCTGTATAATATGTATTGATATTTTGAACATCAACAAAACATCCTTACATTTTTAAAGTATATTAAACATCCTAGCATCTGATGTGTGTGACCTCTAGCATGTATATACATCACATTTCAAAACTTACAAACTAAACCTGAAATAAAGACTCGGAGACTTAGGTTTGGCAGAATTTGTTAGCTGATTTATTTTAGCACTTTTAAGCTAGATTAATTTATTAATAATTAATTAATTAATGGTGGCCCAGAAAGAACGGCTAATTAACTAAGCTCCACCCACACAATCTGCATACGTAATCAAGCCTACCCTAACAAGCGGTATCCGCTCGACCTACTGCATTGACTACCCACCCATCTGATGGGTTCGCTGCCCCCCGAGCGGGAGATCGAGCGAAGGCCTAAGCCAATGAGAGGCGAGCGCACCGAAAAGCAAACATATACGTAGCATCATCATTTGAATAAGAACTAATTCTATTCACCTGCCGTTCTTTCCCGCCTATCAGCCAACGCGATTAACACCCACCCAACCATAATAACACAAGGGAGGGAGGGCGGGAAAACTTTCAGGAAAGAGAGAAATACTCCTCCCTTTCCTGCCCTGATATCCCAGCTAACACTGCTCTTCCCTAAGTCCTTATTGGACCACCGAGTCACATGCTTCCCTAGGTCACACAACAGTCTTGGATGTTTAACCCACTCCATGCCTATTGCAGACATTACGTTATTCTAAACATCCTAGCATCTGATGTGTGTGACCTCTAGCATGTATATACATCACATTTCAAAACTTACAAACTAAACCTGAAATAAAGACTCGGAGACTTAGGTTTGGCAGAATTTGTTAGCTGATTTATTTTAGCACTTTTAAGCTAGATTAATTTATTAATAATTAATTAATTAATGGTGGCCCAGAAAGAACGGCTAATTAACTAAGCTCCACCCACACAATCTGCATACGTAATCAAGCCTACCCTAACAAGCGGTATCCGCTCGACCTACTGCATTGACTACCCACCCATCTGATGGGTTCGCTGCCCCCCGAGCGGGAGATCGAGCGAAGGCCTAAGCCAATGAGAGGCGAGCGCACCGAAAAGCAAACATATACGTAGCATCATCATTTGAATAAGAACTATTTCTATTCACCTGCCGTTCTTTCCCGCCAAAGCGGGGACTCTGAGCCCAGAATCCCCGCCCGGCCACCAACCTAACGCACTGAGCTACAACCACAGATAGATCCTCCAAAATTAATGAACCATCCCTAACCAAATGCACCCCGTTAGGCAGGAAGACCTGATGGCACCAAAACCTAATCCTCTCCTGTGGGTCAACAGCACCTCTGGCAGCTAGAACCCACTGTGCCACCGCCGATATAGCTGCTTCCGAGCCTCATTTGAAGCCTTACCATTTCTAACATCTCTCAAAACAGAGTCGGGGAAACAATTGGAGACCAACCAAGGTGCAGAAAAACCAAGCTGTATTAATGGCTGCAAGATCACTCAAGATCAAGGCCGACAGCTTCAATCGGGACATTTTCCCAAATTGTTGCCTCCAGCTGAAGTACCAAAGACCTCAGACACTGGCGGACGTTCACCTCAAGGAACGCTTCTAAACTCAAGCCAGTACGGCCCTCGAACTCCAAGCCACCAGACTAACAGAGAATTCGCAACCGGCCTACCCCCAGATGAGGCCCAGCCGGCTGCCCAATACACAATCGAATGTTCAACTATGCACACTCTGAGCCTATCCTTCATACCTCTAAAGGAGAAGCTATAAGAGGAGACTAGTAGTATTTATATTAAAGGGTTGACCTAAGTATAATAGGAGGATCTGCCAAAAAGAAAATAAATTTGTTCTGTTGAAGCACAATTTTAGGTGCTTAAGACATGCTCCAATACCAATTGAAGCCATACCAGGAAACAAAGATGGAAAGAGACAAACAGGGGGAGGGCAAGGTAATGGAAGGGTGTAAGGAAAAAACGGGTGTACTCGGCCGGAGAAAAAACGACTGGACCTGCTGAGGGACTCTTAATTGAGACTATAGCCGAATCAGAGTGATCAAATTCAGTCCGTCAGTTCAGGCAAAAAGCGAGAAAACTCCGGACGCTGGCCCAACAGCAGAGCGTAGCTAATCCCCGAGTAGGATGGACAAGGATGGGGGAATAAACAAATGACCTCAATCAAACACATACATACAAAGCGCAAGGACCTACAGCGCAGTAGGTGAGGCCTAATGTACTATTTAAATTGCGGAGCGCCATCTTCCTAGCGATTTAAAGCTCGACAAGGCCAATTGAGCGGCTATAGCCGATGTGGCAGCCCCAAGGCAGTGGGAATGGATTCCAAATTCCCAATGGAAACTCGCTGGACAACGCCACCTCGACCCAGCAAACTAACATCAGGTCATCAGAGAGCCACCAAACTGCAGGAGCCAGAGCCTGCAAAGGAAAGCCTGACCAGTGTATAAATGTTTGCCAAGGCCACTGGGAGGATGACCTAGGGCACCACAGGAACCAAGGACACACTTCCGCCCCCAGCCGTCAGATCCATCTCGGCCGCCTAATCTTAAACCCCCGAACCCCGGGGACTAGTCGGATATCTTATGCCAGCAAAAACGCAGCGCGGGTCCTAGAAAGCACTACCAGATAAGGCACCCGAGGGGCACCATGCAGCTGTAGCAAAACAGCAAGGATAGACTCCTCCCGGACAATAGCGTATCGTAAGCAGTGTCTGCGCAACCCTAAACCAGCAGCAAGCAAAAGGTGATGGGGAGGTGGGGAGGGGAGGGCATTTTTTGGAAAAATCAAAAGAAAAAAGAAAATACCCATTAGGTAATGCGCCAGTACCACCCTGAAGTTCCCGGCACTAAACATCTCCTAGAATAGACAACATTAACCCCAACCCCCGCCAACCTGACTGCGCAGATCAGCCAACCCAACGCCCGGAACATACGTTCCCTAAATAGAATTGGAAAGTGAAAACATTGCAGGGCGAGCTGCCCCTAGCCCACGCAACCAAGAAGACCCGGCCTACTGGGTAGATGGCTGCAGCCCTGCATTGACAACTACTAGAGCCAGCTGGATACCATCCTGCCCAATTATGGTAGACAAGCGAACCAGATGATGGGATCTGGCCACGCCCGCAGCGGCCCTTATTAGTGAGTGGCAGACAAGTGACCCATGGGTACAAATGACTTCAGGTAACAGAGGTCATACACAGCGGCAATCTGGATTCCCAGAAAGGACAGGTAAGTAACCACTCCTCCATTCAAACCTCAGCGATTAGCACACCAAAATGTCCGAATAGCGAACGGAAACCACCCAGGAGCCTAGCGCAGCGTTCAGAATAAGCAGGGCCAACAAAAAGCAATTCCTAAAGGTAGTGAGAGATACAGCCCTGACACGGGGACACTTCAACGCCCCAGTGTAAAGGTGTGTAACCCCTTAAATTATGCATGAGAAATGGAACACCCCATCGGCAACACTTGACGATGAAGTATTCCTCGCCTCTACACAGCAGATCCGTTCGCTAAGGCTAGTGAATAACAGGCTAAAGGTGTTATAATCCTGATTTATTTATTCATGGCATTGCTGCTATTTAATTGGTAGTGGTGATGTACATTGTTCCCATACTACGTAGTGCGTTACAGGGGACGTATGCACCCATAGATTGCTGCCTTGAACTTAAAGTCTATATTTTAATTCACCTGGACACGTATGCCCACCAAAACTCATTTCGTTCTTGGCATCCAATACATTTTAGAAGTATTATTGTGGAATATTATTATCGAAAATAATGATTATTACTGCAATGCTAGAGATTTTGCCTTTTTTTTTTTTTTTTTTATTTTGCTGCTCGTCACACATTCGAGAAGCAAATATTTTGATTTGAACGACCCCTAATCCAGATATGCGTCCGTAGCATAGCCTGGAGCGCTGGAAATTTTTAGAAGGGAATATTACTGTGCGAGAACACAGCGTTGCCCATGCGCTTACCTGATGTGTTCTACCGCCAATCATGTCACCTTTCCCTCACTCATCGTAATTTTAGCATTGCAAAGCAAATGACAGGTCTTGTACCTTAGAATACAGCTAATCCAAGCTTTAGAGGCTGATGCTCCTAAATAACTCATTCGCTGGTACTGCGTTTCCACCGCCATGTTATGTAATCTATTTATTCTGCAGTAATAATCACACCCTTCTGGAGAAATGCCCTGGAGAAGGATGGTCCCTGAGCTGAACTACTTTATTAGGAACGCTGTATCTGGGGCAGGGGTTCCCAATCTTTTACTAATTGCGACACCCTAGAGTATCAGAATTTTTCCAAGGCACCCCCAGGCCCCAAAAATATATCAAATCAAGTAGATTCTGTTGATATATTTCTCTTAGGGTCAGTTATGTGGTAAAGGGCAGGATTTGCTTCCGATTGTACACATTTTATGATTGGCAGCCACCAGCACTGGTTTTGTTCAGAAATAATTGAACGTAAATAGTTTGAATTGGTCCCGGACCACCAACCCGAGGCACCCCTGCCAGTATCCTGAGGCACCCCAGGGAGCCTAGGCCCATAGTTTGGGAACCACTGATCTAGGGGTTGAGGCTGATCTAATTGAGACATAGGAACACCGAGCCTGGGAGGCTTACTTGGACTCGTCGGTTAGGCTGAACAAGTACATAAAGTCATCCTTCTAAATTTACCCCCTACGGCTCTCACTTAATGCCTCGATACCTGAAGGACTGCTGTGCATTCGCAGCGCCCAACCAATGTCAACCCCATGGGGGGGGAGGGACGAGTGAGAAATGCCAGATAAGCCGCCCGACACAGGCTCAGCCCCCTCACCTGAAAATCCAGGCCGCGCCGTACATGTACCAACATCAGCATCACTATCCATGCCCGCTTCCATAGCCGACTCCACTGCCCGAAAATCCGTGGGGACTTGACGTCTGAAGATTCAGGCTGAGCAGCCCATGTGTCATCATCTGCATCGTCCTCCCCGACTTCGCCAGCAGTGAACGAATCCTCTTCGCTGTAGTCCAGCTGTGCCTCAACATCTGTGGGAACATGCAAAAAGGAGGGGGGGACCCCGAGGACTGTAGGCCTCGGTCACGCATGCGGCTCTGTGCAGAACCATCACCTCAGAGTGTCTCCCTCTCCATCATGGCAACAGCTGACCCCATATCCCTGAAAGCCTGCAAGAATTCTGAGCACCCTGGAATGGGCCTCCTTTGTGCCCCCTGAGACCAATCCTCTAACTGTCTGGGACCCCACCGTCTCCCGGGGCAGAGTATTAACAATGGGCACCAGAGCCCCAGCAATGGAGGACACTGCTGCGGACAGCAGAGAGGGGTCAAAGGAGGTAGTGGAGACTCTAGCCGTGGTTGCACCCCCAGACCCTGCCTTGGATCCAGAGCACCCCACCGGTGGAAGCCTGCCAATTCCCCTGACTCCACCCCCCAGAAGCCTGTGCAGTAGTATGTCCCCTAGGTGGCAGCGCCTCACAGTTGGCCGATGAGGACATGTAAATGCTGCCCGCACTAACCTGGCCCACGCTGCCCGACCCCTAATGTTCGCAGCTACTGTAGCGCTCACCTACAACACCGGGCCTTGCTGCCCCACGGTGTCCCACCCCTTGGCTCTAGCCGCCCCGGGGCCGGAAGCAGGCCGCAGCGCAGGAGCCTCCAAGGCTTCACCTGCAGCTGGGCGTCTACCACAAGCCCATCCGTGAACGGGGACCAGAGACAGGGATGATGCCACAGCGTCTGTTCAGGCCTCCTTGACTTCGCACAGCATCTACTCAGCATTGCAGAGGGGTGGGGGGGCCTAATCGCGGCTAATTAGCATATGCCGCGACCTAATTCGCATATACCGCGACCTAATTCGCATATACCGCGACCTAATTAGCATATGCCGCGACCTAATTAGCATATACCACGGCCTAATTAGCATATACCGCGGCCTAATTAGCATATGCCGCGACCTAATTAGCATATGCCGCGGCCTAATTAGCATGTACCGCGACCTAATTAGCATACACCGCGACCTAATTAGCATAGCCCATGCCCCTTGCGGGCGCTGTGAGAGTCCCTATTAGCAATCTTCAGAAATTGGGAGGTATGCATGGCATGGTAATAGTCAGGGAAAGCACTACTGAGACAGCAAAGCAATGTATCAGCACTCAACTGAATACAGTTATACACTAACTGGGGAGCTCAGGGGCACAGATCCACTCACCAGAAAACTTTCAGGAAAGAGAGAAATACTCCTCCCTTTCCTGCCCTGATATCCCAGCTAACACTGCTCTTCCCTAAGTCCTTATTGGACCACCGAGTCACATGCTTCCCTAGGTCACACAACAGTCTTGGATGTTTAACCCACTCCATGCCTATTGCAGACATTACGTTATTCATATAACTTAATTACTACCCCCGATTTCTAATTAATTGATCAAAAAATGAAATATTGATATTATATTTAAATATAAGGGTGTTTGTATGACTCTGCAAGCGACTGAGCAGTAACTGTCTGTCCTGTCTTCTTATTGGCTTTCCTGAAACATTAGAGTAACAGGAACTGCTGACAATAAAAGTATACTGTATGTATCATTGAAACTGTACTTGAAAACTCATTTATTAAAAAAAAAAAAAACACAGTAGAATTGTCTTTTGTTTGAAAGGAGTTTTCAATAATTGGTTACCCGGAGCCATATATGTTATGTATGACTGTGGGACTCTAACCACCACTGTGCGTTACTGATTGTCAATACTAAGGAAAGACCACACATTCTCAATGCCAACCCTTAATTCTGCCTCTATATACTCTCTTATAACTAAGGGCCTTATTCTGGTCTGTGCGGCTGGAGCCGAATATGCGGCCAGGACCATGCGTCCTAAACCCCGCCTTCCGTACGGATCGCTCAATCCGTCCGAATGCGGTAAGCCGCTGACCACACGGAGCACGAGTGGATTTCTTATGTATACACCTCCTCCATCTCTGGGAACCTCCCCCATCATTCGATGGTCGCATACCATCGAATGCAGGACCGAGCGGTCAGGCAGCTCCCACGAGCTCAGACCACTCGGGCATTTCTCCGTGCAAAAGCAGGGATCTGGGCGGGCAGCTGACATCTGGCAATGTCATATGTCCGCCACCTACACGTGCGTCACGGCCGCATTACCATACGTACGCCCAGCATTTTCATGGGAACGCCCATGAAACGCGGGGCGTATGCATATGTTAATGAGGCCAAACAGCCCTTCACACCCCTCTCCTCCCCCTGTTCGTAGTGCAAACAATTCATGCGGAATTTGGACGTATGTCCCTTTCGCACATGCGCAGATATGCTTCTGCACATGCGCAGACACAAAACATCGGCGGAACGAACGGACGCGGACATATCCGCACCAACCAGAATAAGGGCCTAAGTTACAGGTGATCACCATCAAATGTTGTGCTGGGTCCGTGAAAGGAATTACACTATCAGCAGTGACAAAGAAAACACAATTCATCCTCTTATCAGATAGTAATTTATAGACTGACAGACTCTTTTCAGATGTGAGACATAATCCATTGCGCAGATGTTTATGGTAAAAAATGATTAGGTGTTTTGAGACAAGTTATTGCTAGGTCATGGGAAACGAAAAGTTTAAGATCAATTTCAGATATGAACACAAGATGGCGATGTGCATACACGCTACAGATTGCTTTTACTCTGACATGTGATATGTGTGTAATATATTACGTATAATGTCAAAAATGTATATAATATCAACATTATCAAGCTACACTGGAATAATGTATAATAAAATAGAGCCGAAACATATTTCCAGGGATCTGCTAGAGATATTCATCGGGGACACGAGTTATTGCTGCAGCCAAGGATAGTGAATACTTCAATTTAATTTCCCCTTCTTCTTAAATTGTGATTATGGGATTTTATAAACCAATAGAATAACCGCAGTAGCCCATTATATCACTCAGCCATGGCAGATTTCCCTGCTGAGATTATAATTTCTACTATTATAATTATGAACAGAACCAAGCTGATATTGTCTCAGTTTACCAGGATTATTTAAGGCGTTTTACGTAACATATTTATGCTATGGTTGATGTCAAATTTGTGGGTAATGATAACTAGGAAAACATAAAAAAAAATCAGGATGCATTTACACCACTTCCAAAATTGCAATGGGGGTTGGAAATGTATACGGTTACTGTTCATTGCTTGACGATTTTACAGCAATCCTGAGTGGAATAATGCAACTGTAGTCCAGCTTCATCCTGGTCTCTGTAGCAATTCATTTTGGAATGGAAATACAAAAGAAAACACCCTCAAAACATAAATGATGATGTTACCTTAGTGCTGGCTACTATACAATAACTTGACTAAAATCATGCATAAAGCTTTACAGAACATATTGTTACTAAGGGAGTTTCTGGACATCCAACAAACAACCTTTTTTATGCTGCCCTTCTTTGCCAGTTAAAGGGTTAATGCCCTACGTCTTCTCTTTGCTGCCAGCCTGAACAGACTAATTAGCATTCCGCCAGCATGTTTCGGGTGACTGACGGCAGAGACACAGCCCTGTAGGTTACCAGCGAGGGGTCGACATGGGCTTATTAATTAGGAATATCCAAATGCCTTGAAAAAATTGCACTCTCTCCCTGAGTATGTATCTATGTAGATATATATATATATATATATATATATATATATATATATCATAGTCTCTGTAGTTAGCTGCATATAGGGTATGAATGTTTCTTCTTTTCCATTGTGCTACAGTATCTTTTCTTCCTAACGGTCGGTCTTCTGTCGCTGTGCACAGAGCAAAGGTTGCTCTTTAATAACACAAGGTCTTTTAGTCTGAAGGTAGCGATTTTCAAGAAAAATTTGCTATATTCCAGAATTGCCCCTCTTTACCGGCACAATAAAAATAATGAGCAAGCATCTAGTCCTTGATCAAAGCACCTTGTAGCCTCTTAACTCCTCCTATTCCCCAATTAACTGGAAAGTCCTAGCAATTTATTGTTAATACCAAATACTGACTGGAATAAAGTGTCCTGATCCACTTAAATTCAAATTAAATACACAATACTGTATATTTTTCTGCCTATAAAGAAATACCTAAAACTATTTAAAGGCAAAATATGTATATTTTTATATATATATATATATATATATATATATATATATATATATATATATATATATATATATATATAGAGAGAGGTAGATGGCCTGGCACTCCCTCAGCTGGGATTCAGTACCTGGGTGCCTTCTGGAACAAACAGGTAGTCTCATAGGAAGGAACAGACAGCGGCACTCCAAGGGTTTTCAAAAGCGTGTATTAAAGCAAACCAACGTTTCGGGGTATCATTCACCCCTTTGTCAAGGTTTAAGTGCAATAACAAGAAAATAGTGACTGGTGCTTACCTTAAATAACAAAGTGTGACAGAGACAAATCACATTGCTCAGCATGCTGGTGCTGCAGGACCCGGAAGTGTGAGCACAGGAAGTGCTCTGTGGCAGGATATCCTGTGTGTGAACAGCACATTGGAGTGCAAGCTGCATGGTCTCCATGGAGACACTGGTGAGAACAATCATAGGGGGTGTGTGCATGTCTCCAGCTAGCCGCTGCGTGATTGGTCTCTGCCTAAAAGACAAAGATACACAGTAAAGTAAATGCAAATAGCAAAACGTAATAGAAGGTGAAAAAGACATTCAATGTGTTATATATACGTGTATCTAGTGCTATATATTGGTGAGAAAGACATATCATATAAAAAAATGTCGAATAAAAAACATCTACACAAAGGTGTGGGTAACACCTCTTACTCCGTGGGTAAATCTGGCAGTCTGTAAGGACTTGCATAATATTGGAAGCCGTGCTTATGGATATCGGTGCATTTACTGTGATTAATGCACCTGGATGGCCAGTATCATGTTGCAGCATGGCAATCAGTCAGGGCTGAATTTCCCCGTGTAGTTCCGTCACGGACAAAAGGAGTCAACTGTTTTAGTGTCGACATCAAGTCAGTCATAATGCAAATGTCAAGCCCAATTCGACCTATGGGGTCTATACTGGGTAGTCGAAAAAATATAACTAACTGTGGGACAACTCAAGGTAAAACAGAAAGGGTAAAGTGATAGCGAGAAGTTTAAGAGGAGAGGAAGAAAAAGCACACTGGTCCTGTGGTTGTCGCAGGTATATATGTGGGGGTAATGCCCAAGTGATGTTGTATACCCTGTAGGTGTATCTAAGTTGTCACTGTGGCGGGATGAACGGTGGCTGTGTCGGCATGTGTCGATCAGAGTCAGAGATTTCACTCATCCTGTCACCTCTCTCCCAGTCATGAATGGGTAAAATAATCAATATAAGGTGGGATAAAGAAAATATAATAGAAATGGGTACAGGGACAGCAAGAACTAGCAGAGAAGAAGAAAAAGCACTCAAAACTTGGTGTCAGGTAGTACCCTAACCGGATCAGTGAGATGTGGTCCCGAAGGTGGATCAGTTGGTCCATGTCTCTAATAAGGGGCCTTACTAGTAGTCTAGGTCATCAGGAAAAACTTAAACTTTAACGGGATAAACTGAATATAATTGGAAAGGGTAAAGGGACAGCAAGAATAGTGAAGAGGAAGAAAAAGCACACTAAATCTGAGATCAAAGGTCACAGAAATATGGCATAACTGAATTTTTCATTAAGTCCATACGGCTTGGTACAGTTCAGTTTGTGGATCCAGGTAGCTTCTCTTTTAAGGAGCAATCCATCCCTATCGCCTCGTCTCAATGACTCTGGAACGTGGTCAATAATGATGTGTTTAAGGTCCGTGAGCTTATGCTTCATCAGGGCAAAATGTTTGGCGACAGGTTGCTCGTTGTCTTTTCCACTGAGTGCCTTGCTGATGGAGGACCTGTGTAGCGCCATGCGGGTGCGTAAAGATCTTATTGTCTTACCCACGTATAACAGCTTACAGGGGCATTGGATGATGTAGACGATGTGGGTGGTAGTACACGTTACAACGTGTCTGATGGGAAAACATGTACCATTGGAGGGATGTGTGAATTCTGTGCCTGTTAACATGTGTTGACAAGTAGTGCAGCCTATGCATTTATAGCACCCATTGGAGCGTCGTAGGAAATTGCTCTGGTTGTCCGTGACAGTTCTGGCAAAGCCTGTAATATCATTATGGACAATCCTGTCACATATGTTTTTCCCCCTGGTATGGCAGATGAGGGGAGTTTTCTCTTTCAGTCCTGGTAGATTCACATCGGTTTTGACGATGGGCCAAAGGGCACGAGATGCTCTCGGTAGGATGTAAGAGGCAGTATTGTACCTGGACACAAATGGTAGTGCATTTTCTTGTTTAGAATTCTTTCTTGCATTATCTTGAACACTGGATAACAAGGAGTCCCTAGAGATCGTGAGGACTTCTTGTTTCTGCAGGAGTAACAGGTTCCTTTTGTACCCTCTTTCTTCAAACTTAGCAATCATATTGTCAAGGACTGAGGGTAGCATGCTGGCATCACTGACTATCCTTGCTGCCCTTAACATTTGTGATCTGGGTAGGGCTTTTTTCAGGGGGGTGGGATGGAAGCTGTTCCCCTTTAATACATTATTTTTGTCCGTAGGCTTGACATACAGACTGGTACTAATGTTGCCGTCCCTCAAATTGATTTGGACATCCAAATAGTTGGCAGTACTGGTGGAGGACTGGTATGTAAACTTTATCGGGGAGTCTCTCCTATTGATGTTCTGCATGAGGGATTCAAACTCCATCTCGCTGCCGTTCCATAGCATGAACAAGTCATCTATGTAGCGGGTTATAAGGATGACTTTGCCTTCAGCCTCAGGGTTATCTACGAACATGGACTGGGTTTCCTCAAACATAAAGATGTTCGCAAACGATGGGGAGACGTTGCTCCCCATCGAGCAGCCAGACAGTTGTTTAAAAAAGTTCCCATTGAACAAGAAGTAATTCCTGGTTAGTGTCAGTTTTAAGAGCTTCAGGAATAGAGCTCGATCTAGGGATACCATGTTTGTAGACTGTAGGAAATTGTCCATGGCCACCAATCCCGCCTCATGGGGAATGCAGGTGTAAAGACTGCTAACATCCATTATGCATAGCAGTGTGGTGGGCGGTACAGTCAGGTGCTGGTTGAGGACATTGAGGAAATCCGTGGTGTCTTTTATGTAGGCCGGTTGCTCTCTGATGAGCGGTTGTAAAATGCCATCAAGGAACTGGGAGATGGGTTGAAATATTGAATTTTGAGCAGAAATGATGGGACGTCCGGGAGGGTCTGTAAGGCTTTTGTGTATTTTCGGTAATGTAAAAAAGAGGGGGACTGAGGGATGAGCCTGCGAGAGTGCCTGCTGTAGCTTGGGGGATATTAGTCCTCCGGTTGCTGCTCCCGCTAGAACCTGGTCCAGTTCTGCCTTGTACTTTATCGTTGGGTCACCTGGCAATAGCTCGTAGATGGTATGATCTTGCAATTGTCTGTCACATTCTGCTGTGTATTTGGAGAGATCTTGAATTACAAGGCCGCCGCCTTTGTCGGCGGCTCTGAAGATGACATCTCTGTATTTACTGAGGCTTGATAATGCCCGTTGTTCTTTTCTCGACATGTTGGAGTGGTATGGGTGAACAGCATTATTGAATTTATTGACAGCCGTGTCTAACAACCGTGTGTACGTGGCTATCGCAGGGTTATGAGATGGTGGATCAAACGTGGATTTTATCTTACGCTTGATGAAATCATGGTGTATCTCAGTATTGGGGGCAGCGGGTTTATCTTGAAAGAACTCCTTGAGTCTCAGGTTTCTTGAGTGTCGATGTAGGTCGATTTGCCAGGAAAGGTCGTCGAAGGGGGTGGTGGGGACAAAAGATAAGCCATGGTTTAAGACTCTCAGTTCATCAGGGCTGAAGGTGCGCTCGGACAGGTTGAACACCAATGACTCTACCGGTTGGTAGGTTTTCTTGTTGAGGCGCGAACTTTGGCCGCCCCGGCGGGTGGTTTGCCTCCTCCTCTTTTTTTGGAGGTGGTCGGGGTTGAATCCCCGTCTGAGGTCCCCAAAGGGGCCGGATTTTCCGGGGTGTCCGATTCGACATTGAACTCGCTGTCGCTGTTTGACGATGCGTCAGTTCTCCGCTGTGAGTTTTGTGGGGACAAAAGATAAGCCATGGTTTAAGACTCTCAGTTCATCAGGGCTGAAGGTGCGCTCGGACAGGTTGAACACCAATGACTCTACCGGTTGGTAGGTTTTCTTGTTGAGGCGCGAACTTTGGCCGCCCCGGCGGGTGGTTTGCCTCCTCCTCTTTTTTTGGAGGTGGTCGGGGTTGAATCCCCGTCTGAGGTCCCCAAAGGGGCCGGATTTTCCGGGGTGTCCGATTCGACATTGAACTCGCTGTCGCTGTTTGACGATGCGTCAGTTCTCCGCTGTGAGTTTTCACAGCGGAGAACTGACGCATCGTCAAACAGCGACAGCGAGTTCAATGTCGAATCGGACACCCCGGAAAATCCGGCCCCTTTGGGGACCTCAGACGGGGATTCAACCCCGACCACCTCCAAAAAAAGAGGAGGAGGCAAACCACCCGCCGGGGCGGCCAAAGTTCGCGCCTCAACAAGAAAACCTACCAACCGGTAGAGTCATTGGTGTTCAACCTGTCCGAGCGCACCTTCAGCCCTGATGAACTGAGAGTCTTAAACCATGGCTTATCTTTTGTCCCCACCACCCCCTTCGACGACCTTTCCTGGCAAATCGACCTACATCGACACTCAAGAAACCTGAGACTCAAGGAGTTCTTTCAAGATAAACCCGCTGCCCCCAATACTGAGATACACCATGATTTCATCAAGCGTAAGATAAAATCCACGTTTGATCCACCATCTCATAACCCTGCGATAGCCACGTACACACGGTTGTTAGACACGGCTGTCAATAAATTCAATAATGCTGTTCACCCATACCACTCCAACATGTCGAGAAAAGAACAACGGGCATTATCAAGCCTCAGTAAATACAGAGATGTCATCTTCAGAGCCGCCGACAAAGGCGGCGGCCTTGTAATTCAAGATCTCTCCAAATACACAGCAGAATGTGACAGACAATTGCAAGATCATACCATCTACGAGCTATTGCCAGGTGACCCAACGATAAAGTACAAGGCAGAACTGGACCAGGTTCTAGCGGGAGCAGCAACCGGAGGACTAATATCCCCCAAGCTACAGCAGGCACTCTCGCAGGCTCATCCCTCAGTCCCCCTCTTTTTTACATTACCGAAAATACACAAAAGCCTTACAGACCCTCCCGGACGTCCCATCATTTCTGCTCAAAATTCAATATTTCAACCCATCTCCCAGTTCCTTGATGGCATTTTACAACCGCTCATCAGAGAGCAACCGGCCTACATAAAAGACACCACGGATTTCCTCAATGTCCTCAACCAGCACCTGACTGTACCGCCCACCACACTGCTATGCATAATGGATGTTAGCAGTCTTTACACCTGCATTCCCCATGAGGCGGGATTGGTGGCCATGGACAATTTCCTACAGTCTACAAACATGGTATCCCTAGATCGAGCTCTATTCCTGAAGCTCTTAAAACTGACACTAACCAGGAATTACTTCTTGTTCAATGGGAACTTTTTTAAACAACTGTCTGGCTGCTCGATGGGGAGCAACGTCTCCCCATCGTTTGCGAACATCTTTATGTTTGAGGAAACCCAGTCCATGTTCGTAGATAACCCTGAGGCTGAAGGCAAAGTCATCCTTATAACCCGCTACATAGATGACTTGTTCATGCTATGGAACGGCAGCGAGATGGAGTTTGAATCCCTCATGCAGAACATCAATAGGAGAGACTCCCCGATAAAGTTTACATACCAGTCCTCCACCAGTACTGCCAACTATTTGGATGTCCAAATCAATTTGAGGGACGGCAACATTAGTACCAGTCTGTATGTCAAGCCTACGGACAAAAATAATGTATTAAAGGGGAACAGCTTCCATCCCACCCCCCTGAAAAAAGCCCTACCCAGATCACAAATGTTAAGGGCAGCAAGGATAGTCAGTGATGCCAGCATGCTACCCTCAGTCCTTGACAATATGATTGCTAAGTTTGAAGAAAGAGGGTACATAAGGAACCTGTTACTCCTGCAGAAACAAGAAGTCCTCACGATCTCTAGGGACTCCTTGTTATCCAGTGTTCAAGATAATGCAAGAAAGAATTCTAAACAAGAAAATGCACTACCATTTGTGTCCAGGTACAATACTGCCTCTTACATCCTACCGAGAGCATCTCGTGCCCTTTGGCCCATCGTCAAAACCGATGTGAATCTACCAGGACTGAAAGAGAAAACTCCCCTCATCTGCCATACCAGGGGGAAAAACATATGTGACAGGATTGTCCATAATGATATTACAGGCTTTGCCAGAACTGTCACGGACAACCAGAGCAATTTCCTACGACGCTCCAATGGGTGCTATAAATGCATAGGCTGCACTACTTGTCAACACATGTTAACAGGCACAGAATTCACACATCCCTCCAATGGTACATGTTTTCCCATCAGACACGTTGTAACGTGTACTACCACCCACATCGTCTACATCATCCAATGCCCCTGTAAGCTGTTATACGTGGGTAAGACAATAAGATCTTTACGCACCCGCATGGCGCTACACAGGTCCTCCATCAGCAAGGCACTCAGTGGAAAAGACAACGAGCAACCTGTCGCCAAACATTTTGCCCTGATGAAGCATAAGCTCACGGACCTTAAACACATCATTATTGACCACGTTCCAGAGTCATTGAGACGAGGCGATAGGGATGGATTGCTCCTTAAAAGAGAAGCTACCTGGATCCACAAACTGAACTGTACCAAGCCGTATGGACTTAATGAAAAATTCAGTTATGCCATATTTCTGTGACCTTTGATCTCAGATTTAGTGTGCTTTTTCTTCCTCTTCACTATTCTTGCTGTCCCTTTACCCTTTCCAATTATATTCAGTTTATCCCGTTAAAGTTTAAGTTTTTCCTGATGACCTAGACTACTAGTAAGGCCCCTTATTAGAGACATGGACCAACTGATCCACCTTCGGGACCACATCTCACTGATCCGGTTAGGGTACTACCTGACACCAAGTTTTGAGTGCTTTTTCTTCTTCTCTGCTAGTTCTTGCTGTCCCTGTACCCATTTCTATTATATTTTCTTTATCCCACCTTATATTGATTATTTTACCCATTCATGACTGGGAGAGAGGTGACAGGATGAGTGAAATCTCTGACTCTGATCGACACATGCCGACACAGCCACCGTTCATCCCGCCACAGTGACAACTTAGATACACCTACAGGGTATACAACATCACTTGGGCATTACCCCCACATATATACCTGCGACAACCACAGGACCAGTGTGCTTTTTCTTCCTCTCCTCTTAAACTTCTCGCTATCACTTTACCCTTTCTGTTTTACCTTGAGTTGTCCCACAGTTAGTTATATTTTTTCGACTACCCAGTATAGACCCCATAGGTCGAATTGGGCTTGACATTTGCATTATGACTGACTTGATGTCGACACTAAAACAGTTGACTCCTTTTGTCCGTGACGGAACTACACGGGGAAATTCAGCCCTGACTGATTGCCATGCTGCAACATGATACTGGCCATCCAGGTGCATTAATCACAGTAAATGCACCGATATCCATAAGCACGGCTTCCAATATTATGCAAGTCCTTACAGACTGCCAGATTTACCCACGGAGTAAGAGGTGTTACCCACACCTTTGTGTAGATGTTTTTTATTCGACATTTTTTTATATGATATGTCTTTCTCACCAATATATAGCACTAGATACACGTATATATAACACATTGAATGTCTTTTTCACCTTCTATTACGTTTTGCTATTTGCATTTACTTTACTGTGTATCTTTGTCTTTTAGGCAGAGACCAATCACGCAGCGGCTAGCTGGAGACATGCACACACCCCCTATGATTGTTCTCACCAGTGTCTCCATGGAGACCATGCAGCTTGCACTCCAATGTGCTGTTCACACACAGGATATCCTGCCACAGAGCACTTCCTGTGCTCACACTTCCGGGTCCTGCAGCACCAGCATGCTGAGCAATGTGATTTGTCTCTGTCACACTTTGTTATTTAAGGTAAGCACCAGTCACTATTTTCTTGTTATTGCACTTAAACCTTGACAAAGGGGTGAATGATACCCCGAAACGTTGGTTTGCTTTAATACACGCTTTTGAAAACCCTTGGAGTGCCGCTGTCTGTTCCTTCCTATGAGACTATATATATATATATATATATACACACACACACACACACACGCTAGAACCTATGTACAGTATACAAACACACTCACACAAATTAATAGGCTATATATGTTTTAGTAGAGCTTGCGTAGTATTTTCCTGTCCAATAATCTTATTAAATGACACTACGTTCTGTCTCTCTGTAGTCTGAAATAGCTAATAAAAACACAATAGTTTGCATTTAGCTATGCAGAATATATTAATACAAAGTTTATTAGTCTATGTTCTGCCAAGATAATTACTGTTTATTTAGGAATTCTTACTACCGATTAACCCAAAATGCTTTGCTATGCCAAATTCTAAAAATGAATATGTTGATTAATTCAAAAACTAAAAAAAAAGACAATAATGAATAACATATGCTTTCACTCCTTTTTGGTAAGATACACTTAAATACATACTGCTGGAATCATATTATTTCAGAAGTCACATATTTACTGTAATTGATTGAAGTCAGAATGTATTTTTAGAAGTTTCATCATGAAGATCAAAGAACACTCAAAACAAATATGGAAAGAAGTAAGGTGAAGAATATAAAAAAAATTCTGGATATTAAAATTTGTATAAATAAATCTATCCTATAGAAATTGAGAGAATATGTTACAATCGTGAATTTGTTAAGAACAAATCACCCTCCAAAAGTGAAAATCCTATACAAGATAGGCACTTGTCAGGAAATGTTCTGCGAGGCCTACCACAACTCATATAGATCCTTCCAGAGAAGATATACACAGTGGCCCAAATAACCGGTCCTTGTTTCAAAAAATCACGGGGCAAAAGAAAAAGGGTCCCATTGAGTTTTTCAAATAACAGACTGGGATCTCAATGATCTGTGCATGGTTCTGTCAAATTCGCCTGTCAGAACCTGGTCTATTTTTTGCACATACGCATCAGTACTAGTTAGTACTTATTCTAGCCATTTCAATTAGTACAAGACTTTTTTTTACCATTTTGGTTAGATTGCAGTGGTGTGCGAGAAGAAATAAGAAAACTCTTGTTATTTTTCTCAAAATCTAAGGTCTAAAAATTATATATAACTTGTGCAGGTACTGGAAAAATAAATTCTGATACTGATGCTGCAATGTGACGAGTTCAAAAAGACATGAGACAAAAGCATAATATTTGCCCATGTGACAAAGAAATCAGCAATTTTAGTTTTGAGGAGCTGCAAATCTTTAGCGGTTCTATACAAGAAATATACAGTACTTGTGTACTATCAGGGCACCCAATTTGCCTACGTACGCCGGCGTACAGATCGCATGCGATGCAATGGTACTTGTTCAATTTCACGGCACCCCTGGCCGCGGATCGCATTGCATGCAAATCACATGGGATCGCATGCAATTTTATTATATGCGATGCGATTTAGCACACCCCTACTATCCATGTCGATGCCATGCAATGCGATTTAGCACACCCCCACTATCCACGTCACCCCGAAGCATGGCGAGCGGACGCGGAACATGTCCTCCCGACCTTTTCATCCCCCCACTATCCACGTCAGTGTGGAGTTGATCTTATAAAGTGTGGCGAGCGCAGCGAGCCACCAAGCCCGAAGCGTGGCGAGCGCAGCGAGCCCCGCGAGGGGATGCGTAATACATTTAAAGTAATCCGCGGCCCCTCGCAGGGCTCGCTGCGCTCGCCATGCTTCGGGCTTGCCACACTTTATAAAATCAACTCCACGCCGACGTGGATAGTGGGGGTATGAAAAGGTTGGGAGGACGCATTCCGCGTTCCCTCGTGGGGCTCACTGCGGTCGCCACTCTTCGGGGTGATAGTGGTGGTGTGCTAAATCGCATTGCATCGCATCAACGTGGATAGTGGGTGTGTGTGTTAAATTGCATCGCATGCGATTAGCGTGCAATGCGATTTGATCCGCGCCCAGGGGTGCAGTGAAAATGAACTAGTACCATTGCATCGCAAAATCGCATCTCGCTACACAGAATAGAGCACTAAGTTATTTGCTTAGTGGGCTCCCTGATAATACACAAGTACTGAATATACATAGTAAAAGTATAACTTGTCATGTTATAAGTACAATATAGTGTAAAGTGACATATTTAGTAACACCATACAGCAATATGAGAGCTTATGTTGGAGGAGGACAGGTGAGCAGGTATAGTAAGTGGTCATATATCATTAGAGGAAAAGATCAGTAAACTACGTGTGGTCTTCAGAAACTATGTCAATGTTTATTTCAGAACATTGACATGGTTGAAACTGTTAGCAAGCACCATATCCACACTCAAACTGTTGACAGGTTCACAATTGTCACCATGTGAAATGGCAAATGTTTCAGGATGCTGATGGTTAGGGTTAGGCACCTCCAGGAGTGTTAGACTGTGGGGGAAGGTTAGGGTTAGTGTCATACCATTCAGCATAGGTTTCTGTTGTGTTCATTTGTTTCTGTGATTTGCATAATCAACTCCCTCCAGTGATCAGCACAGATCTATCTCAGTATAAGTAGTTTGTCCCTCTTAGCCCTCCATTTCTAGCAATGCATTCAGCAATGCATTCTGGGCCAAAGAAGTTGTAATCAGCCATTTTCATTATCCATATGGACTCAGGCAGACATATTTCACATGGTCAAGCCTGGTATAGCATTAATTGGTGAGTTTATCACTCAAAACTATGTCACCATGAGCCTAATCAGGCAGTTATGTTTGCCAGCAGTATTAGTTGCACTGCAGCAAGTCCCTTTTACATGTAATGTTATGATTGTAAGCTCAATGTTATGTGTATTGCACATGTTTGCATTGGCTTTTCATATACATATTGTAATTGCATCTTCATGTTGCATTTACAGCTTTACCAATTCCACATATATGCAACTGCACATCAATATAACAATTTCATGTCTATGCAACATTACGCTTATTATACCATCTAATCATTCATCGCATGTATTCATGATCCCTTTACTGAATAATAACTATAATCCTTCAGACATCGTATCAGGATGTATTATTGTAAAGTATAGGAGGTTATACTGTAGGCTTCGAATTTGCCAAAGCGGCTTAGTGAGAGTGGGAGACGGCTAAGGTTAGGTTAGGTAGTAGGGGAAGGATTAGGTGGAAAAATCAACAGAATGCTACAGCATCGAAGGTCCATGTAGGAAGTGACTGTCACATAGCTGCCAGATGACAGAAGATGCTGGAGGTGCTGCTGCCACCAGGAGAAGATAATAATCCACTAGACCACCAGGGACAGTTTGCCAACAGTTCATCATGTTGACATATTATCCTGGTAGACAAGATGAATGTCAACATGGTCACTGTTAATATGCTGAGCATGACAACATGCTCCATGTCAACAGTAAAACCCTTTCGACATTATTGTGTTGACCTAATGTCTGTCGATACGATGACTATCCAAATATTATGCCACAACTTGCACTCGATGAGCCTGTACACAAGTTAAGGATGAGCGTACAATAGCCGAGTTATTGCGCATGTGTAAATAATAGAGAAGAAGCATAGTTGGCATGTATAGTGGTAATGGGTGAACTAGAGGAAAGAAGGCCCTGCCCGTATGTGTTATTTCCACCTGCTTGTAATCAAAGAATAGAGCTTTCTCCAGGGCAGTAATAGGGAGTCAGTGCATCCTTTGCACAGCTCGGAGGTTCTGAAGGACATTCCGGACAGCTCAGCAGACTGTAGAGTGCCTTTCCAATTACAATGCAAGCCACATGCAGATGTTAAAAAGCAGCAATGGTGCCATCCCCATGGCTCTGTTTCCTATGCAACAGCACCAATTGCACCCCTCCCCCCCCCTACTTACTCTCCTGGCTTTCTCTGGTGCAAATGCATTCTTTTCCCTGTTCTCATTATAATCTGTGTACATTACAATGACCCCAACCAGCTCCCCCTGTCTATCCAGAGCTTTTTAATAGTGTTATGAACTCTTTCAACCATCATCTGCGTTACAGGGTGGAGAGACCTTTATGTTATGTCAATGTGTCAAAATATTATCTTATGTGTAGCTGTGGCAGCTACAGGAGATTGTGGTAATATCTCCTTTAAAATTTGTCAGTGTAGGAAAATATTATCTTTCTTGTGGATTGCACAAAACACTTATTGCACATCCATCATATATCATACTATTTAAAATAAGTTTCAGGATGCAAAAAATATATTAGATTTACAAACAAATTGAACATTGCATTTTGTCAAAGTATCCATTATAAAAGTCTATGCAAAGTTTCATGCACTCAAACCACTTGGTGAAGCAGCTGGTCCAATCCAAAGCAGGTATGTCTTCTACATGCTGAATGAAGGTCTCCACTGCAGCTACTGGTGACTCAAAATGATTCCCACCCATCCTGCACTTGATATGTGGGAACACAAAGAAGTTGTAGGGGGCTAAGTCGGTATTCTATGGGGAATGACCAAGCTCCTGGATGCTCCTGAGTGCCCTTGGACATTATTGGACGGTGCCTGGAAATTACTTCCAGCACTTGCTTTGCATTGATTGACAACAAGATGATGGTGCATTGCTGCTAAAGGAACATGACCAGTCTTGGCCATAAAAACAGCCACCATCTGCTTGGCCAGGCTGGGCTCAATTCAGAACTTCCAACATCCAACTGGGGTCCACTAGGCCAAAAGCAGCGCGCAGTAAGTTAAAACTCTCCTGCTGTCTCAGACCACTCTTGTAGTTAAGAAGATCATGGCTCTCCAGCGCATTCTGTTGAGTTCCAACAGCTAGTGAATGAAGAGAACATGCTTCTTCAGTGTGCAGTGCTGCTTATATACAGTTATGTGGCTTGACATTTCTCAAGAACTTTAGTCAAAGATTACATTTCACAACCAGATATTCAAAATGTGTCTACTCTTCCTATGCTCTGAAAATCCAGGCAACTCATTGAACAGCCCTTGTATAATAGTTCTGATCAACAAAAACTAAAGCCACAGAGAGTGGGATTAAATACTACTCAGGGCTCGTGGAAATGAATGCTGCAGGCTAGACACTCCTCCCTCTTATAGGACTCAAAATACCACCATACAGCACTGACACTGGGCCAACTAATTGGTTCCTACTTTACATTTTAGAAAGCAAGTGGATGAGGATAGTTTGAGTAAAATTGTGTGATTGCTCATTTCCCAGTTTAAAAGCTGGTTCACTATGAGAAAGCTGGAAAATAAAGTAGTTAATTCAAATAATTATAAATTAATGGATTTATTTTAATGGACAAAGATCTTCCTTGCATTTATACTACTGATGAGTGGGTTCTGGTCTCCAAGATCCGAGTACCCCGTACTTCACGATATGAGGCAGGATCAGAGCCCCACTCGCGTTCTCCTGCCAGACTCAAATCCCAGATTGAGGCAAAACATCATCATCCCCCTGTCAGAGCCGAATTTCCCATTAGGCAGGTGAGGCCCGTGCCTAGGGGCGGCACATGTTTGGGGGCGGCACTTGGATGCCTGTGATAGTACTGTCAGCCCAAAATGTACCAGTAACTGCAAAATCATACCCTCCAACATCTGGAGGGCAGAGATCGGTACACATTCGGGAAGGGGGTGTGGCCACAAGTTAAAGTGGGTGTGGTCACAGCCAAAGTGGGTGTGGCCACACACCCTTTCCGAATGTGTACTGCACTGGACAGGATTTTAGAAGACTTACAGTGCAGGGGGAGCTCAGCCCGGCCCAGTGTAACCTGCCCTCCTCAGGCATCTCGGCAACACTCACACTGCCAGAGGCTGCACATTCACCGGCTTCTTCCAGGCAGCTGCGTGCTGGCCACGCACTTCCGCGTGCAAACACAGCCGGGCCGGCAGGTGCAGCAGCGCTTCCAAGCCCAGCACCGCTCACTCCAGCATGCCAGGCTAGCATTTCCGATGTGGGGTAAAAATAGATTTGCGCCTTCCCATGAGTGCGCGGTGCCGGCGCGTGACCTCATGACGCACGGCACCGGCCCGTGCATTGCACTCATGGGAACGGGTGGGTAGGGGAAGCTCAGCCCGGCCCAGTCCATCAGGTCCAGGCAGCACACCGCCGGCGCCAGGAGGAAGATATGCGGCGACCTGAGTCTGACCGCTGAAAAAGCGGTACATTCGGTACAATTGCAATTTGCCAGTACAGACTGTTAAAAAATGGTACTGTACCGGCAAATTCGGAACAGTTGAAGGGTATGCAAAAAAAAAACACTGTACTGTACTATATTCCATCTTAAATAGAGTATAAATGGATAGGACATGCAGACACTGCCCCTGTAATCTGTCCTACTTGTATTCATAATAAAAGAACATGTCACAGTTAGGGTGAAATTTACTAAGATGTGAAAGACACTTCACAGGACATGTTGCTATGGGCAACCAATCAGAAGCTACTTCTTATTTTTTTTCCACCCTCTGCAAGATAGTAGACAGGATGTGATTGGTTGCCCATAGCAACATGACCTGTGAAGTGTATTTCATATCTTAGTAAATTTCACCCTTAGTGGCATATTTTTATAAATCTATTATATTGGTGCTGCTGTATGAGCCCAGCAGTAGTATCCTGTGCTTCTCTGTTCTTTTATATACAGTAAGTCCAGAGGTGGTGTCCTGTGCTGCTGTATAAGTCCAGCGGTGCTGCCATATAGGTCCAGTGGTGGTGCTACAGTGCTGCTTTATACAGGACCTGCCATATAGGTCCAGTGGTGGTGCTCCTTTGCTGCTTTATACAGGACCTGCCATATAGGTCCAGTGGTGGTGCTCCTGTGCTGCTTTATAAGACAGCTGTGGTGTTCTGTGCTGCCATATAAGTGCAGCGATGCTGCCCTGTGCCTATGTATTAGTCCAGCAGTCGTGTCCTGTGCTGCCATTTAAGTCCAGCGGTGGTGCCATGTAAGTCCAGTGGTGGTGCCGAATTAGTCAGACAGTGGTGAAATATAAGTCCAGCACCACTGCTGTAAAAGTCCAGTGGTGGTGTCCTGTGCTGCCCTGTGCTGCTGTATATGTCCAGCGGTGGTGTCCTGTGCTGCTCTGTGCTTCTGCATAAGACCAGCAGTGGTGTCCTGTGTTGTGCTGCCCAATGCTGCTGTATAAGTCCAGCGGTGGTGTCCTGTGCTGCTATATACGGGCATCAGTGTTGTAGTATAAGTCCAGCGGTGGTGTCCTGTGCTATAATGGGTGCTGCTGTCATGTGCTGTAAAGGGATGTACAGCGGTGCTGTTTGAGGTGCTGTATTTATGTCCAGCAGTACTGCCCTGTGCTGCAAAGTACAAGTACAACTGTGGTGCGTGTTGATACAGAAATGAAGAATGAGGAGGATACACAATTTAAAAATCAGCAACTACTTCCTAGTGCTGAAGCTGCTGCCACTAGTTATGACATTGACAATGCTAGTCCAACGCAAAATAAAAATAAAAACAAGCAAAGTCAGTTATTGAGAAACTTAAAGTTGGTAATATGACATTAACGACATGAAGTGGTAAGTACAGGCTATGTTCATGACTGGTGGTTAAGCTTCTCATGAAGATGGAAGCCATCCTCCTTCTTGGAAAACTTAAAAAATAAAACTAGCTGAAGCACAGATACAGTATCACAAATTCCAAGGAGAGTCCAAGTGTGTCTGGGGTTGCAATGTCTAGGCCTGACCTTTCCAACACTGTACAGGAAGAGGAGGCTCCTTCCACAAGGAAGGAGCACTGCCAGTCCAGTTGCTAACATTGAGATTGAGGATGTCACTGTAGAAGTACACCAGGATAAGGATGATATTGTTGTCTCTGGCATAGAGGAGGAAGTTGAAGATGAGGCTTCTGATTGTGGTGTGGTTTGTTTTAATCAGTCACCTGTGGAGACAGTTGTTGGCCATGGGATGAAAAAGCACCTTGTCCTGCCTGGGCAAAAGATCAAAAAATCCAACTCTTCGGCCTGGAATTATTTCTATCCAAATAAGGACAATAACATATGTAGTCTTTATGTAGTCTTTCTAAAAGTGTAATAAGTAGGGGTAAGGATGCTTACTATTGGCAAATTCAAAAACTGGTTAAGAGCGTAGCAGTCCAGTGACAGCAAAATAGTTTTTTCCTGTTGTATCCAAATGCCTAAAATCCACACCATCAACTCGATCAGGATCGGAAGTAGTCCTGCAGGCCATGTCACGGGCAAGACTGACTCCTCTCCTATCACTCCAGAGGATCCTTGAGTGATACACCTACTATACGGCTATACAGATGTTATCTATAAAGTCTAAAATATCTCATAACATTATAGCATGACTATAATACTGTTCATAAACCTCCAAAATGGATTATGATACATCTTATTGTCTCATCCATTAAAACTTTCTAATTAAAACCACATTATTTATTTTCTTTTTGCCTTTGAAAATATTTAATTGATTCTACATAGTTAGATTACAGATTAAACGGGGTTGTGGTGGCAACAGGTATTCAATATGAAAAGAGTCTCTCCTACAGTGTTTATATTGTACAGTAAATATACCGTATACGTATATATATATTTACAGTTTTAGGACCCATTTTTGCATACCATGATGTGGAACGCATGGGACCAGCGCTGATGCAGTGCGATATTTCAATTAATATAGGAATTTATAGTATAGTACAGCTGGTTTTGGATAGGTTTTTCCACTATGGGCTAATAACCACGAGGCATGTTGCACTAGGGGGGTTATTCTGATTCACTCGGAGAGCCACAATCACTCTCTAATGGACAAAACCAGATGCACTGCAGGTGGGGCTGATGTAACATGTGCAGAGTGTTAGATTTGGGTGGGGGGGTGTACTTCAAACTGATATCTATATTACAGTGTAAAAATAAAGCAGCCAGGGTACTCTTTACCTAGATGGGCGCCAGCGATTGAAATCGCGGTCGTCGGGGGTAAAAATCGCGGTCATCGCGGTCATCGCGGGCATCGCGGGTAAATCGGGATGCCCGCGATGCCCGCGATGACCGCGATTTTCCCATAGGGAACAATGTTAAAAAGGCTGATTGACCGCGATTTTACTGTTAAATGGCTCAATGGACCCGATTTGGCCATAGGAATCAATGTTAAATGGGCCACAGAGCCCATTAACCCTTAAATGTCCCCCCCAATTTTTAACGCCACCCCACGATCCACGCCAACCCGAAGCGTGGCGAGCGCAGCGAGCCCGCGAGGGGCGGCGGTACGCGTCCTCCGACCTTTTCATGCCCTACTATCCACTAGGGCGTGGAGTGAGAATAGAATAGTGTGGCGAGCGCAGCGAGCCACCGAGCCCGAAGCGTGGCGAGCGCAGCGAGCCCCGCGAGGGGACGCGGATACCTTCACAGGTAGACGCGTCCCCTCGCGGGCTTCACAGGTGTCGGCGTCGCCACGGACACCTGTGAAGCCCGCGAGGGGACGCGTATAACTGTGAAGGTATCCGCGTCCCCTCGCGGGGCTCGCTGCGCTCGCCACGCTTCGGGCACGGTGGCTCGCTGCGCTCGCCACACTATTATATTCTCACTCCACGCCCTAGTGGATAGTAGGGCATGAAAAGGTCGGAGGACGCGTACCGCCGCCCCTCGTGGGCTCGCTGCGCTCGCCACGCTTCGGGTTGGCGTGGATCGTGGGGTGGCGTTAAAAATTGGGGGGGACATTTAAGGGTTAATGGGCTCTGTGGCCCATTTAACATTGATTCCTATGGCCAAATCGGGGCCATTGAGCCATTTAACAGTAAAATCGGGTCCATCGCGCCTTTTAACATTGATTCCTATGGTAAATCGGGAGCATCGCGTCGCGGGCATCGCGGGTACATTTATGGCCGGCCGCGACGCGACCGACACGATTTCCATGTTTAACATGGGTTTCAATGGGAAATCGCGGTCATCGCGTCGGTCGCGTCGCGGCCAGACATAAATGTACCCGCGATGACCGCGACGGGCGCCCAACTAAGTAAAGAGTACCGCAGCCAGTATTTACCATGCACAGAAACAATAAAACACCCAAATCTAACTCTCCCTGCACATGTTACATCAGCCCCACCTGCAGTGCATATGGTTTTGTCCATTAGAGAGTAATTGTGCCTTTCCGAGTGAACCAGAACAACACCCACAATCTCTATTGGTTGTATATCTCTTTGATAGTAGGTTTTGTTGAGCTATTTCCACCTCTAATTTCCATGCTTGACTGACAGGCATGCTTCACTGA
Source organism: Crinia signifera (assembly GCF_055691185.1). Lineage (NCBI taxonomy): Eukaryota > Metazoa > Chordata > Amphibia > Anura > Myobatrachidae > Crinia > Crinia signifera. The sequence continues at coordinate 99,940,097 of NC_139224.1, forward strand.
ATATACTGCTATAGGAGGGGTCCTGTGAGACATCAGTTATATGATGTTCTATCCAAGTCACATCCTCCTGAGTTGATGTCTTGAAAAAGGTTCAAATAGGACTGAAATGGCAACCAATTTAGTGAATTTTAATACACTGTGGGTCTTATTCAGATCTGAGCTCAGTACAAATTTGTTCGGAAAATGGGCCAAACCATGTGCACTGCAGGAGGAGCAGATGTAACCTGTGCAAAGAGAGTTACATTTGTGTGAATTATTTTGTTTCTGTGCAGGGTAAATACTGGATGCATTATTTTTACACTGCAAATTAGATTTCAGTTTCAGCACACCCCACCCAAATTTAACTCTCTTTGCACAGGTTACATCTGCCCCACCTGCAGTGCACATGGTTTTTCCCATTTTCCGAACAAATTTGTACTGAGCTCAGATCTGAATAAGGCCCTGAGTGTACAGTAAAGTATTTATTTTATTTGTATTGCTACTAATCTGGTGAGTGCTCAAGACTCTGGTATTCCTTTATATATATATATATATATATATATATATATATATATATATATATATATATATATATATTCACACATACATACTAGATATATAGATGTATGTGTGAGTATAAAATTATAAAATACATTGGCCTTCCTCTGTCCTCTTTGGTCTAGCAAGAGAATAGACACGGATCCTGTCTTTCCCACTTCACTTAGAGCAAGGTGTCTTTTAAGGCAGAAAGTTATTCTTTGAGTGTGTTCTATTCTTATTAATGCTTGGGGAAAAGAAATATCCATTCATTATTCATAACCATCCAGGGAAAGGACAGTGCAGGACCAGATAAATCCTCACCTATGTGACAGCAGGTGACAGAGGCTTCAGTTTTATGGCTTGTGCCCTGTCTCTTCATTGAGCTGTGGGCCAAGCTAGTAGAGAAGGATGCTCGCTAATGACCATTGTGATATACGTGTAACTGCTTATTCTGTGACATGAGAGGCCTCTGCTGTACATTGCATTCTTTGGGAAGTATCGTAAAAAAGGACATCAGATATGGCAGGAGGAGGAGAAGCGCAACATTCCATCACATTGGGTTCTTCCTCAGAGTGTTGTAGGGACAGGTCCCAAGAAGTAGTTGTCCGTGTAGAGTGGGTAGATAGTTAATATGATGGAAAATACATATGGATTATCTAAACTTGGTACTGTATACTTATGCAGCCTTTACTGCATTTAAAGTTGAGCAACAACACTGTTAAAGTCCATGTACATGTGGGTATTTATGGACAGTACAGATCCATTGTTTAACAACACTGAGAAGCAGTACTATATATTGGGACTTTCCTTGTATTGTTTTCAAATCATAGAACAATAAATATCCATTTTCCATCATTTGGATGTATGAACTTTCTTTCTTTTTGAAAATACAAGATTGCCTAAAACTGAGCACAGAACATTTGGCTGAAATGTACCACTACAGGTTGAGTATCCCCTATCCGAAATGCTCGGGACCACGAGCATTCCGCATAGGGGAATTTTTTTGGTTTTTGGAATAATTTATTTTAGCCATACTTACCTGTCCCCTGATGGTGTCTGGTGGTCCCTTGGCGTCTACGCAGTCCCCGGGCATCCACAGCAGGCCTCCGGCATCTTCTCTGGGTCTCCAGCGGTCCCAGGAATGCATTGCGCGGGTGTGCGCCCGCACTGGTGACGTCACCGGCGCGCGCGCACACTCGCGCAATGCATTCCTGGGACCGCTGGAGACCCTGGAGAAGATGCCGAAGGCCTGCTGTGGACGCCCTATGAAAAGAGGGTTAGGGGGGTTAAAAAAAAATTTTTGAATGATTCCAAAAACCACGGTTTTTGGAATAATTCGGATAAGGGATGCACGGATACAGGATACTCAACCTGTACTAACATTCCATAGCTACAGTACTACTGCTGACATTCCATAGCTACAATACTACTGCTGACATTCCATAGCTACAGTACTACTGCTGACATCTCATACCTACAGTACTACTGCTGACATCTCATACCTACAGTACTACTGCTGACATCTCATACCTACAGTACTACTGCTGACATCTCATACCTACAGTACTACTGCTGACATTCCATAGCTACAGTACTACGGCTGACATTCTATAGCTGATGCTGCTGACATTCCATAGCTACAGTACTACTGCTAACATTCATAGCTGATGCTGCTGACATTCTATAGCTACAGTACTACTGCTGACATTCCATAGCTGATGCTGCTGACATTTCATAGCTACAGTACTACTGCTGACATTCCATAGCTGATGCTGCTTACATTCCATAGCTACAGTACTACTGCTGACATTCCATAGCTGATGCTGCTTATATTCTATAGCTGCTGGTGACATTCCATAGCTACAGTACTACTGCTGACATTCCATAGCTGATGCTGCTTATATTCTATAGCTGCTGGTGACATTCCATAGCTACAGTACTACTGCTGACATTCCAAAGCTGCTGCTGACATTCCATAACTACAGTACTACTGCTGACATTCCATAGCTGCTGCTGGCATTACTTTTAGCTGCTGTTCACATCCCATAGTTTCTGGTACTCCATAGCTGTTGCTGACATTCAGGGCCGTTTCTAGACAATTTAGCTCCCAGGGCAAAGGAATAAAAATGCGCCCCCCCCCCCCCCCCCCAAAAAAAAAAGTTAACACGACATAGAAGAAATTGTGCGCGCCGTAGGCGTGCGTGGTGAAATAGGGGGCGTGGTTTATTTTTCAAATGGGCGTGGCTTAATATAAGGGCGTGGTCTAGCAGGAAAACAATTACCTTACAACTCACCTTTGCAACCTGCATATCCAGACATTGGTTATCGCAGGAATTGTCATTGTACTCCCGCACTTTAGTTGGCAGGCTGAAAGCCACACAGTGACATAAAAATATAAAGGCCCACGCAGTGACCTAGTACGCCTCACAGATCAAGGCCAAACAATGACAGGCTACTTGAATCATTATACACTATTTATCCATGACGCCGCACACCGTGATGACAATTACACATTGTCGCACACCGTGATGACAATTACACATTATGTCGTACACCGTGATGACAATTACACATTACGCCGCACACCATGATGACAATTACACATTATGATGCCCGTTACACCCCACACTGTGATGGCAATTACACAATACTCCCCACATAGTAATGCCTATTACACATTATGCCCCACACGCCGTTGCCGCACAACTCATGCCGTTTACTAATATGCCCCCACAGTGCCACACATATGCCCCCACAGTGCCACACATGCCCCCACAGTGCCACACATATGCCCCCACAGTGCCACATATATATGCCCCCACAGTGCCACATATATATGCCCCCATAGTGCCAAATATGTCACCAGTGCCAGATATGCCCCCCCCCCCCAGTGCCACACATATGCCCCCACAGTGACACACATATGCCCATACAGTGCCAGATATGCCCCCACAATGCCACATATATATCCCCCACAGTGCCAAAATATGCCCCTAGTGCCACAGATATGTCCCCAGTGCCACACATATGCCCCCACAGTGCCAGATATGCCCCTACAGTGCCACAGATATGCCCCCAAAGTGCCACATATATGCCCCCACAGTGCCACACATACCCCCAAAGTGCCAGCAGCACAACTCACTCTCTCTCTGGGTCTCCCCCTCCAGTCCCCCGCCGCTGCATGCTGCTGCTGCTTTCGATGTGTCCCTGAGCCGGCAGCCATTCATACCTCGCAGGCTGGCTCCTGATTGGCTGCCAGCCCGCGAGGCCCTCTGATTGGCTGCCAGCCCAATGACACAGTGAGCGAGGGGAAGGAGAGACGCGCTGCGCTCCCCTCCCCTGGGGCTCACCTGTGCGCCTGTTCGTTGCGGGGGGGGACGGGACTTGGAGGAGGCGGCGGTGGGGGAGACTTGGAGGCGGAGGCGGCCGGGGAGACTTGGAGGCGGAGGCGGCCGGGGAGACTTGGAGGCGGAGGCGGCGGGGGAGACTTGGAGGCGGCGGCAGCGGGGGAGACTTGGAGGCGGCGGCAGCGGCGTTGTGGGGAGCTCAGCTGCCAGCCGGGCGCCCCGGCTGTGTAACAGAGGTGGACAAGCCGTGCAGCGCCCCGGGCTGCTGCACGGCTTGTCCGCCTGTAGAAACGGCCCTGCTGACATTCCATAGCTTCCGTGTGTGTATAGAGAAATATGGCTGTGGGGGGGGGGGGTGTCCCATTGCTCTATTTCTCTATGGTAATGACCTAGGCAGGATGGATGAGTCTGTCCCTGAATAAAACAACCTTAACATGTTTTCTTGAAGCTAATTTTGTCCTAATAAAGAATGTGGTAGAAATGTGTTTTTTTTGTTGTTTTTTTTGTTGTGTTTTTTTTCTTCATATAATGAAAACATATGAAATTACTAGGTAGAGAACTACCAATCCAGGCCAAAATGGGTAAAGTCCTTTGGCAGCAGTGGGTGCTGTTTCCACTGTCTTTTTTCTTCTATAGCGGTGTAGTTCACAGGTTCTCAAAGTCAGTCCTCAGGACCACACAGTGCATGTTTTGCAGGTCTCCTCACAGAATCAAGTGAAATAATTAGCTCCAATAGATGTTTTAAAATGTGTCAGTAATGAGTGCACCTATTGGGTGACCTGTAAAACATGAATTGCGTGGGGTCCTGAGGACCGATTTTGAGAACGATTGATATAGTTCCAAGTAGCCTTAAAAATCTGTATTCTTATTACTTATAAAACTGGAAGTTCTGAACATAAAACAGCAAGTACATATTAGTGCATACAGTGGTCAGCACTATACAAAAGGGTTGTGTGACATATAATGTGTGTGTAAAGAATATTTCAAATTGTAGGTAAAAAAATGTCCGCCACCTTGGAGGAGACAGACACTAGAGGTACTGCTGTACCTCTAGTGTCTGTCAGAGGATAACAGCACGGTCAGCGCTACCCGTAAGTGCGGCTTCGAGTAGCGCTGGTGTGCTGGTTAAATGGAACCACTAGGCAAAGAGCACTTACCCAGGGCTGCCGAGAGGGGGGGCGGGTACAGTTTACCTGGTCCCGGGCTGTGTAGAAATGGCGGAGGCCGCCGGTGGTAGCACGGGTGGCCCTGCACCAGGTCTGAAGTACCAGGAAATGTTCCTTGCCAGGGGAAGCCTGGGACCGGATCATGGATGCTGCATGTAGTCAGGGTGCCCAGGAGGAGCTCATGGAGGTTGAGCTCAAGCTGACCCTGCAAAAAAAAACTGTCTGTACTGTAAGTACATTTTTCTACCTAGACTAATACATATAGATAGCCTTCAGCGCGCGCTGTCCCCATTTCAGGTCTGTGTGGGAGGGAATGATTGTTTAATCCTTGCTGCATACTAGAGGGGAGAGGGTAGGGTGGTGAAACAATGGTGATGGTGGTGGGCCACTTGCTTGTGTTGCCCCACAGGCTGAAAGTTGCCAGCCAGCCCCTGGTGTTTTCTGCAATGTATATTGAGCCCCTTCTTGACACATGTCCTGCAAGTTGCACTTTCATTTTTCTTTTTGCTTGGCCCACATACTGTTAAGCAAAGTACACATTAGTCAATCAGATAAATATTCTGCACGACCAACGTATAAGATATTGTTAGACATATCCTCTAATGTATATACACTATATCAGTGGTCAGGGAACAGGGGTAAATTACCCCAAATGGGGTAAAAATGAAATTCCTGGGGGTAATGGATGGTCATGCTGCTGAGACACATATATGCATACCCGGCTGCAGAGGCAGAACTCTGGGAGGCAATGGAGTCATCTGCCGCCGGGCTCCTGCTCCCAAGGGGGCACTTTTCCTTTAAAACAATTAATTGAAATCCATTGATATTGCTTCTGTGGCTGATTCCCCCTCCTAGCAGGACCACAGAGGTTACACTTTCTTTATTTTAAACATAATACACATAACATACATAGACACATGCAAAAATATATTTATATATGGTGGTATGTGTGTGTTTGTGGGGAAGGGGGGGGGGCAGCAATATTTATCTTGCCTCCAGGCAACTGGGATGAACTTACGCCACTGCCCGGCTGTGTCTCAACAGCGTGACCTTCCAGTACCCCCAGGAATTTATTTAATTGCATATATAATTTATATAGATTCTAAATGCATGCCCGGCTGTGTGTGTTACAGTACTGTAGTATACAAGGACCTGACGCAGTGCAGTGTGTCAGGCCCTTGTGTATAACACGCATCCCGGCGTGATATCCCAGGCCCCGGGCCAGATGCACTAAGCTTCAAAAGTGATAAAATGGAGAGTGATAAACAACCAACAAATCAGCTCCTGCCTGACATTTTTTTCAAACACAGTCTGTGACATGACAGGCAGGAGCTGATTGGCTGGCTGTTTATAACTCTCCATTTTATCATTTTGAAACTTAGTGCTTTTGGCCCCCCACCTCCACGTTGTTAATGACGATTAATTATGACCAGAGAGACAATAAGTGAAAAGCGCTGGTTACGTAATAAGTCCGCAACCAACGTACCCTTTATACCTAACTACGTGCGAACAAAGCGTAGCGCAGCGTAGCGTACCTTTTATTGTATTATGTACACCAAGAACCAATACCTTAATCAGAGATTCCTTCGCAGTACTTTGTCTCTAATCTGCGAATATACCTTATCGGACAGTGTCCGTAATATACCTTGTCGCTATTATGCGAATAAACAGACACGACCACTGTATAGAAATAAGGAGATAAGAACTCCTGAAAAAGGTTGTATTTAAGTCCCTAATGGACAAAAGGGGGTTACAGAAATAAGAATAAACAGGTATAACAAGTAATACAATATACTAACAATGAATACTAAACAGACTCTGCTAAGGGGAAAGAAAACAGATACAAGACACAATCAGCCAACTATACAATAAGTATAAATACCGTTAATGCAACCGTTACCCGTCTCATCAAATATGCGAAGTGCAGTCCGGTCAGAGCTCACTATCGTTCAGGGCTGAACTATAGTCCGGTAGAAAAGTCATGGGAAGGTAGATGTGCCGAAGAGACCCTGGCTGCTCTGGGTCGCCTATCTTATAGGGTCAGAAAGGGGAGGTCAAAGGCCGTTTTCATTGGTCGGAGGTCGTATGTCAGTTCAGCTGTGATTGGGGGGTTAGACGCTGCACCTGGTCTGAATAGGTGCAGGGGAGTGAACTTTAAGAGTCCTTTGTTTGATGGTTTCGGCGTCAGCAGGGATAAGAACTGGTTTCATCTAGTTTCCTTTGTTACCTACTTTCAACAGAAACTGTCTCTGGAATATGGATTATGTCCATAACTATCGGGCAGTGTATATTGCGAAATATTCGCAATGACCGGAATACTTCGCATAATGAACTGAACGGAACGGTACTAAACACGATACAGACAGACGGGTGCAGGGCTAACTAAGCTATGTGTGGCGTTCTAAACCTTTAACTATATTTCATTTCGTGTAAGTGTGTTATTATGAATTTATGTGTGATAGTATGTCTACTCTTCTGGTCCACTTTGTCACACATACTCGGGTATGGAAACTTTATTTGCACAACTCTGCGAACCAAAATGGCGGCCATACTATCACAAAATGGCGTGTGTGCACCTAGACTTCCACAGTCCACCCTTTAACAGTAAATATAAAACTGTTACAATACAAAACATTTCACACGACAATACAGAAATTCATAATCCTAACAGAGAAATTGGGATACATGAATTAAACATATAAGGGGAGTAAACCATCTGCTCTCGGCCGATCCAGGATCATGGATAAACGATGGGCCGCATTTATCGAACAATCTACTCAGGGTCACGAAGGATAATGTACAGTTTTGGGATCAAAAATAAAAACAGGGGTGGTTACAACATATACACGTTTTTCAGATATGGCATCCTTTGGTAGGTATTGTTTGTGACAACAGACCCTTGAACTCTTTGTTGTCTCTTTTTTTTTTTTTATGCTTTTAAGTATGATGGTATTATCACTATCAAACATCCGGTCCTGGGTAATGTATCAAGTTTATAGATTCTACCTTGACCTAAACTGGGATGGGTAACACACTCTCAGAACTCTGTATTGTCCGTCCAATGCCTGGCAGCAGTGCGGCGGCGGTATCCTTGATTTTGAAGATAACGGATAGTGGGGGGGAGACAAGAATAGGACCCACAACAATAGAGAAAACTGAGAAAGGAAAAATTTGGTTAGTGATCCTTCCAACCTGTTACCAGTGGGGTGTGTCACAGTCCCTTTTGTAGCTTGTACAGGTTGCTTGACCTTAGCTGCTCTCCAGTCCTCCCGAAATGGTGCCTCTTAGCGATTTCTTTCTTTCGCCCTCGAGTGTAAGGACCTTTTGGTTTTCTGTTCCATTGGCAGTAGGACGAACGTACCCGAATCTCTCTCTCTGCGACTTTGTTATTGAGGTAGTGCTGGTCAACAAGATCTGGGGTGGTCCTTTCCAAAGGTCTATCAAGCAACCTGTATATGGCAAAGCAAGGGAAACAACAACAACATCTCCTGGTTCATGGTTATGACAGTTCACAACAGGTGTCAACAAAGTCCTTTTGCTGCAGTTTTCCAGGTGTGGATACATCACTTGCATTTGTGGTCTAGGATCTCCTTGTGGGATTACCATAACCTGTGGCTGCCCGCCAAGCAATGTTTCGATGGGGACCAATGAGGTGGAGTTCTGAGAGTGATTCTACTACTACAAAAGAGATTATGGGGTGTACCATCAGTCCCTGAAGGTTCATACATGACTTAAACCTTTCATATATATAAATATACTTGCATACTCAAGGGTGCTTCTGGGCTGCTATATCTATACACACAAACGTCAACACATATATATATATATATATAAAAAAATAAATAAATAAATAAATGCTTCTAGAGTGGACTGTACGAAGCCAATTTTGTATTACCTGCAGAGGATCCTGCTGGAGGAGGGATGTGGAGATGGCTCTGTGGGAACAACCGTTGCAGTTTCTTTCCCCCCAGACAAGTAAGGCATGATCCTGTCGTCTTACCTGTCTGTGGGCACGCCAGAAATTTCGGACTAATTTTTTTTCCCCATACCTTCCCTGTCAAGACAAGTCAGGCTATGGGCTATCTCTGTCCTGACAGTTTGGCATGTTCTCAGAGTCACTGGTTTTCCTTGTCCATCTTTCTATTCCTGTCCACATCCCTTCGGCTTCCAGACTGCTTCTCCTGCAGGGGACACAAATCTTGTATTTCTATGTGAATGTACTGACATTTACAGGGGGGACACAAACATTATCCGCAGAGCGCATGGCTCACCCAGCTGCCTTGCCAGCATGTTCATTATCAAGTGACACTGAATCCTCAACGAAGATGTGGCCTTTACACTTGATAACAGCCACTCTGTCCGGCAGCCGTGTGACTGTCAGAAATCTTTTAAACTTACAACGCTTGCGCCACTGGAGTGCCAGCTACTGAAACAAAACATCTGAGGCGCCATAGGGCCTAAGATCTTCTGTATTACCCCAACAAACATACTTGGAGTCGGCATGAATATTGGCTGTTTTTCTCTCAGTTCGCAGTACTATTAATGAGACTGCTGTTGCTGAGTGAGACGTCCAATGGGTTCAGCCTCTACTATGCCTTTTCCATCTATTACGGTATAGCCAGTGTACAATTTTCCCTCTCGGTGTTGTGGAAAGAACGAAAAAAAATGAATTACCTCTTCCAATGGGTTGTTACCACCCTTTGGGGGCATGCTGCAAAAGGTCTGATTCAAACATGTCATGCAATCATATTCGTCTCGGCTCCCACTAAATTCCACCATTCCAGCAACCTCAGCACCAATCCACCCTTTGTGCCTTTGGCGGGCACACCTGGTAAGAGTGTTGCTGGGTTTACAATATCACCCATTTTACATGGTAACATCAATGCAAGTTCCCATTTAGTGAACTTGGCTGATGAATATTTTTCACATGTTTAGGCAGAATTTTAGGAGTGTCCAGACTATATGAGGAGCATAAACAGTTAAAACACACCCCAACACCACATTCTCAGTTTTGTTTACCAGTAGTGCTATGGCAACTACACTGTGTAGACCAGTGGTAGCCAACCCTAGCCCTCGAGAGCTACCAACAGTTCACATTTTCCAGACAACCTAGCTGCTGCACAGCTGCACTCATTAATTACTGACACATTTTAACAGATACACAGAATGAGCTAATTAGCTCACTTGTGATTCTGTGAGGAGACCTGCAAAACATGCACTGTTGGTAGCTCTCGAGGACTAGGGTTGGCTACCCCAGGTGTAGACAAGTAGGAAGTGCTCAAATAATAGGGTTTAATTGCACACTGCAGTACGACATTGGTCAGGCTGGCATCACCAGGTTTCTTACGTCACTATATCTGTCGCCCCCTCAGCAGGTCTAATATTCTAAATCACATGGTCTCTTGTGTCAGTTTTACCCATGGCAAAAGCTGTAATCAGGCCTGTTTCTCCTTCTTTATCCACATCTGTCTGTGAAGACATGGGTATTGTGATTGCACCTATTTATATGTAAATGCATTTTACAACCCTTGTCATTCTTTGTAGAAGGGGAATGCTTTGTGCATTACTTGGACTGCTTTTCACAAGATGGTGGCTGTGGTTGCCCTGGGTAACATTAGGAGTAATGCTTAAAGTTACTGGGACTTTGTTCAAGATTTACTGAAAAATATATTGTGACTACTCGCTTTATGGGGTATCGCATATTCACAATGGGTATTTTTCTCTGCTGGGAGTGCGACAGATTTTTCGAACTATTTTTCTATGATTTGTGGGTTTATGGTTACTAATGTGTCCCAGATTTCCCTCCCCCTCCCCCCCTTGTTCAGGCGCAACCGCAATCCGTCCTGAGATACCTTATGTCCTGCCTCAGGAGGATACATCAGAAGTTGTCTATCGCCAACTGCTGGTGCTGTGGATGAGGAAAGAACATAACAATAGATCATTAACCCATTGTATTGGTATTTACCCATTTGTGGGCCGTAAGGACAGTGTGCGATCTTGCAAGACCCGGGGGAGGGGCTTGGTGGCTTTCTGAGGTTTCTGGAACAGAAAAGTAGGGAAAGGAAAAAAAATTGGAAAAAAAAGAGAGAGAAAAACTCAAAAAAAAGGTAGAAAATATTAATGACAGTAATGTGTACATTTATTTTCAACCGAAAATTTTTCTTTTATTTTGATGACACCAGGATTTAGCACTATGGGGGAATTGGCTCTCAACTATTTGGTTCTTACCCTTTTCAACTCCTGTTCTGATTTGTAAGCCCTCCCTTTCTTTCTGTTTCCCAGTGTGGTTGTGACTATGGGCTGTGTCTAGGGGTATTTAGCTAAAAGTTCTCTTTTGGGAACCTTGTTATTTCACTGGGTATTTTTCCAGCTCAACCTCAGATTTCGAATGGTGAGGCTGTACTTTGGGGCGCTATACTTTCGGTTTTTAACAGGGTTTCTATTGAAGCTATGGTTGCCATTGATCCTGTGTCCTTCCCATCTTTAGTTCAAAGGGAACTCGGTATTTGTGCTGTAGTTTTTAGCTACCTTAGATGGATTTGACTCTATGACAGTGGAATACAACATTAGCCTCTGAGGACTGTCCAGCATATCTTGCACTTCTTGTGTAAGATTTCTAGGAGTGTCCAGAAATACCCCATCAGGGGTGCAATAGATGACACATCCCATTTTACATAGTAAATCTCTACTCAGGAGGTTAGTCGGGGCCGCTGCAGCCAACAGAAAAGAGTGTTTGGTATGCAGAGGCCCGATTGTAACCTTCGCTGGTTTCGTCAGTGGGTAATGTTGTATTTTTCCTGTTACCCCAATTGCTGCTACTGGTTTGTCAGTGAAACCCAAGTGAAGAGGAGTGTTGAGAACAGATCTGGCCGCCCCTGTATCAACCAAAAAGGTTTGCCTTACTCCAGCTATATCAACCTTCACCTGAGGTTCCTCTCTAAGGTGTTGAGTTAATCTAACTGGCTGTAGGATACAGGTATGACCTGTTTCCTATTGTCTGACCTGGGTTGCCCTTAGCACAGTGTCAGCCATCAGATAGGGAGGAGGCATGTTGCGTGACCTGTCTGTCTCCTCTCATTGTCTAGGGGCTGGGTATCTCCGTGTCTCACCTTTGTGAGATTCCCATTCTCGCTTATGTGTCTGATAATTCCTGGGGTTTCCTAACCTACAATGAGCTGAGTAGTGACCTTCCCCATTGCAGTTGTAACAGATAATTGGTTTTCTACCTGTGTCCCTGGTGTTTCGTTGGTATGCAGTTTTGTTTGGGGCATTAGTAAGGGCTTGGATGCTAACCATCATCAGTTTGTCAGTTTGCAGTTCCCTGTGCTTTGATATGTTTTTGTCATGGGCTACGGCAGATTCCCGTAGGGCATCTACTGTCATTCCTCGCCAATTTGGGAACGATGTTTGGACCCTGTTCTTCAATTTCTCTCTCAGCCCCTCCACTAACACAGAGACAACCATCTCCCTCAGGTGTGGGTTACCCTTAAGATCGGCGACACCAGTGTGTTTTGATACCGTCATCAAACCCCGGTTGAAATATTCGCTAGCTGATTCACTATCTTTTTGTTTGATAGTGAATATCTTGCTATATTCCACTGCTGCGGGAAAATACACTCCCAACTGCAAGTTGATTAGGCGTATATTTTCCTGGTTGATCTCATCATTTATCTCCTTGTCCACCTTCAATCCACTATCCTGAATGAATTTCGGGATATCGATGTGAGTGGGGAGACAGGCCCTCAACATGATTCTCCAATCCTTGTTGGTGGGCTCATCAGAGTTTCCCAGATCCCTTACAAATTTCTGACATAATGTCAGATCTTTCCTAGGATCAGGGAAATCTGAAATGATGGACCGCAGCTCTAACCGTGTCCATGGGTTTAGCATGGTCATCTTTCTGGTAGGTATCACACCCTCTCTGTCTGCCTTACCATAGGGAACTTCCAGTGTGCGCATAGGATATGTTTGTACCACATCCGCATTACTGGGACCTGCTTGGGAGTCGTCTGTGTCCGTGCTGTGTAGTGTCTTCTTACCTGGGTCCAAGACTATGCTGTTGGCATCAGCCGTCTCCCCTTTTCCTGTGCTAGAGCCCCAGCAGCAGGTTTAGCCGGTTCAGCCTTTCCTTTAATCATATTAATTGCCTGGGAGACGGCTAATGCCAACAGCTGCTCGTTTTCCTCTCGGGTTTCCTTATAAGGGGATAAGACAGGGTACAAGTTAGCAACAGGTAAATTACTACTCAGGTCTCGCTTATTAGTCATTAACCCCTTCGGCACATATGGGGGTGGGGGAGCGGTTGCGGCTACGGTTGCATTTTTATTGTGGCTGATTGTATCTGGCACTGCCAGACATTTGATTCCCCATTGTTCCTGCCCTTCCTTCTGCCACAATTTAAGAATTTCCATGTGCTTCACTCTCTTCTTACGACTGGAGAGTAGACATATTTCATCCTTTACTGCAGATAAGATTTCTGGATCAAAGCTACCAAAGCTGGGAAATTCTAACTTGCTGCCTTGTGTCATTCTTCTCCATTTATTTTCGTAAACAACTGCGAGTTCACCGTGCTTCCTGCACATAATGAAAGCCGCCGACCCTTTGGGTCGACTGGATTCCTCCCTAACTGACTCGGTATCCCTGTGTGAACCTTTATTACCCATAATTACAGGAATAAACGTTCACAGCTAGCAGAAACCGGAGGGCCGTTTATCAGTGAGTCACTCCCAAATCACTCCTTCTCCACAAAGTGGCACTATTCCGCAATCAAGCGTGAAGCCCACTATGCGAGGTAATGTACTCAATCACCAAGTCTTTCAACTAGTAGCGAACTGCTAGCCAACTTGCAAGGTGCGGCAGTTTTTCCAGGGCACAGCAAAACTTGTTTTTCCTGTACCCCCAAAAACTGGTATTTCTAAAGTAGCTGATCGGATCACTGGGTTCCGATTTAGCCTCTTGTACCCTCCCAGTGGATCAAAATAGGTAGTTCCACGGAAGGGGCAGTTCCTATGGGCACGTCGTCACGTGAACCCGGTCCTAACTGGACTGTCCTACACTGGCTACACTGCGCTTGAGTCATGTCGTCACACACCCGTTCGCCTCAGTTATTTTTCACACTGGGCGCTGGTTACACCTTGGTCTTATGCATATATTTGAAATATTTCTGTACAGAAAATCTTCCCAGGCTGGTAGCTTTTCACTAGATACTTATGCAGGTATAAATCCCTTATAATACGCTATAGGAATCTATTAAAATAATGCTTGAGTTGCTTGCTTAATGAGAAAATGAACAAAAAGAAAAAAACTTATTTTCTCTTTATTTAATCACCACCTTATCCACAGTATATTGCTATACTGTTTGAATAAAGCTAGTGGTTCAATACTGTTCACCTTTGAGTTCCTATGTGTGCTGCATGTGCAGTACCAATGAACAGCCACGTGTGTACATGCGCTGTTCACAGGCCGCCGATGAATCGGCCACCCACGTGTTCTATAATGTATTTGCAAGGTTGCACTCGGGTTTCGCTATACGCAGTAATTGCGCCTAAATGTGGAATAAATCCCTTAACTCCGTCCGAAAGTTACGTATCAAGATGCGAAATAAATCCCGCACTTAATCCGTAAATCACGTACAAAGATGCGAAAATTTCCCGATATGGGCACGTGCGCGCGCACCTTGCGTAATACACAATAGACGCTTTACGTTACTGCAAAAGGCCCAGGACTTGTCGCCACGTGGCGGAGTCCCTGTTTTTGCAGTAACTAACAATAAAAGTTATAGTTTTGCACAGAGGGGATCCTCTATGTACTATAATAAACACAGACTCCACGTGTGCGAACCTTATCGTACGTGGTACATATACTGTAATGAACAAGCAACTCAAGACACTATACCCCGTTAAACTACTTGTGGCAGGCAGAAGTACAGTTTACTAAACACTTAGGTATGATATGCTTTAAAACACGTGGCTTTCACTTATTGTACTCCGGGTTCAACGCTAGCACTTCCCGAACCCCGCACCGCCGCGGACTCGGCCTATCCAGCAATGAAACAAATAAATGCTTCCACCCTTTTGCTGGTATAGGTCGAGCCGCACGCCTGGTACTGAGTTCTGGACTGTGGACCGGACGGACGAGCCCTCAATTGTTAATGACGATTAATTATGACCAGAGAGACAATAAGTGAAAAGCGCTGGTTACGTAATAAGTCCGCAACCAACGTACCCTTTATACCTAACTACGTGCGAACAAAGCGTAGCGCAGCGTAGCGTACCTTTTATTGTATTATGTACACCAAGAACCAATACCTTAATCAGAGATTCCTTCGCAGTACTTTGTCTCTAATCTGCGAATATACCTTATCGGACAGTGTCCGTAATATACCTTGTCGCTATTATGCGAATAAACAGACACGACCACTGTATAGAAATAAGGAGATAAGAACTCCTGAAAAAGGTTGTATTTAAGTCCCTAATGGACAAAAGGGGGTTACAGAAATAAGAATAAACAGGTATAACAAGTAATACAATATACTAACAATGAATACTAAACAGACTCTGCTAAGGGGAAAGAAAACAGATACAAGACACAATCAGCCAACTATACAATAAGTATAAATACCGTTAATGCAACCGTTACCCGTCTCATCAAATATGCGAAGTGCAGTCCGGTCAGAGCTCACTATCGTTCAGGGCTGAACTATAGTCCGGTAGAAAAGTCATGGGAAGGTAGATGTGCCGAAGAGACCCTGGCTGCTCTGGGTCGCCTATCTTATAGGGTCAGAAAGGGGAGGTCAAAGGCCGTTTTCATTGGTCGGAGGTCGTATGTCAGTTCAGCTGTGATTGGGGGGTTAGACGCTGCACCTGGTCTGAATAGGTGCAGGGGAGTGAACTTTAAGAGTCCTTTGTTTGATGGTTTCGGCGTCAGCAGGGATAAGAACTGGTTTCATCTAGTTTCCTTTGTTACCTACTTTCAACAGAAACTGTCTCTGGAATATGGATTATGTCCATAACTATCGGGCAGTGTATATTGCGAAATATTCGCAATGACCGGAATACTTCGCATAATGAACTGAACGGAACGGTACTAAACACGATACAGACAGACGGGTGCAGGGCTAACTAAGCTATGTGTGGCGTTTTAAACCTTTAACTATATTTCATTTCGTGTAAGTGTGTTATTATGAATTTATGTGTGATAGTATGTCTACTCTTCTGGTCCACTTTGTCACACATACTCGGGTATGGAAACTTTATTTGCGCAACTCTGCGAACCAAAATGGCGGCCATACTATCACAAAATGGCGTGTGTGCACCTAGACTTCCACAACGTCCAGCAGCTTCTTCTTCAGTAGAGAGGACTAGTTGCTTCACCTTCTCGGCAGCACACATTATACCCCTCTCTAGTCTGCACCACACACAAACCTGGAAGCCGTTGATGATGATGGCTGTGTACCGTACTAGCAGGAGATATCAATTTCTGGGGTACAGTGTTTATTATAATTCTATGATTTCCTTTGTTTCAAATCAAGGGTGTAATGTTGGTGTATCTAAATATATTTTGGGGTAAAGGGTAAAAAAAAGTTCCCTGACACCTGCATTATACATTTAACAATGCTGCTCCCACAGGTCATTAGCGTCCCGCTCTGTCATCTGTACATCAATCTCAATCCTCAAAGACAACATACTCCTGGATGTGGCCACTGAACAATACAGTTTGTTAAATTGTTTAATGTGTATGCATTATATACTTTCTCTGGGTGTTCCAGGCACTTCAAGGGAAATCAGAGTGATATTGCATCATTTGCAGTGTTGTCTAATGTGTAACAGCATAACTCACATGGCAGATACTGTCAGAAGTCCCATGTGTGATTGTTCTGCCTCCACACAGTGTTGTCAGAAGTCCCGTGTGTGATTGTTCTGCCTCCACACAGTGCCTCCACACAGTGTTCGACAAGCTGCGTCCTCAAAAAACTATCCAAATAAATAAAATCTGAATCAAAATCTTTGGTCCCGGCGCCGATCTCTAGTTGTAAACAGGAATGAGCGGATTTGGATCTCCGAAAAACTGAGCCCCCCCCCCCCCCGAACTTTTTTCTGCCAGACCTGGATCCCAGAACAAGGCAAAACATCATCATCCCACTGTCAGATTCTCGCACTTTTCAGATCCTATATAAAGCACCGCCGATCAGCATTATCTTCACTCCAGCATAGTGACTGGTGTTCTATCTGTGGGTGGTGGTCAGGGGCGGTCTGGGCCGGGGGGCAGGATGCCATGTGCCCCCCAGGCTGCTCAATCGAATTGTATGCGGGCCGCCTGGTTCGGTGGCTGCTGCTGCAGCCACGGCTAAGTGCTGACCAGTTTCGGACTGGTCTCCATAAACATGGCCGCCGGCCTCCTGCACTAGACATGTCCTCAGTGCAGGAGGCCGGCGGCCATGTTTATGGAGACCAGTGGGGCTGTGCGCTCTCTGTGTTCCAGCTTACTTCAGTTGAACAGTTCCAGCCTGCGCTGCAGCCTGCTTACAGTAGGTGTCCGACTCCGATGTCAAGATCAGGTAAGAGGGAGTAGGGAGCAGCCTGTGGGGTCCTGTTATTACACAGGGAGAGCAGCTTGTATTGTCCCATTATTATACATGGGGGAGGAGCCTGTCGAGTCCTGTTATACAGGGGGATCAGCCTGTGGGGTCCCATTATTACACAGGGAGAGCAGCCTGTAATGTCCCATTATTATACATGGGGGAGGAGCCTGTCGAGTCCTGTTATACAGGTGGAGCAGTCTGTGGGGTCCAATTATACAAGGGGAGTAGCCTGTTGTGTCTTTTATATAGGGGACAGCCTGTGGTGTACTTTTATTACACAGGGGGGAGCAGCCTGTGGGACCTCATTATTATACAGGGGGAGCAGCCTGTGTGGTCCTGTTATACAGGGGGAGCAGTATGTAGGGTCCTTTTATACAGTGGGAACAGCCTGTGGGGTCCTGTTATACAGGGGGGCAGCCTGTCGGTCCTGTTATTATACAGGGGAGCAGCCTCTGGGGTCCAGTTATTAGTATGCAGGGGGAGCAGCCTCTGGGGTCCTGTTATTATACAGGGGGAGCAGCCTGTGGTGTCCTGTTATACAGGGAGAGCAGCCTCTAGGGTCCAGTTATTATTATTATGCAGGGGGAGCAGCCTGTGGGGTCCTGTTATTATACAGGAGGAGGAGCCTATGGTGTCCTGTTATACAGGGAGAGCAGCTCTGGGGTACAGTTATTATTATTATGCAGAGGTGCAGCCTGTGGAGTCATGTTATTATACAGGGGGAGCAGCCTGTAGTATACTTTTATTATACACGGGGAGCAGCCTGTGGGTTTCTGTTATTCTACAGGGGGAGCAGCCTGTGGGATCCAATTATTAGTATAAGACAGGGGGAGTAGCCTGTGGTGTCCTGATATTATACAGGGGAGCAGCCTGTGGTGTCCTGTTATTACACAGGGAGAGCAGCCTGTATTGTGCCATTATTATACATGGGGGAGGAGCCTGTCAAGTCCTGTTATACAGGGGGAGCAGCCTGTGGGGTCCCGTTATTACACAGGGAGAGCAGCCTGTAATGTTCCATTATTATACATGGGGAGGAGCCTGTCGAGTCCTGTTATACAGGGGGAGCAGTCTGTGGGGTCCTATTATACAAGGGGAGTAGCCTGTTGTGTCTTTTATATAGGGGGGGCAGCCTGTGTCATACTTTTATTACACAGGGGGGAGCAGCCTGTGGGGCCTCGTTATTATACAGGGGGAGCAGCCTGTGTGGTCCTGATATACAGGGGGAGCAGTATGTAGGGTCCTTTTATACAGTGGGAGCAGCCTGTGGGGTCCTGTTATACAGGGGGGGCAGCCTGTCGGTCCTGTTATTATACAGGAGAGCAGCCTCTGGGGTCCAGTTATTATTATGCAGGGGGAGCAGCCTCTGGAGTCCTGTTATTATACAGGGGGAGCAGCCTGTGGTGTCCTGGTATACAGGGAGAGCAGCCTCTAGGGTCCAGTTATTATTATTATGCAGGGGGAGCAGCCTGTGGGGTCCTGTTATTATACAGGGGGAGCAGCCTGTGGGTTTCTGTTATTCTACAGGGGGAGCAGCCTGTGGGGTCCAATTATTATTATAAGACAGGGGGAGTAGCCTGTGGTGTCCTGATATTATACAGGGGAGGAGCCTTTGGTGTCTTTTTTTAATTTTTATTAATACATATGGGCCGGTGCTCTTTAATTGCCCCCCCAGGCTAAAAGTTGCCAGCCAGCCCCTGGTGGTGGTGTCAGATGTCTTACTCAAGGATGCCCTGTCTGCTCTGTCCAGGGATGCCCAGTGTACCTGGGTGCTGCCTGTCTTCCCTATAATCAGGTTAATCAGGTGCTGCCCTATTCTGCTATATATTAGTCCAGTAGTGATGACCTGTGCAGCCATATATAGGTCCAGACGTGCTCCCCGTGCTGCTGTATATTATTTCAGTAGTGCTGACCTGTGCAACCATATATAAGTCCAGTAGTGATGTCCTATGCTGCTGTATATTAGTCCAGTAGTGCTGCCCTGTGCAGCTATATATAAGTCCAGTAGTGCTGCCCTCTGCTGCTCTATATTAGTCCAGTAGTGCTGCCCTGTGCTGCTGTATATAAGCCCAGTAGAGCTGCCCTGTGCAGCCATATATAAATCCAGTAGTGCTGCTGTGTATAAGTCCAATAGTGCTGTCATGTGCTGTAAAGGGTTGCTGCCGTCCCATGCTCTACAGGGGTGCTGTACCGAATCTTAAATTGCAGGGAAGACAAACTGGAGTATGATCCAGGTACTATAAGGGCAGGGGTGCTGTTACAATTATTAAATTGCAATGAAGACACACTGGAGTAAAACAAATATGCTGTGCCATATAAGAAACAAAATAATTTATAACAAATGGACTTTCTGACATGCCTATTTGGATGCTGTCACTGAAATAAACTCCAACATTCATCATTTGCAGTGACAGTAGACATGTCAGTAATTGTTGTGGGTGTGTTTGAAAAATCTAGTTTTCTCCTGAAGTTGCTGGAGAAAATAAAAATGGAGATGTTGCCATTTCATGTTCTGCTTGAGCTGACAATTTTCTTACCGACAGCTCTTTGCACCTATGCACATTTTTTTAACAAAGAAATAGGCCTATACCTGGGATTAAGTATGGTGGCTAAAATAGTGATCTGATTTCAACAAATTGAGCCTGCCTGCCCCTGTCATTTAAAAAAAAAATTCTTCACCATTATTAAATTTATTGTGTTAGCAAAACATGGGACTTGGGGATTTGACAGATGTAATGCTCTCACAACACTGGTAGCATTGTCAAATAGGGCACCAAGGACTTTGTAATGGTTAGCATTACTGCCTCACAGTACTGAGGTCATGGGTTCAATTCCCATCATGGTCCTAACTGGGCAGAGTTTGTATATTCTCTCCGTGCTTGCAAGGGGTTGCCTAAGGGTACTCTGGTTGGGATTTACTCCCAACATAAATAATCCCTACAATTAATGTTTTTGCATAGAATAAATGTGGTAAGGGAATATGTATAATAAGCTCCACTGGGGCAGTGACTGATGTGAATGTATACATTTTCTTTGGAAAGCACTGCGGAATATGTATGCGCTACATAAATAATGAGGAATGAATAAAATAAATGAATATCACATATACCCAGGAGAGTCCAAGTTGGGTTAGCCATTGTTCAATTATGTTCCGCAGTTTTTCTAAGAGTTTCTCAGCTTTCTCCTCTTACTGATACGGAGAGTAGCCTGCCTAGGAATAAGTTTGTGTTTGTGATATGCTACTGCAGCTGTTGGGCCATCACAGTCATGTAGTTCTTAGTTTGTCCTGTTCACATGTTGGTGGTTACGTGCACAGTGGGTACAATGGCATTTGTGATTGAGGACACTAATGACACTTTTTTAAATGTCTTTGTACAACCCTTATCTTCTCAGACAGCCAATCAGCCAATAGTGATTGTTCGATAAATTCATTTTGTGGCATACATGCGGCCAGCTTTGATGGCAGTCACTCAAACTCTGTATGTGACATCATCAAAATTAAACAACAGTTGGCCTAGTGGACCCCAGTTAGAGGTGTGCGACCAAAGACATTCCAAAGTAATAAAGAAGAGAACCATAAGTGCACCATGGCAAGGCAGATGGTGGCTGTATTTGTTACCAAGGGTGTGATGTATTAACAGATATCGCCGACCCTCGCCACGCCCCCGCATCTATGCCAGCGCATATGCAGCTGGTATCGCTGTGCGGTGACGGGGCCCCCCGTGATACCTGTACTGTGGTGTGTCTCCATCACCTCCCAGCCGCCTACTGCTCCCCTGCAGCCGGGACAGCACAGCGTGGCTGTCCCCGGCGCCTCCTCCTCCCCCCTGCAGCCAGAAGGACATCCGGCTGCGTTGCTAGGGAGAGGAGGGGGTTTACCTTCTGTTTCCAGGAGGACCTGCAGGAAGGTCGGCGAGGCGACAAGTTTGCGGCGGAGTTGACGGGCAGCGAAAAAAAGCCCATAGGCTTCTATAGGGTATCACCACCCAAAGGTGGCGATACCCTGCACGGTGGTATCGGTGCGGTCGGGCTTTAGTACACATGAAAATGTGGTAAAACTGGGGTTTTACCGCATTTTCAGCTTAATACATCTCCCCCCAAGGGTGGGATGTATTAATATACATCGCCACCCTTCGCCGCCTGGCCACTGCAATGCCAGCACATATGTACTAACATATGAGACTGGCATCACAGTGCGGTGACAGAGGCCCCCCCACAATACCTGTACTGTGGTATGTGGGGGGTCTCCATCACCTCCCAGCCGCCTACTGCTCCCCTCACGCCAGGACAGCTCAGCGTGGCTGTCTCCGGCGCCTCCTCCTTCCCCTGCAGCTGGAAGGACGTCCAGCTGTCTTGCTAGGGGGAGGAGGGGTTAACTTTCTGGGATCCAGGAGGACCTGCAGCAGGAACGTAAGCCAGGGGAAGGGGGAGATTGGGAGAGGGGGGTTAGCGAGGCGGCGGGTTTACGGCAGAGGCAGCGAAAAGAAGCCCATAGGCTTCTATAGGGTATCGCCACCCAAAGGTGGCAATACCCTGCCCGGCGGTAACGGCGCGGCCGGGTTTTAGTACATATGAAAATGCGGTAAAACAGGGGCTTTGCGGCATTTTCAGCTTAATACATCCCACCCTAAGACTGGGCATGTAGCTACCGTACCAATTGTATAGAAATGTAAGCCACTGACAAGCCAACCAATGCCTGCCACAAGTGCTGGAAGCCATTTCCAGGTGCTGTCCAAAAGGACACACTTATGGTGCCATTCTTCATCATGACAATTTAAATTCACACAATTCCAGGAAAGTGGTGGACTTTCAGCCACATGAATGCATCCAGAAACTTGTTCATACAGTCCAGACCTGGCCCTCTGCAACTTCTTTATGTTCTCACAATTCAAGTGATAGTGGTTTGAGCACATAAAACATGGCAAAGATTCCTCAAATACTGGCAAATACTTTGAAAAAAATATATATTTTTGTGCTGTCAGAAACGTATTGTACACATCTTGCAGATAACATTTTATTGAATGTGCTTGTCCTGTAGAAAGTATAAATACATCCCCTATAAATCCGAAAACATATGAATTATTTTACAAAAACATATAGGGGGAAATTTACTAAAGGAAATTTGTAAAAAATAGGTGTATTTGTATATAGAAATACACTTATTTTTGACATTTAGGGGGAAATTTACTAAAGGAAATGTGTAAAAAAATAGGTGTATTTGTATCCAGAAATACACTTATTTTTGACATTTACTATCCCGAAAATATGGCAATTCGTAGTCGTATTGATGTGCTATCAATACGAATTGCCGTATTTTCGGGATAGTAAGGGGGGAATTTACTAAAGGAAATTTGTAAAAAAAATAGGTGTATTTGTATCCAGAAATACACTTATTTTTGACATTTACTATCCCGAAAATATGGCAATTCGTAGTCGTATTGATGTGCTATCAATACGAATACGAATTGCCGTATTTTCAGGATAGAAAATGTCAAAAATAAGTGTATTTCTGTATACAAATACACCTATTTTTTACAAATTTCCTTTATTAAATTTCCCCCTAAATGTCAAAAATAAGTGTATTTCTATATACAAATACACCTATTTTTTACAAATTTCCTTTAGTAAATTTCCCCCATTGAATGCAATGGAACATGTCTCTATTTTCCATAACTGAAGTGATTATTGTATTGTGGCTCTACATCCTTCCAGAACTTTCTATTGCCTATGGTGAAATCTGACATATACAGTTCTACAAAGACAGCTTTAACTTGTATTCTGGTACATGTTTACGCTCTTTGCAATGTTATCATTGTGTCAAAAGGATATAACTGTACCGGACAAATTCTGAGAAAATCACAGCTACTAGGTGAGAATCAACAAACTTACCCTCCAGCCACAGTGGTTCTCACTAGTAGCTTGGGGCCAGGTCATAATACCTGTCTTTTCTTGTACAAGATAAAATATTGTGCTCAAGAAGAGTTACAGACAGTAATTTGGCAACAGCGAACTAGTAGTTATGCAGATTATTCCTTAACCCTTGACAGTTAATTAGATGTCAGCCGTTATCTTTCAGGTACAGTTCAAAAATGAAAAGCACATGAGTGATTGCTTGTAAAATAAATCTATATCTTTTTTTTTATTTCTGTATACCATGAACCTTAAACGTTCCTCAGTTTCAGCAACAGTTGTCCTCATCATCATAACTTAAATGCAAATAGAGAGGCATGGACAACTGTCTAGCCCACACTGCTCAACCTCAGCTCCGAGCTGACCTCTTCTGGTAACTTGCATGATAGTGATACTCTGGGGACTGACATCTTATCCCTGAGAAGATGAAGTACTGAGGAGGAACTACTGCCTGTGATTGTCTGGTTTGCCTGCAACGAAACACAAGCAGTACACATATCACAATCCAATGTTAGCAGGTGGGCAGGGAAGTCCGACCTGGATACTGATTTCAATGTCTCTCACTCCATCTACATATATTTATTTGTGTCACATTTTGTTGGGGTGTTAAGGTGCCCATATATGGTACAATATTCCATTTGTTTTGAACTAGATCACATTGCATCGCATACAATGTGATCTAGATCAAAACGGATGAGATATAAACACAATTTACTTAATTTGATCTTTTTTTTTATTTTCTCAATGAGAAACTCTTTGCCTAGGGTTGCTGTGAAAAAAGTTCTGATACTCAGAGGCACCAAAATTCAAAAATACTTGGTAACCACTGGGTGCAGGTATATGTAACCAATATCTCTGAATTCTATTATCATGTAGTGTTCTAGATTGGTTACTAGCATTGCTCAGTGTGCTGAGGGAAAAAAATGTCTTGTGTTACTTACCCAGTATTTAACCCCTCCCTCATGCACCTGGGAAATGCTACTGAACTAATTGAGCATCTACCACTATCTGTATGTATGTTGTTAGAGGCAGAAGGGAGCCCATATTAGGAGGAGATGTGGGGGTACTCTTTACCTAGATGGGCGCCAGCGATTGAAATCGCGGGCGTCGGGGGTAAAAATCACGGTCATCGCGGTCATCGCGGGCATCGCGGGTAAATCGGGATGGCCGCGATGACCGCGATGACCGCGATTTTCCCATAGGGAACAATGTTAAAAAGGCTGATTGACCGCGATTTTACTGTTAAATGGCTCAATGGACCCGATTTGGCCATAGGAATCAATGTTAAATGGGCCACAGAGCCCATTAACCCTTAAATGTCCCCCCCAATTTTTAACGCCACCCCACGATCCACGCCAACCCGAAGCGTGGCGAGCGCAGCGAGCCCGCGAGGGGCGGCGGTACGCGTCCTCCGACCTTTTCATGCCCTACTATCCACTAGGGCGTGGAGTGAGAATAGAATAGTGTGGCGAGCGCAGCGAGCCACTGAGCCCGAAGCGTGGCGAGCGCAGCGAGCCCCGCGAGGGGACGCGGATACCTTCACAGGTAGACGCGTCCCCTCGCGGGCTTGACAGGTGTCGGCGTCGCCACGGACACCTGTGAAGCCCGCGAGGGGACGCGTATAACTGTGAAGGTATCCGCGTCCCCTCGCGGGGCTCGCTGCGCTCGCCACGCTTCGGGCTCGGTGGCTCGCTGCGCTCGCCACACTATTATATTCTCACTCCACGCCCTAGTGGATAGTAGGGCATGAAAAGGTCGGAGGACGCGTACCGCCGCCCCTCGCGGGCTCGCTGCGCTCGCCACGCTTCGGGTTGGCGTGGATCGTGGGGTGGCGTTAAAAATTGGGGGGGACATTTAAGGGTTAATGGGCTCTGTGGCCCATTTAACATTGATTCCTATGGCCAAATCGGGTCCATTGAGCCATTTAACAGTAAAATCGGGTCCATCGCGCCTTTTAACATTGATTCCTATGATAAATCGGGAGCATCGCGTCGCGGGCATCGCGGGTACATTTATAGCCGGCCGCGACGCGACCGACACGATTTCCATGTTTAACATGGGTTTCAATGGGAAATCGCGGGCATCGCGTCGGTCGCGTCGCGGCCAGACATAAATGTACCCGCGATGACCGCGACGGGCGCCCAACTACGTAAAGAGTACTGATGTGGGTCCTGATATGCCACATGGAGTAGTCAGGGGTTGCTCCAAGGTAGGTAGCTCTTAGTTTGGATATATCAAGTAAGGAGCCATTATCATGTGGCTCCTTGCTGGTTAATCGTAGACCCAATTTAGGGTAACGGTGGTGTGGGGTGCGGTGCTCCTGGACTGGATGGCCTGGGTGGCTTTAGTACGGCATGCCCTTACATTCTATTAACACCTTTCCCTCACTAACACTATCTCTATCCTATTTTAATTACATTCATATATATCTCTCTCTTTTTATATAGCTTCGGCTTCCTATCACTAATTATTAACACTTAGTATATCACTGGCATGCCGCACTGGGCTTCCCAGCTTATGATGGTTTTTTGGGGTGCCGCACCCTGCACCTAGATATAGCGCTAGGGACCCCCAATATACAGAGAAGCCTTGACACGGCTTGGGGGCATAGCATACACCAGCGCAGGTATATGTAACCAATATCTCTGAATTCTATTATCATGTAGTGTTCTAGATTGGTTACTAGCATTGCTCAGTGTGCTGAGGGAAAAAATGTCTTGTGTTACTTACCCAGTATTTAACCCCTCCCTCATGCACCTGGGAAATGCTACTGAACTAATTGAGCATCTACCACTATCTGTATGTAAATTAACCAGTTTGGGTCATCGGGAAATGTGGTTTAAAATAGATAGACAATAACCTTATCTGGGTCATTTGCACTGCAGATCTTATAATAGGTTGAACTTGAGGGACTTACTGTATGTCTTTTTTTCCAACCTCAACAACTATGTATGTGATCCCAGCAAGGGCTGTGGGATCTGACAAATTCTTGTGAACTCCGGCTCCAGTGGCGCAAGCAGGAGGGGTTTCTGAGTACCCAGAAACACCCCCAGGAGTCTAAGGGACCTAGGCTGAAAGCTGAGGGTCCTCTATTTCCATGGGTACAAGAATTTTAAAAATCGGCCCTTGGGAACCGGAGATATTTGACTTCAAAGCAGTGGTCCCCATCCAAGCCTGTTAATTGCTCTTTCCAGTCAGATATTTAAGGTTCTTTCTGACTTAGTTTTTCTGAGGGTATATTCCAAAAGCTGGGACTCTTCCCCTTTAATAGACACTAGTAGCTTGTCTCTACTGTTCCTAGAACCAGAGATATCAGCCTTCCAGCAGCTGGTTACTGCTCCAGCTCCACACACCTGGTATGTAGTTTTATATTCTCATTGGCAGATTGCTCTGCCTCCTGAGTTCTGATCCCCTAGTCCCCAGTACCATTTGGTAGGTGGGATTATCTAGTTTTTAATATCATTAAAATCTAAGAAATCTATTTCCGGGAACTGGAGATATCTGCAGTCAAGCAAGCTGTCCTCCCACCAGAAAATTATGAATAATAAGCCCACTCCACTATACGCCCTTCCTCTGCGTATTAAACATCCTCTACCACCCTGGAAGTTCTGTATCAAGGCCCCTTCATTCAGCCCAATGCCCCCTTCTCCCACCTCATCTCCCACCATCTGTGCAGTAAAGGGGTAATTAGTGGAAATTACTGATCCAAGCCCTACATGCTGAGTGGTTGATATAATACCCCCTACCACCCGCGGGACATCAAAGCTTCCGCTCATAGCACCCCTACCACTGAAGGATCGGTAGGGGCCCCAATACATTGCTATGCCCAGGGGTCTATACTGCTGTTGATGCTTCTTTATGTATATATATATATATATATATATATATATATATATATATATATATATATATGTATGTATATGTATGTATATATATATATATATGTGTGTGTGTGTGTGTATATATATATATATATATATATATATATATATTTATATATACATATATATTATTAGTTATATACATTTGGTCTATCTATAATACTTTAACTGACCCAGCATATACTCTGTCACCTAAGTGTCCATTTCCGTGCTTTGCTCCGCCACTCTGGAAACCCCCTTCTGAAAATCCTGCGTTTGCCCCTGTCCAGCTCCCTTCTGATGTGCACAGGACTGCACATCGCATTGGAAGGAAGGCACATACGACTTGACACTTTTCACTCAATTTCTCGGCACGACACATAGGGTGAATAGTGCCCAAATTGTGAAAGTGTATGGGCACTTTAAATTTGCCTAGGTACATATAACCTGTGGTGCCGAGAGGGCAAAATTCACCTATGCCTGGGTCCCGTAGCCCCCTCCCTGTTGTACAGAGCTAAATTTTGGTAGGAAGAAACCTGACTGCTGCTACAGAACCTAAAGTTTGTGGGGAAACAGAAGAATTTGTAATAAAATGTAACCTTTATTAATTGAAAGATAAAATATAGAGAAAATAAAACAGACACAAAGACATTAAACATATAACATGTGATAAAAAGGATATCTCTATCTTTACAACGTGGGACCCCCATGCTCACTATATGCAGTGTATTCACTTTAGATAGTGTTTTGATAAACTGTCACTAGTAAGATTTATAGGAATATAAGGTAAAGGCGTGATCCTGCGGTGTCAGATCAAATATAGCCACACTTAGGGGGATATTCAATCTTCAGGTCACGGCAGGCGAGCTTGCTCGCCCGTCGTGACCCAGTCCCGTTCTCGGTCAGCTCGACCGAGAACACGCAGGCGGGATTCAATGTCCCGCCTGCCGGGGAGCGAAAAGGGGCCGTGGCCGCGAGTTGCGCCCGGGAAGTGACGAGATGCAGCCGGCAGCTCGTCACTTCCCGGCTGTTCTCGGCAGAACGAGCCCGACAGCTAGAGATGTCGGGTTCGTTCTGCCAGGAAACCCTGTTCAATGCTGTCGGGGAAGACAGCATTGAATAGGGCCCGTCGAGCATCTCCCCCACGGGAGATGCTCGACGGAGATTGAATATCCCCCTTAATAGTGTCAAATTAGTGGCGACTAGATGGTTCCAAGGTAAGTATACTTTGATCTCACTAAGGGCCTTATTCTGCTTGGTGCGGTAATTTCCGAATTCTTTCGGAGGGTGCTTTTTAGCCGTCTGCGCATGCGTAGGCAACACTATGCGCATGTGCCATGCATGGTCTCCATACTCGTTCTCACTAATACCGTACAGAAATGTCCACCAAATTGACTCGGGAAATATGGGCATTTTTGGGCGTCATTCAGACTTACACAAGGGCGTGGTTTCAAAGTGGGAAAAACTGGGCGTAAATATGGGCGTACACGAGGGAGTGCACGAACTCTGGTAGGCGTGCATTCGGACAGCACACCGACTGCAAAGGAACCAACACGCATGAAATATGCGGTCTTCATAAGCAAGTTTCACTTTGTGG
Source organism: Crinia signifera (assembly GCF_055691185.1). Classification (NCBI taxonomy): domain Eukaryota; kingdom Metazoa; phylum Chordata; class Amphibia; order Anura; family Myobatrachidae; genus Crinia; species Crinia signifera. The sequence continues at coordinate 99,969,073 of NC_139224.1, forward strand.
AGACCACTTGTTCATGTGCTAGGCATTCGGTTCGCCCAATTAGTACGCCCGCACCTGAAGCACTGTCAGCTGAACACAATACAATCAACTCCTCTACTCATTACTCATTAATTACACTCTTTTTATTGCTTCAATTGGAAGCATTGCTGCCTAAAGGGACCATTACTTAAAGACACAAAGATAAGTTAAAACACCACTGCATGTTTGCTATTTTACCCACATTTACACTGCAAGCAATGGTCTGAAATTGGTACCAATAATATAATTTTACATGTCACATTTACATTCAGCAATAACACCACACATTTGGGGATAAAAATAACATTTATTAAATTGGTGGAATTCATATGAATTTTCTAGCATGTTATGTGGCACATGCCAAAAAATAAAGGGACCATTCAAATATTTAGCAAAAAAAAACAAAGTGTATACAATTTTTGCCATTTTATACATAGCCACAGCAGAATCTTTAGGAGCACATCAGGTGGTTTCACAACAAAAGAATATGACCAACACTTCAAGAACAGCAGACAGTAATGGTAGCCGAAAGAGGGCAACAGGGGAACCAACCAAAACATTCCAAACGAAGGAACCACAAATTAGTGTACTCTTTGCACGGGATTGGGTTGCACACATTAGGTTGACACACACAGCAAAATGAAAGATTTGGGAAGACATAAGGGTGGAGATTAATGGGGAGGACACCTCACTTTCGTGACCGTTTGGCCCTGGTAGGGGCCTTGCCAGGTGCACCCACGACCATGGCCACGTTGGGATGGTGGGTCAGGTGGAGCAGATGATGTTGAAGGGGGGATGGTCTTCCCCTTCTGCCAGCAGGGAGTGCTGGTGTTGGGAATGCACCAGAAACGACTGACAATAGGGCCCTATTGGTGGTAAGTAGCTCCGCCACAAGCTCATTATGGCAGAGGAGGAGGTCATTTTGGCGCAGGGCTTGATCTGCCAACACCTGCAGGCTCGCAGCTATGGACTGCTGGGTGCCAGCCATGGCCTGCTGGCTCCCAGCTATTGCCTGCTGGGTGCTGACAATACCCTGCATGACCTCCTTGGTCCTACGCAGCCGCTCTGATGCTAACTCTCCCTGCTGGCTAATCTGCCCAAGCATCTGCACCCACCTGTCCACATCCTGTGTGGCCGTTGGCTGCCGCTGCTGCACATGCCTGCTACTGGTGGCAGCTGGCACTGTATCCTCCTCCTCAAGAAGATCGCTACCGCACGTTGGAGATGGTGCTGAAAGAGAAAAGTACAATTACAACACATTCCTTGAAAAATATTACCAACTACTTATGCCATGTTAACAAATTACCTTCTAGGTCAGCTGCAAAAACTTCCACTGGGGCCTCACTGTCCATGTTGCTCACCCCCCGGACCTCCTCAATAGCAATACAGTCTTGAGCCAACTCTTCCAGGGGGGTGAGCTTCAGTCGCCCTGGCATGGGGCCAGCCCCAGTGGTGTGGCTGTGTTCCCAACGTGCGGTCATTTTCTTCTTGAGGTTGCATTTGAAGTCATGCTATCTACAACCAAAGTTTACATATTATTACATGTCACCTCTGACGTTTGAATTAGCATGCATTGTTATCTGCTACAGATTTGGAAGTCTGCTTCATAACACATAACTTACATTATTTTAAATGGTGAAATAATCACCTAGAACAAACATTCACACTCACAGTATGATATATATAGAATAAGTGACATTGCAATCATGTCTGTTGCTCCTAGCAACGTGACCTGCCATTTAACAATTGCATCTAACTTTTAATACACACATTACTGGTATTGGTGAACTGAAATTTCAAGCACTACAACTTGTCTTTTTTTAACATGCTCTGCCTCATGAACTTGTGGAGCCACCGCATTAATCTCCACAGTTATGTCCTCCCAAATCCTCCATCTCATTGTGGGTGTCAACCTAACCTCGGTCAACTCAATCGATTCCCGTGCACGGGGTACAAAAATTTGCAATTCCTCCTCTTGGAATGCCTTGTTCTTGCTGGTTGGTACCTCTGTTGGCCTCTTCCGGCCACGCCCACGGCCACGGCTACCTGTTGCTGTACTTGAAGTGCTGGTCAGGCTACTCTCTTGTGAAGCCACCTGCTGTGTTCCCAAAGATTCTGCTGAGGCAGAAGATGGCCCAGCTGTAGATGGCCCAGCTGTAGATGGCCCAGCAGGCTGCTCACCTCCCAATGGCTGGTCTCTGGTGAGGTAAACATTGGAGGTGATGGACTCCAGCTGAGCTAGGAGGAGCTGATGCTCCTGGTCTCCCTCTGATTGTGAACCACACATGTTTGCAGCACCATCTTGTTTTTCTAGCACACCTTTATATACACATTTATGTAAATGGCGTACATCAGCCACACCCTGCTTTCTGTGCGGCAGCGTACCGTGCGGCTGCATACACCGTGGTGTTTGTGCGGCGCAAATGCCACGCCCATACCAGCGGCAATTATAGTGTACAAAAACCTGGCGTACATTCCAAGTCTGATTTAGTAGTAATTTTCTGAATTTTTAGACAATGACCAGCTACAACTTTTGACATACATAGATTCTATCTGTGAATGTTCATTTGTACTGTGCTATTGTTTTGTATGTACAACAAATGTTACTAACCCATTCCATTTTTCTATCCAGTCCACAACTCATGCAATAGTAATCACTGATGTCATGCACATCACATGTGATAGGCCTATAAATAGTGGCTTGATGCTAGGTTCATTTGTATCCAGATCTCTATTGTGGGCCGGTGTAAGGTAAGGTTTGACATGTTCATTGTAGAGATGATATACATTTACAATGATAGTGTATTCATTTATGCACAAGTTGTTAACATATCACACTATTTTTTTGCAGCAAAGCGTTGTTCGCATAAATGATTCATGTTACCTGGTCACCATTTAACACACAGGTGTTCAACCTGTGGCCCTCCATATATTGTGGAACTACATGTCCCAGCAAGAGCTGACATTTTTGCCATGCTGTTATAGTTAACAATGTGGCTATGCATGTTACAACATGCACTTTCACAACATCTGAAGGCGCACACTTTGATGCCCCATGCTTTACCATCTAACATTTTTTTTTTTTTAATTCATCCTTCATGTGTATGACTACATGATTTCACAAACATTATTGTTTCTATATATTACTTAATCATTGTTTAAGTTTTTCATGTAAGAAACATATTTTTAATAAAATAGTTGTGTGAGGTTATATTATTTTGCCATAATTGTAGATCATTATGGATATTCGGGACCTGAGCGGGCGCCCTTTCATTGAGAGTGATCTAGAACCTCTTCATTGGCTCACGACGGCAATTCCACCTCACACTCAGCTGCTGGCAGTGTTGCATTTCTGCGCCTCAGGATCATTCCAACAAGTAGTGGCAGTACTTGCTGGAATATCCCAGCCTGCTTTCAGCAGAATCCTGAGGCGTGTGATGTCAGCCATGTTTAGGCGCAAGGGGCACTTCATGGCCATGTCTATTGCACAAGAGACCCTTCACAGAAGCCAGCAGGCATTCCATCATATTGCTGGCTTCCCTAATGTGATAGGAGCTGTGGATGGCACCCAAGTACCATTCGTGCCTCCATCACGCAGTGAGAAGATCTATAGGAACCGAAAAATGTTCCACTCACTCAACGTGATGGTGGTATGTGGCCCATCCATGGAAATTCTCGCCTTCAACTCGAAGTTTCCCGGAAGTGCCCATGACTCTCATGTTATCCGACAAACCGGGATTTGGCATAGACTCCAAGAGCTTGAAGGCCGTGATGCGTGGGTTCTGGGTGGCTCCGGTTACCCATGTACGCCCTGGCTGCTTACGCCATACAGCTCTCCAACACCGTGCCCACAGGAGGCATTCAATAGGGCGCATGTTGCTACCAGGCAAGTGGTGGAGCGCACAATTGGCCTGTTAAAGGGTCGATTTAGAGTGCTCCACCGCACTGGTGGTGACTTACAGTATGCGCCTGAAATGGTGTCGAAGATTGTGGGATTATGTGGATTCTTTCATAACATAGCTGTGCAGCGTAATATACCTTTTGATGAGTGGGAGGTTCCATCTGAGCCACAAGATGCTCCCCTGCGCCCATCCCGCTCCCCGGAAAGCCTCGGGGATACCAGCTGCTGGACTCTGTGGTCCAACGTTTTTTCAGGTACATTTTTTAATGTTGCACAGATCATCCAAATTTTTCCCCAATTAAACCCATCAAGGATGAAAAATATGTCATTATTGTGTTTTAGGAAGTAAACATTAGCCACAATGGCCTATTAATGCAAAATGCTATTGCACTACGTTTAATGTTTGAAGTGTATTGGTTTTAGTCCAATATTGCAGTTCACAATTATACCTTGTAGAGAGACGTTAAAATGTTTTTTTTTTCCAATATTGTAGCTGATGTTATCATCCATGTTTGGTGAGTATATTGATTTTCCAACTTATTTCACCCTGTATGTTTTGTATGTGTTGGTGATGATTTAATTTGGCCATTTATTATTTGGTATCATATATATATATATATATATATATATATATATATATATATATATATATATATATATATATATATATATATATATATATATCTTTTAATATATTTGAAGTAGGAGCCAGGCAGGCAGGCAGGCAGCTGAGGTCTATAATGTGTCCAATATAATGGTGTAGGCTGGAGAACTGCACGTATGTGTATGTGTTTATTTTAATAAATGTACACATATACATAAATGCATACAGTAAGTAATGCGAACTACAGCTATGCGATGCCAAGCTATAGCAAGCGTTGTTTGGCGGTGCGATGTTTTCGCTGATTGTGGTAGCGCATACACACTGTTCCTGTAAAAATGAACAATAAAGTTAATACCAAATAACAATCTTAACAACCAATTACAGTACATGATTATTTGTGATGTGCCATTGCTAAAATAGCCAGCTATCAGAGAGCAGCACCCTTCTCCAACGCTGAGCTGAGGGCCCTGGTCTCTGTAATGGAGACCAGGCTAGGGCGTGCGGGCCCTTTCATTACAAACCGCCAAAAGCGCCGTGCGTACCTTGCTGCCTGGCGAAGAATATACGCGCGGACACAGGTGCGGAGGTCCGTTGCGCAACTTGAGAGAAGGTGGTCGGATCTGCGCCGGCGGCAGCCAGACCTGCTGCAGCGTCTAAGGCTGCAGATCACAAGATGTGAATTGGTACTTGTGTATTTTGGCGGCGCCCATCGCATCGTATACCATAACGCATACGATGGTATGCGATGCGACGCGATATCGTACGACAGTGCACGATGGCATACAATTTAGAAATTGTATGCCATTGTACATGGCATACAATGCCATACGATGCGATGCGATGCGATTAAACATTGTATAAGCACCCTAATGGGTGCTTATACAATGTTAAGCACCCTAATGGGTGCTTACAATGTTAAATGCACCCCCACGCCACCCCCCCACTATAAACGTGAACCCGAAGCGTGGCGAGCGCAGCGAGCCTGCGAGGGGCGGCGGTACGCGTCCTACGACCTTTTCATACCCCCACTATCCACGTCGGCGTGGAGTTAAGAATAGAATAGTGTGGCGAGCGCAGCGAGCCACCGAGCCCGAAGCGTGGCGAGCGGACGCGGATACCTGTGAAGCCCGCAAAGGGACGCGTTTACCTGTGAAGGTATCCGCGTGCGCTCGCCACGCTTCGGGCTCGGTGGCTCGTTGCGCTCGCCACACTATTCTATTCTCGTGGATAGTGGGGGTATGAAAAGGTCGTAGGACGCGTACCGCCGCCCCTCGTGGGCTCGCTGCGCTCGCCACGCTTCGGGTTCACGTTTATAGTGGGGGGGTGGCGTGGGGGTGCATTTAACATTGTAAGCACCCATTAGGGTGCTCAAAAGCACCCTTTAGGGTGCTTATACGATTTTTGATCGTATAGGGGGTCAAAATCGCGTCGCATCGCATGCATTCGGGTGCATGGCATGCGATGCGATGCGATACGTTCATCGTACGACGGACATCGGGGGCGCCGCCAAAATACACAAGTACCTGTGAGTTTTTATGCAAACATTACATATTTACCAGTAAATGATTTTAGTAGATTATTTATGTAAATGTGGTTAAATGGCTGTTAATGATTTTAAAATGGATTCACTATATATGTGTTACTTCCTCTTTGACATGCTGTCATGTGGGTATAATATGTAATTGTTTTTGGTGAATGATGATTCAATAAATGATGTGCCTTAATTGACAATCTGCATTTTTTTATTTTGTCCAGCACGTGAACGAGCAAGACTGGCCCAGGAGGAGGCCGAGGAGGAGCAGGGCCAGGAGGAGATGGCGGAGGAGGAGATTGCGGAGGAGGTGGTGGCGGAGGAGGTGTTGGAGGAGGAGGTAGTGGCGGAGGAGGTGGTGTCTGAGGAGGAGATGGTGGCGGAGGAGGAGGTGGCGGAGGAGGAGGTGTCTGAGGAGGAGGTGGTGGCGAAGGTGGTGGTGGCGGAGGAGGAGGTGTCTGAGGAGGTGGTGGCGGAGGAGGCGGAGGAGGAGGTGGCGGAGGAGGAGGTGGCGGCGGAGGAGGTGGCGGAGGAGGTGGTGGCGGAGGAGGAGGTGGTGGCGGAGGAGGAGGTGGCGGAGGAGGAGGCCTGTGAGGTGGTGCAGGTGGCTGAAAGTGGTAGGTATACATAATGCATCATTAATAATTTAGGCTAATATTTGTTATGTAGACATGCTGAATCAATTGTGTATTACAATAGTATAAAGTAATAAAACAAAGTGGGTAACAACAGACACACTTAGGGGTTAGATTGGGTGACCAAGTCATCCCTTTCATCCGGGACACAACTTAATGACACAGGTTCTGGGGATGGCTTTCTGCTCGATTTAAACTGCCACAGAACCTGTGTAGTTAATCTGTATCCTGGATTAAAGGGATGACTTGGTCACTTTAGGGTTACAGGCCCCTGCTGCTAGCGTACAATCTGTAGGCTCAATGGCTGGTCTCTGGTGAGGTAAACATTGGAGGTGATGGACTCCAGCTGAGCTAGGAGGAGCTGATGCTCCTGGTCTCCCTCTGATTGTGAACCACACATGTTTGCAGCACCATCTTGTTTTTCTAGCACACCTTTATATACACATTTATGTAAATGGCGTACATCAGCCACACCCTGCTTTCTGTGCGGCAGCGTACCGTGCGGCTGCATACACCGTGGTGTTTGTGCGGCGCAAATGCCACGCCCATACCAGCGGCAATTATAGTGTACAAAAACCTGGCGTACATTCCAAGTCTGATTTAGTAGTAATTTTCTGAATTTTTAGACAATGACCAGCTACAACTTTTGACATACATAGATTCTATCTGTGAATGTTCATTTGTACTGTGCTATTGTTTTGTATGTACAACAAATGTTACTAACCCATTCCATTTTTCTATCCAGTCCACAACTCATGCAATAGTAATCACTGATGTCATGCACATCACATGTGATAGGCCTATAAATAGTGGCTTGATGCTAGGTTCATTTGTATCCAGATCTCTATTGTGGGCCGGTGTAAGGTAAGGTTTGACATGTTCATTGTAGAGATGATATACATTTACAATGATAGTGTATTCATTTATGCACAAGTTGTTAACATATCACACTATTTTTTTGCAGCAAAGCGTTGTTCGCATAAATGATTCATGTTACCTGGTCACCATTTAACACACAGGTGTTCAACCTGTGGCCCTCCATATATTGTGGAACTACATGTCCCAGCAAGAGCTGACATTTTTGCCATGCTGTTATAGTTAACAATGTGGCTATGCATGTTACAACATGCACTTTCACAACATCTGAAGGCGCACACTTTGATGCCCCATGCTTTACCATCTAACATTTTTTTTTTTTAATTCATCCTTCATGTGTATGACTACATGATTTCACAAACATTATTGTTTCTATATATTACTTAATCATTGTTTAAGTTTTTCATGTAAGAAACATATTTTTAATAAAATAGTTGTGTGAGGTTATATTATTTTGCCATAATTGTAGATCATTATGGATATTCGGGACCTGAGCGGGCGCCCTTTCATTGAGAGTGATCTAGAACCTCTTCATTGGCTCACGACGGCAATTCCACCTCACACTCAGCTGCTGGCAGTGTTGCATTTCTGCGCCTCAGGATCATTCCAACAAGTAGTGGCAGTACTTGCTGGAATATCCCAGCCTGCTTTCAGCAGAATCCTGAGGCGTGTGATGTCAGCCATGTTTAGGCGCAAGGGGCACTTCATGGCCATGTCTATTGCACAAGAGACCCTTCACAGAAGCCAGCAGGCATTCCATCATATTGCTGGCTTCCCTAATGTGATAGGAGCTGTGGATGGCACCCAAGTACCATTCGTGCCTCCATCACGCAGTGAGAAGATCTATAGGAACCGAAAAATGTTCCACTCACTCAACGTGATGGTGGTATGTGGCCCATCCATGGAAATTCTCGCCTTCAACTCGAAGTTTCCCGGAAGTGCCCATGACTCTCATGTTATCCGACAAACCGGGATTTGGCATAGACTCCAAGAGCTTGAAGGCCGTGATGCGTGGGTTCTGGGTGGCTCCGGTTACCCATGTACGCCCTGGCTGCTTACGCCATACAGCTCTCCAACACCGTGCCCACAGGAGGCATTCAATAGGGCGCATGTTGCTACCAGGCAAGTGGTGGAGCGCACAATTGGCCTGTTAAAGGGTCGATTTAGAGTGCTCCACCGCACTGGTGGTGACTTACAGTATGCGCCTGAAATGGTGTCGAAGATTGTGGGATTATGTGGATTCTTTCATAACATAGCTGTGCAGCGTAATATACCTTTTGATGAGTGGGAGGTTCCATCTGAGCCACAAGATGCTCCCCTGCGCCCATCCCGCTCCCCGGAAAGCCTCGGGGATACCAGCTGCTGGACTCTGTGGTCCAACGTTTTTTCAGGTACATTTTTTAATGTTGCACAGATCATCCAAATTTTTCCCCAATTAAACCCATCAAGGATGAAAAATATGTCATTATTGTGTTTTAGGAAGTAAACATTAGCCACAATGGCCTATTAATGCAAAATGCTATTGCACTACGTTTAATGTTTGAAGTGTATTGGTTTTAGTCCAATATTGCAGTTCACAATTATACCTTGTAGAGAGACGTTAAAATGTTTTTTTTTTCCAATATTGTAGCTGATGTTATCATCCATGTTTGGTGAGTATATTGATTTTCCAACTTATTTCACCCTGTATGTTTTGTATGTGTTGGTGATGATTTAATTTGGCCATTTATTATTTGGTATCATATATATATATATATATATATATATATATATATATATATATATATATATATATATCTTTTAATATATTTGAAGTAGGAGCCAGGCAGGCAGGCAGGCAGGCAGCTGAGGTCTATAATGTGTCCAATATAATGGTGTAGGCTGGAGAACTGCACGTATGTGTATGTGTTTATTTTAATAAATGTACACATATACATAAATGCATACAGTAAGTAATGCGAACTACAGCTATGCGATGCCAAGCTATAGCAAGCGTTGTTTGGCGGTGCGATGTTTTCGCTGATTGTGGTAGCGCATACACACTGTTCCTGTAAAAATGAACAATAAAGTTAATACCAAATAACAATCTTAACAACCAATTACAGTACATGATTATTTGTGATGTGCCATTGCTAAAATGGCCAGCTATCAGAGAGCAGCACCCTTCTCCAACGCTGAGCTGAGGGCCCTGGTCTCTGTAATGGAGACCAGGCTAGGGCGTGCGGGCCCTTTCATTACAAACCGCCAAAAGCGCCGTGCGTACCTTGCTGCCTGGCGAAGAATATACGCGCGGACACAGGTGCGGAGGTCCGTTGCGCAACTTGAGAGAAGGTGGTCGGATCTGCGCCGGCGGCAGCCAGACCTGCTGCAGCGTCTAAGGCTGCAGATCGCAAGATGTGAATTGGTACTTGTGTATTTTGGCGGCGCCCATCGCATCGTATACCATAACGCATACGATGGTATGCGATGCGACGCGATATCGTACGACAGTGCACGATGGCATACAATTTAGAAATTGTATGCCATTGTACATGGCATACAATGCCATACGATGCGATGCGATTAAACATTGTATAAGCACCCTAATGGGTGCTTATACAATGTTAAGCACCCTAATGGGTGCTTACAATGTTAAATGCACCCCCACGCCACCCCCCCACTATAAACGTGAACCCGAAGCGTGGCGAGCGCAGCGAGCCTGCGAGGGGCGGCGGTACGCGTCCTACGACCTTTTCATACCCCCACTATCCACGTCGGCGTGGAGTTAAGAATAGAATAGTGTGGCGAGCGCAGCGAGCCACCGAGCCCGAAGCGTGGCGAGCGGACGCGGATACCTGTGAAGCCCGCAAAGGGACGCGTTTACCTGTGAAGGTATCCGCGTGCGCTCGCCACGCTTCGGGCTCGGTGGCTCGTTGCGCTCGCCACACTATTCTATTCTCGTGGATAGTGGGGGTATGAAAAGGTCGTAGGACGCGTACCGCCGCCCCTCGTGGGCTCGCTGCGCTCGCCACGCTTCGGGTTCACGTTTATAGTGGGGGGGTGGCGTGGGGGTGCATTTAACATTGTAAGCACCCATTAGGGTGCTTATACGATTTTTGATCGTATAGGGGGTCAAAATCGCGTCGCATCGCATGCATTCGGGTGCATGGCATGCGATGCGATGCGATACGTTCATCGTACGACGGACATCGGGGGCGCCGCCAAAATACACAAGTACCTGTGAGTTTTTATGCAAACATTACATATTTACCAGTAAATGATTTTAGTAGATTATTTATGTAAATGTGGTTAAATGGCTGTTAATGATTTTAAAATGGATTCACTATATATGTGTTACTTCCTCTTTGACATGCTGTCATGTGGGTATAATATGTAATTGTTTTTGGTGAATGATGATTCAATAAATGATGTGCCTTAATTGACAATCTGCATTTTTTTATTTTGTCCAGCACGTGAACGAGCAAGACTGGCCCAGGAGGAGGCCGAGGAGGAGCAGGGCCAGGAGGAGATGGCGGAGGAGGAGATTGCGGAGGAGGTGGTGGCGGAGGAGGTGTTGGAGGAGGAGGTAGTGGCGGAGGAGGTGGTGTCTGAGGAGGAGATGGTGGCGGAGGAGGAGGTGGCGGAGGAGGAGGTGTCTGAGGAGGAGGTGGTGGCGAAGGTGGTGGTGGCGGAGGAGGAGGTGTCTGAGGAGGTGGTGGCGGAGGAGGCGGAGGAGGAGGTGGCGGAGGAGGAGGTGGCGGCGGAGGAGGTGGTGGTGGAGGAGTTGGTGGCGGAGGAGGTGGTGGCGGAGGAGGAGGTGGTGGCGGAGGAGGAGGTGGCGGAGGAGGAGGCCTGTGAGGTGGTGCAGGTGGCTGAAAGTGGTAGGTATACATAATGCATCATTAATAATTTAGGCTAATATTTGTTATGTAGACATGCTGAATCAATTGTGTATTACAATAGTATAAAGTAATAAAACAAAGTGGGTAACAACAGACACACTTAGGGGTTAGATTGGGTGACCAAGTCATCCCTTTCATCCGGGACACAACTTAATGACACAGGTTCTGGGGATGGCTTTCTGCTCGATTTAAACTGCCACAGAACCTGTGTAGTTAATCTGTATCCTGGATTAAAGGGATGACTTGGTCACTTTAGGGTTACAGGCCCCTGCTGCTAGCGTACAATCTGTAGGCTCATATAGGTGATTAGAGTTTATAGTAGATTTTTATTTCTAAACAAGATTAAGTATGGCATAAATGGAGTATGGACAGGTCTGGCTTATAATGGAGTCACAAGTGGTCAGTGCCCCATGGCCCTCCTCTAGCTAGGCTCCCCCTGTGGTTGGCATGTATTTTTGAAAACATAAATGTTGGATGATTTTGCCTGAATAATGTTTTTGCACATGGGAGTAGGTTAGTGCTGCAGCTTCACCTAACTGGCAATATGACAATGATTAATGGAGCAGAACATCAGCAGCCAAGCCATCCGTGATTGCACAAGTGTACTTTGCATTCCTGAGAGTTGACTAAGTCCCGTGCCACGTTGCAGCAGAGAACAGAGGCTGTGAGGTTTTTGAAGAGTTGAGATTGGTGGAGCTCATTATATGCTTCTCATGTCCAAGGACAAAAGCAGCAGCAGCTTAGTCATGGGTGGGTTGGGATTCAGAGGGAGCACTATGACTGTAAGGTCTCCTACAGAGTAAAGGGTAGAGGGACAAAAACAGGCTTTTCATGTGGTATGTATGCATGTATGTATGTATGTATGTATAGTACAGTGGAAAAACAATGGGGGGGGATTCGGGGCTGTTTTTCGAGTATACCTGCGCACAGAATCTATTTGTGTGTACCTAGGACTAGCAGCTGCACTTATAACGGATGACTGGGTCCATGGTGGTTTACAATATACAGAGAATGGTTTTGGTGCTGCGCTCTGTAACTAAGATTCTAACAACGGTCGGGTAAAATAAATAAGTGATTTTATTATGGTTCAAAACAGTATCTGTGTACAGAACACTTGCTCTTTTCAGTACAGTGTCCAGTCTGTGAAGGCTGGAGAATTGTACTCCTTCAAGGGCAATGATACTATACAAAAAATGAATAAGAAAAAGAAGAAAAAATAAAAAATGTATATACATATAGCACAAATTATCTGGGTACTTTAGACAAATGTTACTATTTCAAAGTGATGTTCTAGAACCGACAACACATGAAAGTGGGAATGAAAAATCGCAAACCGATTGTGATACAGATTGTCTGTCCAATGGATTGCGTGGTGTGTACACGCTAAGGTGGTGAGTGCACAATAATTGTCCCAATATTATAAGGGATATCCTGAGTATAGTAAATAAGTTCAGCGGCGTCCCGCTATTTGTAAATCCTTGTGATAAAAAGTTCTGTACAGTATTAAAGGTACCTATGTGCATTCGTGGTCGGGAGCGGTATGCACTTTTGGAGGTGGCTGGGGAGCTGGGGGTCCCGGATAGGTGAAGCTGTGTCTGTGTCCCGTTCGGCACCGGCAGCTAAGTGCGGTGCACTGCTGACCGAGCCACAGGATGTACAGATGCTGCTGCCCGTCTTGCGGAGTGGTCACGGCTCACCGTTTCAGGACGCTTAGCGTATCCTTTGCGGTGACCGTTGCCCTCACTGACAGGACCTCGCTGCTGCAACCCGCTCTCCCTCTCAGAGATACTCACCGCTGCCGTTACACCCAATGCTGTCCGTCTCGTCCCGGCTTCTGATTGCGTGGCGGCGTGTGCACCCGCCGGCCGCTGGATGATGAGATGGTCACGGATGTCGGTCCTCGGCTCTGGATCTTTGTTGCAGGATTTGTCTTAGTTCTGTATGTATATCCTCCAACGCGTTTCGGCTATCTTGCCTTCTTCTAGGGAGATGATTGGTTTGATATGTCTCTAGGTTTAAATGTCCCTCCATTTTGGTCTTCTATTTTTTGATTGGTTTGGGTGCTCTGTCTCTGATTGGGCCATTTCATGCATGAGTCAGTCTGCTTTTACGTATAACATCCACCGCTGTTCTGTTAGTTACACTATTGTTACTTCTTCTAATCGTTGTAGTGTGTTAATTTATTAATCCTGTTCTATTAGTTACATTGTTCTTGTTTCTCAGTAGTCATTCTAGTGTGTTCATTATTGGTGATGGGTGTCATTGCTCCCGGTGTTCATGCATCTAATTGTTATAGAACTATATGTTACTTCATTTTTTTTTTTTTAATATTAAATTTTTATTGGGTCGGCAGAAAATAGACATGTACATAGCGGTAACAGAGGTAAAACAGTGAATCTAACTTAAAGTTGTTAAACACTAGTTCCACTAATTCAGCTGTCTGTCTTACACTCTAATTAATACTGGTTGAATTAAACTGCGCCCCAAAAAATTACTGTTGGAATAACAATGAAAGAAGAGAGTCTAGTGGAGAGAGAAGGGAGGGATAGAAGAAAGATAAGGGGCAGAAGGGAGGGAGACAGACACACAAGGGGGCGGGAAGGGTATATATAAGCACAGGATGGGGACATTGCATGGTACATTGTAAATTGTAAACATGTGCCTGTTAGCAATTTGGTAGGAGAGGTGGTGAGAGAAATGCGGTGTCGTCCCAAGTCACGCTAGAGGAGACTGATAGGCCCTGAGATTCTCTAAAATCCATCCATTTAAGCCATTTCAGGTGTATTGAGGAGGCTGACGAGGAGTAGCGGACATTTGCCGTCTCATAAAGAAAATGTGTGTGCACCTTGTTGATAACGCCTCGTATCGAAGGGGTTTCTGCCGATTTCCATAGGAGCCCTATAGCGGCTTTCGCCGCATTTAAGATATGTTTTAGGATGTAGAGGTCACCTCCCGTAACCGCACTGGTGTAATGGAGCAATGCTGTAATGGGTTCTAGCTGAATCGTGTACTTCATCACTTTCCCGATCAGGGAGGATATTTCCTCCCAGAAGGGCCTAATGAAGGGGCATTGCCAGAATATGTGCAGAATAGACCCAGTATCCCCGCATCCTCTCCAACATAAATGTGAGACTTCGGGCCAAATAGCGTGGAGGCGGAGGGGGGTGAAATAGGCCCTATGGCACAACTTAAAAAACATCTCTGAATGTAGTAGACCTTTGGACATTTTAAACCCTGAGTGTAGGATAGAGTCCCAAGTTTCCTCGTCTAGTGTGATATTAAGGTCAGACTCCCACTTAAGCTGGGCGGGGAGTTTCCCTTGTTTCGTAGATGATATCAGGTGATTATACCTTCTGGAAATTCCCCCTTTATGTGAGCCATTCTGTAATCTGGAGGCGATAAGGGTGGGGGTTGGCAGGAAGGGGTCCGTGCCCTCCCTTAGGGCGGATAACCAGTGTCTAATTTGTAAATACTTGAAGAAATCGCTCTTGGGAAGCCCGAACCTCTCCCGCAGCTCTGAGAATTGTATCAGAGACCCCCCTTGGACCATATGTCCCAGGTCTGTAATGCCAGCGTTAATCCATACATCCAAATTTAGGTTGGGGATCGTTTTTGCAATAGCTGGGAGGGAGAGGTTTGTGCTTGGAAGGGCAATCTCTCTCACATATCCTGAAATTCTGGCCCACACCTCCAGTGTCACCCTTGTGGCCATACAAAGCTCCGGTTTTCCGGGGATGTTTTTAATGGGGAGCCAGAACATGTCAGTAAGAGGGAATTGATTCGCCATGGTTTGTTCGATTAAAACCCAGGGTTTTGGGTTCTGAGTGTTAAACCAGTCCCCAGCTTGGCTCAGAAGACAGGCCTGTCGGTATGTTTCTAAGTCGGGGTATCCTGCTCCTCCCAGGTTCTTAGGTAGAGCCATGGTTTTCCTTGATACTCTCGGTTTTGACCCCTTCCATATATATTTAGTGAATAGTGCGTTAAGTTTACAGAATAACGACTTGGGGAGGTTTCTGGGGATCGCGCGAAATAGGTATAGGAGCTTAGGGAGCAGAATCATTTTGGACGCCGCCAGCCTGCCCAGCCATGAAATTTCATGAAGGGACCATTCCTTAATAAGTTTTTGAAAGGCGTTTATGAGCGGGTTAAAATTACACTCTATTACGTGAGCGTCTCTTGCGACTTGGACCCCCAAGTATTTAATGGCTCTCTCCTGCCAGGCGTACCTATATGCATCTTTAAGACGAGCTACTGTGGCTAAAGGGATATTTACCGGTAGGGCCTCTGTTTTGTTTGTGTTCAATTTATAATAAGAGACCGCCGAGTAAGCGTCTAATACTTTATGCACCGCTGGTAGGGATTTCTCTGGTTGCAAGAGGCATAGAAGAACATCGTCTGCGAATAAGCAGATCTTGTGGGAGGTGCTCCCAATCTGCGGGCCTAGGATATGGTCATCTGTTCTGATTCTAACTGCTAGGGGCTCCATCGCGAGAACGAAGATTAACGGGGAGAGGGGGCACCCCTGTCTGGTACCGTTGGATATTGGGAAACTGGAAGAGAGGCATCCATTAACGAACACCCTCGCAGACGGGTGGGAGTAAAGGGCAAATATTGAGTCTAGGAATCTGCCTCCCAAACCAAAGCGCTTCAGCACTTCTTTTAAATAGCCCCAATGAAGTCGGTCAAACGCCTTCTCGGCGTCTAGTGATAGCAGCAGTAGGGGGGATTTAGTCCGGTCGCACCCCTCCAGCACATTGAACACTCTACGGGTATTGTCCGGGGCCTGTCTCCCCGGCACAAAGCCCACCTGGTCCCCCCCCACCAGGAATGGGAGGAGGGGGGCCAGTCTGTTTGCCAGCAGCTTGGCGTATAGTTTTAAGTCCGTATTTAACAGTGCAATAGGTCTATAGTTTTGGACTGAGGTGGGTGGTTTACCGGGCTTAGGGATGGTCACAATCCGGGCCTCTAACATTTCTCTGGGGAATACTCCCGACCGGGAGGCCTCGTTGAAGATGCTGGTCAATAACGGGCTCAGTTCATATTTGAAGCATTTATAGAAGTTAGTGGGGTAGCCGTAAGGGCCGGGGGCTTTATCTTTGGGTAATCCGTCGATGGCGGTCTCTACCTCTATTTTGGACCAGGGCACGTTGAGAGCCTGACCCACCTCGGATTCCAGCTCTGGCAAACTAATACTGTCAAGAAAGGAGGTGATCCCTTCGTTCGTCGGCTGGGGGGTGTGCGAGTCGGAGTTCAAGTTGTACAATTTAGCATAGTAGTCTGCGAAGGTGTCCGCGACCTGGAAGGGGTCGACTATTCTAGCTCCCTTGGAGTTGATCAGGAGGTCAACCCTATTTTTAGCTCTCCTCCCCCTCAATTTCCTCGCTAGCAGCCTCCCCGCCTTGTTACCGAACAAGTAGAAGCGTTGATTCAGCTTTTCAACATTTTTCTGGACTTCTCTAAAGGAGAGGGCGTTAACTTTATCTCTAGCTCGGGTAAGCTGTATACCTAGGTCCCTGTCCAGAGGGTTAGTTTTATGTGCTGCTTCTAATCTAAGGAGATCTTCGTCTGCTACTCGCCTCTCGCTCTCCTCCGCTCTTTTTACTCTAGCTGCTGCTTGTAATGCTGAGCCACGTACGACAGCTTTCAGCGCGCACCAGTGGGTAAAAATACTAGTGTCCTCCGGGTTATTAACAGTTACATAACTAGTGATTGAGTCTAAAATCGTTTTCCTGGATTCCAAATGGTACAGAGCCGAGCGGCCCAAGCGCCACGGACCCGGGGGAGCCTTGAATGATCCCAGATCCCACACCAACCGCAAGGGGGAGTGGTCCGACCAGGAGGCAGGCAAGATCTCGGCCTTAACTACGGAGGCCAAAGACCACCTATCAATCAAGGCTAGATCTATTCTCGAGTACGATTGGTGGGGATGTGAGAAAAAGGTGTAGTCCCTGGTGTTTGGGTTTTTAGCTCGCCAGGCATCGTGGAGCTCATACTCATTGATGAGCTGTTTAAATCTCCTAGAAGGCCCTTGATCAGAGTTCCCTCTATTGTTGGGGGTGCGGGATCTATCTATTGCTACATCTGGAACTAAATTAAAGTCTCCCATAATCCACAGCGCACCCTTAGAGTGTTCCTGGATTTTAGAAAACAGTTTTCTACTGAATTTCAGTTGCCCTGTGTTAGGGGCGTAGCAAGAGACTATGGTCACCTCTATCCCATCCAGGAGACCCACCAGGACCAAGAACCTGCCCTCTGGATCGGCATACTGTTTTGAAACGGAAAATGAGCACTTCGCTGATATTAGGATGGCCACTCCAGCTTTTTTGTGAGGGCCGTCAGCGGTGTAGCAGTGAGGATAGTTGTTATCGCAGAATCTGGGAGGGGCTTTCTTAGCAAAGTGGGTCTCCTGCACGGCCACAACATGAGCCTTTAATTTATGAAAATAGGATAGCGCCAACTTCCTCTTATTGGGGGAGTTTAGACCTTTAGCATTTAATGAGATAATATTAATCATTACGGGGGGAGTTTGGTGTGATGTAGCCTGCCTATCGTCAGTGTCAATACATGTAGCCTGTCTAAATATCTTGCAATCATCAATGTCCCATGAATCCTGAGCAGTTGGAGACGAGACAGGGGGGACCCGAGAGGGATGAAGACGCAGGGGAGGGGGGGGGGGAGGAAGGGCAGAGAGAGAAGAAGAAGCCAGAGGAGAGAGGAAAAAGAGAAGAAAGATAACATAAAAGAAAACTAATGGCAACTCCACAGGGAGTTGTAGTGGGAGACCACAACGTGATCTTCCCATCAGGGAGATTTGGGGGGTAGTGGTCCTAACCCCCATGAGAACACATATACATAAATAAATGAATGTCGCCCTGTACATAGACAGTGGGCTGTTTACACTCGCTTAATTCCTAGCTAACAGAGTATCTAAAAAACAATAGTAACTAACTAGGAGACAATATAAGGCTATATAACTGGGCTAGAGGATAAGCCATAACGTATCAATATCTTCTAATCCAATAGACTATTGCTTATGAAATAAAATAAAGCATTTGCCTTAGAAACTGCTAAAGAGTCGACTAATCGATTATGGTGTAAAGGGAAATAGATAGCATAACAGCTAGATTAACCCAGTCCTTCTTTAGCTGCTAGGATAGCTGTATACGTTACTCCACCAGCCAACAGAGTATCGAAATAACAATAGTAACTAACTAGGAAACAATATAAGGCTATATAGCTGGGCTAAAGGATAAGCCATAACGTGTCAATATATTCTAATCCAATAGACTATTGCTTATGAAATAAAATAAAGCATTTGCCTTAGAAATTGCTAAAGAATCGAGTAATCAATTATAGTGTAAAGGGAAATAAATAACATAACAACTAGATTAACCCAGTCCTTCTTGGCTACTAGGATAACTGTATACGTTACTCCACCGAAGACCAGTCCAGCTGAAGTCTTCGGGCTGGAGAGGCCGCAGGAGGGGGTTCATGCAGTTTCCATTTCGCCAGCAGTTTCATGCCCTCTTCCACCGAGGTAATGGCTATTGTGGAGCCCTCCCTTTGGATGAGGAGTCGGGTTGGGAATGTCCAGCGGTATAGGATGTTGGCCTTTCTTAAAGCTGAGGTGACAGGCTGCAGGGAACGTCTCTTTAGTAGGGTGGCTCTAGAGAAGTCACCGAAGAGTTGTAGAGGGCCTAGTATTGCTGCGGAGTCAGCCGAGGGTCTCGCTGCCTTCAGGAGGGCCTCTTTGATGTGGAAGTAGTGGACGCGCATCAAAACATCACGTGGGGCATCCTCCGGGGCAGATCTGGCCTTGGGAAGTCTATGGACCCTGTCCAACAGGAGATCAGCAGCGGAGACAGATGGTAGCAGTTTCCTGAAAATGTCCAAAACATGATCATTAAGGCTGCTGTTGGATATGTTTTCAGGGATGCCCCTGATTTTGAGGTTGTTCCTCCTCGACCTGTCCTCCATATCCGTAATTTTCTCGCGCAAGGCGCTCACTTCTTCCTCCATTTGAGTGAGAGTCAATTAACTCGTTATGGGAATGCACCATCTCCTCCATTTTGGTTTCTAGTGCATCCGTACGGTCCCCCAGGTCATCAATTGAGCGTTGACAGGATTGCAATGACAGGCGTATTTCGGACGACACCTCGTCCTTCATCTGGGTGAGCAGGATCTTCAGGTTGCCCACTGTCAATGCAGCATCGTCTGGGATCTCAGTGCGGTGCGAGGGTCCGGGTTGGGCTACAGGGGAGGGGGGCTGACTTTCTGCGGGGGGAGCAGCCGTATGGGGGCCTGCTAGTGATACGCCAGGCCCCTGCCCACCCCCGGAGCCTCTAGGTGAAGGCTTAAAGAAGGGGATCTGGGGCACTGCTTTAGTGACTTTACTTCTTTTGGGAGGCATGGTAGGCTTGTGTATGGAAGGAGGGCAGAGGACTCAGATCAATGAGGGCAGTGGTGTTTATGAGCGGTCAGAAGGAATTCAGCTTTGCATATGGTACAGGGCAGCTTACTATCTTAGCTAGCCAGCAATGTGTCTCATGGGGGGCAGACAGTTAGTTCACATGCCAGGCGGCATAGCCAGGGGGCCAGCACGGGCCGTGGAGAAGTAGCTGGCGATAATGCTGATAAGGGGCTTCTGCCAGAGGTAGCTGTGGGTCACTACCGAGGGTCTTGCTTTATCCTGGAGAGCCCAGGCTGTACAGACCCAGGCTTAGTATATATGCTGTGCAGGGCCCACTTTCAGAGCAGCAGCAGGAACAGTTTGCAGTGGGTTGTGGGCTCTGCTGGAGCACAGGGCCGATGGGTGGTGAGTGGCAGAGGGTTCAAGGGGGGGACCCAGAGAGGCCCAGATACAGAAGGCAGCAGGGGTCCCAGGATGGAGCGGGGACACGAGGTGGCTGGGGAATGGTGGTGTGCGCACGCCAGGGTGGTGCACAGCGACAGCCCTGTTAGCCCTGCTCCCCCTGTACTGCTGACAGGCTGTGGAGGG
This sequence comes from Crinia signifera, assembly GCF_055691185.1. Classification (NCBI taxonomy): domain Eukaryota; kingdom Metazoa; phylum Chordata; class Amphibia; order Anura; family Myobatrachidae; genus Crinia; species Crinia signifera. Next base: position 99,989,517 of record NC_139224.1, read on the forward strand.
GAGAGGGGACCTGGGCACACAGCTGTTCCCCCCTACTTTCACCCACCGCCGGCTACAGGTCTCCGGAGCTCCGTGAGGAGTTACCTGGAAGATGGCGTCCTGGCGTCTCCCGCCGGCTAGTGCTCAGGCCGCGGTCGGGGTTGCAGTGTAGCTCGGGCAGGGGGGGATGCCACCCCCTGCTTCAACTCTGTGTCAGGCAGTCTCGGCCGGCTCTAGGTCTTCCGCCGCCTGCCTCCGCTTGATTCCGGCCGCCGCTCGCCGTTCGGGCCGGCGTTAAAATCGAGGCCCCGGCTCCGTGCTGCGGCCTAGGCCGCAACCTGCAAGTGCCTTAAAAAAGGCACTCCGGCTCCGCAGCAGTGGCGCACAGTCACCGGAGTCCGGGGGGATGAGAAGGCCGTCGGCGGGGATGATCTCAGGGACGGGGGGGTAGGGAAAGGGACCCTTTTTGATAAAAGATCTCCGGAGCTCCCCGCAGCACGTCTGTTCAGCTTGCTGACCAGACCACGCCCCCCTGTTACTTCATTTTTAATTGCGTGAGTTTTCCTATTTTGTTGCTGGAATTAATTGGTAATTGCTGCTGTATTTGTGTTATTGCAAATCTGGATTTTTGAAGTATATTATTTTATTTTATTTTATTAGAAGCATATTCCCGGCTGTTGGGAGATCACCCATCTCATTTGTCATATAAATGTCATTATTCCCTTTATTTTATTAGGGGCGTGTTTTCTGGCTGTTGGGAGGTCACCCATCTCAACTGTCATATACATGTCATTTTTTTCCCACTATTGCTTTCACTTCATTGTCAAGGTTAAGTCCCTGCGGTCTCAGTGTTTTCAATTCATACATGTATTTGAGTTCAAGTTTGTTAATTTTATGTGTAAAGTCTCCTCCCCTCCAGTTATTTTGAACTTCTGCGATGCCTATAAATGTCAGTGATCTAGGATTACCGTCGTGGTGGTCAAAAAAGTGCTTGGATAGGTTGTGTTCCTCGTTTTTTTTGTTGATATTACGGATGTGTTCATTGATCCTTGTTTTAAGGGGTCTTGTTGTTCGTCCCACATATTGTTTGTTACACCCACATTGTAGCAAGTATATTACCCCTTTACTGTTGCATGTGATTCTGTTTTTTATTTTATATGTTTCTTGGGTTGATGTTGATGTGTAGGTTGTAACTGGTTGGGTTGTTTTTTGGTTTTGATTTGTGCATCCTGCACATGTCCCACAATAATAGAAGCCTTTGTTGGGTTTATTAATCAAGGTTTGCTGGATTTGTTTCTTTGGGGGAATGTGATTCTTAATCAGTTTTTGTTTAATGTCCGGAGCTTTCCTGTATACTATTCTTGGTTTTTCTGGAAGGATATCTGAAAGTGTTTCACAAGGATTTACAAATAGCGGGACGCCACTGAACTTATTTACTATACTCAGGATATCCCTTATAATATTGGGACAATTATTGTGCACTCACCACCTTAGCGTGTACACACCACGCAATCCATTGGACAGACAATCTGTATCACAATCGGTTTGCGATTTTTCATTCCCACTTTCATGTGTTGTCGGTTCTAGAACATCACTTTGAAATAGTAACATTTGTCTAAAGTACCCAGATAATTTGTGCTATATGTATATACATTTTTTATTTTTTCTTCTTTTTTCTTATTCATTTTTTGTATAGTATCATTGCCCTTGAAGGAGTACAATTCTCCAGCCTTCACAGACTGGACACTGTACTGAAAAGAGCAAGTGTTCTGTACACAGATACTGTTTTGTACAATAATAAAATCACTCATTTATTTTACCCGACCGTTGTTAGAATCTTAGTGACAGAGCGCAGCACCAAAACCATTCTATGTATGTATGTATGTATGTATGTATGTATGTATGTGTGTGTCATATATATATCTTTCTATATCTCTATATACATATATATATAAATATCTATATCTATACATATAAATATATATATATATATATATATATATGTAACCTTGAATTTATTGGATTTATGTATCTCTATGTTAAATGTATTCATGAATATCAATAGTAATTTTGTACCCCCTTTAACATGCCCACAGATTACCCTAGTCAAGAAGATGAGGGTGTCCGTGGGGCCCTCCTACGACTGAGGGAGCACCTGCAGCTAGTGGTGGCCGACCTCCAGGACTTGACAGACCTGCTGCTTTAAAAAAAAAAAAAAATTATTTCCATTTAGATATTATTTTGTTTTATAAATAAATTGGGTACTTGTTTCCTAGAACGGCCACAACGATTTAGATCGTTGTGGTCGTAAGATAAAAAATCGGATCGATCGCATCGCATGCGATTTGGTCGCATGCGATGCGACCGATCCGATCGACCGATTTTTCACCCGATTTTTTTTTTTTTTTTCACTTGATTATTTTAAATTGCCCCCCCAAATGTTACTAAGTGGGCTAGACCCCACGATAGACGTCAACCCGAAGCGTGGCGAGCGCAGCGAGCCCGCGAGGGGCGGCGGTGCGCGTCCTCCGACCTTTTCATTCCCCTACTATCCACTAGGGCGTGGAGTGAGAATAGAATAGTGTGGCGAGCGCAGCGAGCCACCGAGCCCGAAGCGTGGCGAGCGCAGCGAGCCCCGCGAGGGGACGCGTATAACTTCACAGGTATACGCGTCCCCTCGCGGGGCTCGCTGCGCTCGCCACGCTTCGGGCTCGGTGGCTCGCTGCGCTCGCCACACTATTCTATTCTCACTCCACGCCCTAGTGGATAGTAGGGGAATGAAAAGGTCGGAGGACGCGCACCGCCGCCCCTCGCGGGCTCGCTGCGCTCGCCACGCTTCGGGTTGACGTCTATCGTGGGGTCATGGCGGGCACATAAAAAATGTGAAATGGGTCATATTGGCCCATTTCACCTTTTTTATCATTTTTCCCTATGTGAGATGGACTTAATCAAGTCCATCTCATCTTGTGCCATTATAATGGCACAAGACCGACAAGATCCTCCCGATTTCAATGTTAAAAGATTTTTTAACATTGAAGTCTATGGAGAAATCGGGTCAATCGGTCGGTCGCATCGCGGCCGATTTTAATTGGTCGCGACCGACCGATTGACCCGATTTCTGTCAATCAAAGGGAAAAAATTGTTAAAAATCGGCCACATCGTGAGGATCGTGTCCCTTAATTAAGAGCCACGATCACTCACGATTGTGGCCGTTCTAGGAAACAAGTACCATAAATTGTTGTTGACAGTTAGAAGTTGTCTGTGTGTTTTTTTTACATTAAACAGTATATGTGTAAATTGTTTACAATATTTTTCACTTGCAAAAGGTAAATACTGTATATAGATGTATGTTATTGTAGTGTGCACATCCTTGCAATACACAAATGTACTATAATTGTAGACCAAATAACATTATCCAAATAACAAAATACACACACACACTGTGTTTATAACTGTTGGTAAGTTTGCTTTATAATGTGTTAGTAATAATTAGCACATTGTAGAATATTGCATTTGACGTGCAATTTTTATATAATATGCATACATAAAACCTATGTAAAGGGGTAACAATGATTGAATAGCACTTCACATGATGTAAGGGTTAATGTAAAGTGGTAGTAATGTGTTTAAGTATCAAATATGATTTAATTGATTACAATTACAAACAATCCCTTTTTATGAGGTAGCCTAATTGCATAAGTGTGTCATGTGACAGATTTATGAGTTCAGATAATAGTCTTGAGTTTTGCGGAAATACACCGCATTGGTGCGTACGGCCAGCTTCCCGTCCCTTCTGACGCTGTAAGACCGTGCAGATCTTTGTGTGGCCACCGCACACGCACGGTTTGGATGATGTCCGAAAACACACCCTCTTCTTAGAGAGCGAGTCCATCCGAATGCGTAGGACCTGTGGGCGTTTGTTCTTACAATGTCCGCAGATTAAATGTGCATATGTGTAAACTGTATAAGGAGCAAAAAAAAACCCTCCTCCCCCACACCACCACCATGCATGCTAAAATGAGACTTTATGTTCTGAATTATACATGACCACCCCATTCGCCTAGAAGGCTGCTCTAGAATATATACCTGTATATAAAGGCACTTTTCGCTATATAAAGCAGTATTAATTACTGTCATCTCACACTGTATCTGTAGTCTCCTGGAATATACATTTTAGAATTCCTGACACATACGAGTATTTTTCCCTAAAACTCTCCTGCTCAAACTTCTCTCTTATTGTAGTTTGAAATCAGCTCCTTGCAGCCTATTCTCTCTGCAGGGACCTCAGAAAGTGATATTACCAGTTTCCGTGTATTTTTATTAGCCTGGTGGAACAATAAAGGCTCAAATCTTGGTAAATATGCATTGCGTGAATGGATTATGCTGACACGGTGCTTCCCTGGCCTTCGTGAAATGAATAACTTTACGGCATGAATAAATCGCTGTGCAAGGTCCAGTCCTCTCATTAAATCAGCCCCAGTGGGAAACACAACAGGCCGCAGTATATTGCTTCTTTATTTATAGTATATATACACTGGTTCCGCTGCAAGTTGCTCTCTCTCCAGTTTGCTAAATCCTACAACATTAAAACACATACATTTTTGTGTTAATAGGTGTAAGTTGAATTGTAAATGTTAATAAATGAACTGGTAACAAGTTTGTAGAAAAGCTGTAAGATCTTACACAAGACTTAAAAGAGAATACATATTTTAAAAATATAAAAATAAAAAAATTATAATCTAAAAGTGTTTGCACACAAATATTTTCAGTATATTAACACACTATATGAAAATGTAAAATTAACTAATAAGCTACAAGAGTTTTTGACATTTTAGGAGCTCAAGCAGAGTAAGGCAGAAAATGATTGTCATTAACATGTATTCCTGTCTACTGTATACACTGAGCCTGGATTATGATATGAAGTTACACAACCATTAGTTATAAAGTAACTAAAAGTTCATAAAACAATTTTCGCACAGAAAGAACTGTTCCAACTTACACACCCACTCGGATGCTAACACCCACATATACTGTACATACATACTGTACTGTTCAATTAAACCTTTTCCCTGAGCCAATAGGTCAATGGGGTATAGAGTTTGGTGACAGCACCTTAGATGCTTTAAAGCAGGCATGTCCAACGTTGGCCCTCCAGATGTTGTAAAACTACACAACCCAGCATGCTTTGCCACAGTTTTGCTATTAGAGAATGCTAAAACTATTGCAAAGCATGCTGGGATGTGTAGTTTCACAACATCTGGAGAGCCAACATTGGACATGCCTGCTTTAAAGCATTTTACTACGTGATGGGATTGTCTGGTCCCTATATTTATACTTCCTGAACCTAGGAGATGGATAGTACGAATTCCAGACATAGACTTCCTAGCATAACAATACTTACATAACAATGTTCATGAAATACAATAGTCCATTACATCTTTTCCATAAGAACCCTGTCACAGGTGCCGCTGCTAAGTATTCCACGAGGACTTCATCTCCGGTCCGCGACTTAACACATACATTAATAACCGGAAGTCGCGGACCGGAAATGAAGTCCTCGTGGAATACTTAGCAGCGGCACCTGTGACAGGGTTCTTATGGAAAAGATGTAATGGACTATTGTATTTCATGAACATTGTTATGTACAGTATGTATTAATGGCTAGGAAGTCTATGTCTGGAATTAGGTCTATCCATCTCCTAGGTTCAGGTAGTATAAATATAGGGACCAGATGGACACAGATTTATGCCTTGAAAAAGACACTTCACAGTGTCGAAACCGGTCGGCTGTCTGTAGCAGAGGAGGACTCCTGTGACCCTCACCACACCCCCACATCCAGGGACGCCTGTTGTTTGGGATAACATCTTAATGCTTTTCTTGTCTGCATTTATTAGTGGGCAAGAACTTATGGTGACAGTCCTCATTTGTGTGAATCTTGCTTGTCTAATTCTATTTTAATTGATAATAATTTTTACTGCACTATGATGATCTTTCCATTCCTTTGAGTTAAAAATACGTCTGAGGAGGAAAAGGAGGAATCGATTGGTGACAAATTTGTCTCTCAACCAAGCGCAATTGTCTACTATCAATGTGAACAATAAACTTTGGTACGAGTTATTATACAGGTTGAGTATCCCGTATCCAAAATGCTCGGGAGCAGGAGAATTTTGGATAACGGATTATTCCGTATTTTGAAATATTTTAATATTTCAATTATGTATTTTGAAGTATCTTGCATGTATGCTGTATAAACACATAAAATACACACAAATATATTTTATTACCACATAAAATACACACAAATATATTTTATTACCACATAAAATACACACAAATATATTTTATTTGTTCAAAAAACAAGGTTTCAAAACATGAAACAAAATTTGTGTACTATCTCAGATATTGAATTTGAATGCCAAGCAATCATTGTCTTGCACATATATATTGGCAGTTAAATATCATGTCACCAGTAGTGCTGTTACAAATGTCCCCAGTGAGTTTTTAGCAAAAAAAAAAAAATGTCACTTTCTGGAATGTATGGTTTTCGGAATAATTCGGATAACGGATACTCGGATACGGGATACTCAACCTGTATTTGTGCCCATTTATTACATCAATTGAAAGTGTTACAGTATCACACTATTGCGTGTATTTTTCTTTTTTGGGGTTACTACATTGATGTACCGCCATTAATCATGACATTTAGTGCCTGGTGAACTCTCCAATATCATTTGTTGGTATTGTATGTGATATTTTTGAATTGGTTATTCATAGTTTTGAAAGTGGTGTTCTAGGCTGCTTTAAAGCGCATGATATACTGGTCTGCAATCTTGCCTTTTTATCTCATTTGCATTGGCACTTGAAAATATTTTCAGAAGACTAATATTAAAGTCTATAGTATTGTATAATTTTAACGTGCGCCTCTTATTGCACAGACCACACTTTCTAGTTCACTCTTTCTGACAAAATCCTTTTTAGATGGACAAAACCATGTGCACTGCAGGTGGGGCAGATGTAACATGTGCAGAGAGAATTAGATTTGGGTGGGGTTTTACTTCAAAGTGAGATCTATATTGCAGTTTAAAAATAAAGCAGCCAGGATTTACCCTGAACAGAAAACAAATAACTCATCCAAATCTAATTCTCTCTGCACATTTTACATCTGCCCCCCTGCAGTGCACATGGTTTTGTCCTTCTAAGAAGGATTTTGTCAGAAAGAGTAAACTAGAATAAGGCCCTTAATTCACTCTTGGTCAGTTATATATTCGTAGACGGGCATCCACAAGGGGAGAGATTGGTTGTCCAATTGGTTGGAGTATAGAGGAAAGCTTCTCTTAGATCACCTGGGGCTTCTGCTGTCTGGGTGTGAATACAGCACTGGATATTCTATCCTGGTCTCCCAAGAGGTACTAATCCGGCCAGTCACTGCTTAGCTGCTGAGTTTGGAAGGGATCAGGCAGCACAGTGATGTATTGCAATATAACCTTGCAGATGAGAGGGCCCCAGAGTGGTAGGAGGAGCCAAGTGCCACTTTTGCTGTTCCTCAGGTATGAACCAGTTGAATGAGAGAGTGGCAGAATTATGGTAGAGATGATAGGTAGTTGGAATAATAAAGAGAAATAGTAAAAGGGATGTGCCTACTATTTCAGGAATGTGTATGGAATGCAAACAACGGATAGTGTTTCGCACTCACACACATACAGGGGTCAAAATAAATGTTAATTTGTTAAGTAACACATCTGCAATGTTTGCAGTGTAGTACCAGTTGTACTATTTAATTAACGTATTTATATTCTATGCAGACACATAAAACAGAAGAAAAAACAAGAGCAACAAATGCATTCACCTAAAAAGGGAAAAATATTGTGGCTTGGGGGGGCGCGAGGGCGTGAGGGCCCGAAACATGTTGGATGTTTGAATAAATTCACTTTGTTTGCACTGAAAGCCGAGAGTGCCGCCTAATCATTCCTACACTGCAGAAGGACTAGCCAGTCCAGAAAGGAAGGCACCGGGTCAGTTATATCCATCCACCTGGGAGTGCCGGATACCTTGGATACTATATAGTATATATAAATATATATATATATATATCTTTATGGGTCAAGAGGAGCACACAGCATAGAGAGCACACAGTAGACTCCCCCTGCCCCAGTACACATCATGCCTATACCTCTCTTAGCCCCTCGCATAAGCGTCCAGAAGGCAGGAACTGCAGTGGCTTTACCTGGATGAGAAACTTGAAGGCCCTTCCTCGCTACTTCTTCATAAAACAGCTGAAGCTCGGAGGTAGCTTGAAACCCACACTCTGCACCACATACCCCAGGCAAATATGGAGCTCAGGAGAATGTAAATTGAATTTTACACCACCAATTAGCTGCTGCAGTACTGCTGGGACGTCCATGCCTCCTCCCACAGATGTCTCAGCAGAGCACTGCACACCTGACGGTACCATGACCTGTGCTGCATTCTGGGTGCAGGACCTACAGACATCTCGGGCCCCATAGCAGCTGCACCCCCTGCACCCTTGGTAGTTACGCCACTGCCCCTCCTCAAAATCAATTATGACTTTATTTTCACATTGACATCACCATTAACATATTAACAAAAATTACCATCATCATTTCTATTATCAATTGGCCAATATCATAAAATAGTCTTTTAAGAAATATGGGTGGGCACAACAGGAGAAAAGAACAGAGGGGGCTGCTACTGCAGAATTAGGTGGAGTAAGAGGTAAGGAGCAGCACAGAAAAAATCCTGAATGCAAGAATATGAAGTTGTGATCAAGGGGTGAGGTGCCATTAACAAAAAAATGAAAGAATGGGAGAATATTAAACTTTTTAGGGGAGAATGATGAAATGAATTATATTAAGTTATATACAGTAGGAATCCACTGGAGTAAAATGTAGATAGGGGCAGCAGATGTAGAGTGACAAGAGAGATAAATGATACAGACATCTGAGTTGATAACAGACTGGAGAGGATTGAGATGGGTGGTTAGACAGGCCAAATAGAAGGAAATTAACCAAGGTGAAAAGGGAATACATTAAAGATTTACGGACAGATGTATCAAGCTTCAAAAAGTGATACAATGGAGTGATAAAAAGCCAGACCGATAGGAGCTGGTTGTTTATCACTCTCCACTTTATCACTTCTTGAACCTTAATACATCTGGTCCTGTGTCACATCCATGTTAAAGAATTCTGGAAATACTATAGGGATGGAGCAGGCAGGTTTGTGACTGAGTTTGGATTTGGGCAGAAAGGCAAGAATAGAGTTAAGGTAACACTTAGACATTGGACTTGGGGAAGGGAAAGAGTGAGACCTTTTCAACAGCAAAAGAGAGAGTGGGAGTAAGCAGCTGGAGTTAAATTACACATCCCAGCATGCCTTTCCACAGTTTTAGACTGCCCTGGCAGCAAAACTGATGCAGGGCATACTGGGATATGTAATCCAGCAGCAGCTGTAGTGCTGATTATTGCCCACCCCAGGAACTGAATATATATACAGTATATACATATATTTTTATATAGAGTTTATTCTTTAGCTATTTACAGTAGTTTTGCCTTAAGGTGGAGGCAATCATCAAAGCATTTTATAATTTGTTGCTAAACCCTGGTGTCTCTTCAGTAGCGCACACAGGGTAGGTTTCTGAGTACCCAGAAACCCCCCCAAGGAATCTAAGGGCCCTATTCTGAAAGCTGAGGGTCCCCTCTTTCCATGGGTACAAGAATTTTAAAAATCGGCCCTGGGGAACCGGAGTTATCTGACTTCAAAGGAGTGGTCCCCATCCAAGCCTGTTAATTGCTCTTCCCAGTCAGATATTTCAGGTTCTGTCTGACTTAGACTTTTTCTGAGGGTATATTCCAAATGTCGGTATACTGACCGTCAGAATCCTGACTGTCGGGCCCACATACCACATCCTTTCGCTGCATTTAACTGATAGGGAAGAATATAGAATCCTCCCTGAATTGTAATGATGAAAGGGGTTCTCTTAGACAAAGGTGTACCGAAAATGAAAATGTAAGACTTCATATTGTAACCTGCTCTACGAATATAATGCTATAGTGCTTTATCCCCTGGAATCAGAGACACACTACAATAGGGTTGTAATACACTGCGCCAGACAGTACTGGCTCACCTCTAATGGTCCTGTTATATCACAATATATTCTGATGAATTAAGGAGATGACCCATAAAATGCTTCAATTTGTATGAAACAAAAATTGTATTTGCTAAAATAAAGAAATACACTGACATATGATAATATAAATTGTTAAAACTAACCCATCATTGACTTCATCTTTTTAAATTACTACTAATTGTACATTTAATCAATTGGTACAACCTCATATATACGATACCTTACTTCATGATTAGATACTGGTGATTATAGATATATGTACAGTGTATTACTAAAACACTATGGGGGAATGTACAAACAAATGGAATACAACTTATCGGGCACTTGGAGTCTTGAATCAACCCAGATCTCTCCGAGGCATTCACATAAAAGTGAGAAAAATGAGAACATATAATAGTGAAGTACGTTTTTTCACAATATTCTCATTTAATAAAACATCTCATAAAATGACATAAAAGGATATCCACAATACAATATACAACACAATTAAAAGTGCATAAAACAATCCTGAATAGGTAGAGACTGAGAATTACCGGATCCTAAGGAACTGATATGCGAACAGTTCCACAAAAGTTTTTGAAAGCAGTTCCCCTCTGGTGCATCAGCTGAGCTTCCTGTCCTGCCATTTTTCCGGTCCTCCGTCTGTCTCTCCAGTTCATATACAGTATCACCCACGCGTTTCTTCCTCCGCAGAGGACTTTTTCAAGGTGTACTGACACCCTGTTTATGACCGCTTTAAATATCTAAATCCTCCCACGCCTCAGCTGGACTCTAATTAATGTGCAAACTGCAAGTCCCATAGTCCTTTGCTGAGGCGCCGGCAGGGGTTAAAGTGAGGGGGAACTGGGGGGAACTGAGTTCCACCACCTCTAATGGTAGGGGGAACTGAGTTCCACCACCTCTAATGGTAGGGGCAACTACTTCCACCTCCAGCACAGACCTGCCTAGTAATTCCAACAGAAAAGACTGTCCCAGCAGCTTTCTTCTCTGGCACAGCATATGAGATTTCAAGCTGTCACATGGTACTATTGCTGTGGGCATTATGTGTAAGGAGCTGTACTACTATGGGCATTGTGTATAAGCAAAGCTACTGTGTTGCATACATGTATAAAGAGTACTACTGTGCAGCGTAACATGAAAAGTGAGTAAAGGACATTGCATGTGGTGTAATGTGTATGCGATTGTGCTACTGTGTGAAATCATTTAAATTGGGGGTACAATTGTATGACCACTGTCCCTTTATAAAGAAGGGGAGGTAGGACATAAACTTATAGTTGCAGGTGGTGCCAAAAACTCTGGCACTGGCTCAAGTTTGCCTAAATTTGGAGGGGGGGTGGTTGATGTCAGGGGAAAGGAGTTCCACCACCTCTCAATGACCACTTTAAGCCCTGGGCGCCGGGCTTCCCGTCGCCACAGGAAGCAGCGCCGGAGTATCCTCGCCATGGTTCTCTGACGCAGCAGAGTACCTGGTGCCGTTACATCACTTCTGGTCAGCGTCTATCATGCTAGGGGATAGTGCGGACTTCATATCCAAGCAGCCTTTTCCTTGGGCCACTACCTCACTTCCAGTATGCCGTTCTGTCTGATTCTGTTAACTAGGCAACAACTCCGTCATTGTAATGCGATCTTTGTATATAAACATACAGCTTTCTTCTAAAAGGTAATAACAAAAGTAAACATATGAGCAATATTGTAGGTAAAACAACTTAATAAAACACACCATTACTTTAAAGGAACCACTTGATCTCAAAATCGGAATTGAGACCTCCGGGCAGTCTGCCTGCGCTAACTGTTTTGCTAGTCCCTTTTGTCTCCAGTTTTCTTTAATTTGTCTTAACCCACAAATGGTGACAATTTCTTTTGTTCTGCAATTATGATGCAGCCTATAGTGCTCAGACAATGTATGGGTGTTAAGTCCATTCCTTATATTTCTAAGGTGCTCACTTATACGCACTTTTAGGGGGCCTGGATGTTCGTCCAATCTACCAAAGGATGCACTTGCAACCAATGGCATAGATAACACTACTGCTGTTACATGTTACAAAATTATCGATTTTAAAAGCTTTTTTGATTGATGGTGATCTCAGTTATTTTTGAAGGTCCTCCAAGAATCCCCTTGCACCCCAAACAAAGTCCTTTTAATTAATTTAATTTTTCTGTAATATTCCCCAGTGTTTCTGGAGTGACTGCTCCAATGTTTTATACTGACTGTTGAATGTTGTAATAAAGGCCAACTCAAATTTAGATTGGTTCCATTCCTTTATTTCCCCAGGTTTCAGAAGTTTGGTTCTATCTAAATCTGCGACTTTATCACTGATGGAATTCATGTTATCTTCCTTATATCCTGATGATGTGAACTTATTACCCATGGCTTCTGCTTGGTCCTTATATACCTTTATTTCTGTGCAATTTCGTCTCAATCGCCTAAACTGGCCTTCGGGGATGGATTTCAGCCAGTAAGGGTGATGACAGCTAGTAGCTTGAATGTAAGCACTAGAGTCAGTGGGCTTACTATAATTCCCTAGTTAAGACTTTGTTGTTCTCTATATATATGGAAATATCTAAAAAGTTAATCTCGTTAAAACTACTCTCAAATGTAAATTCATTATTTAGCTCATTTGTATTAAGATCCTTAAAAAACATTTTTAAAAGTTCTTTCCCACCTTTCCATATAAAAATGACATCATCGATGTATCGTTACCAAAGCACCAGATTCGCCCCCAGGGGACAGTGGTTCCAGATCACTTCCTCCTCCCACTGCCCCATGAAGATGTTAGCATAACTAGGGGCAAACTGGTGCCCATCGCGGTGCCAACATTCTGAAGATAAAAGTTACCGTTAAATGAAAAATAATTGTTCACCAGAATAAAACGTACTCCTTCTATTAAGAAATTTTGTAAAGTAATCTCCAGGTCACTTTCACTTAGGGCCTCTCTCAGGGCGTCTAGACCTTTCTGATGCTCAATTATGGTATAAAGCGATTTTACATCGGCCGTCACCAGCATATATCCTTCCTCCCATTTTACATCTTCCAAAATATTCAAAACATCCCTAGTGTCCTTAAGGTGTGACTTGTTTTGTACAACCAATGGTTGCAGAAAGAAATCTATATATTCCGATAGATTGGCCGTTATTGACCCAATCCCCAAAATAATTGGTCTCCCGGGAGGACATATCTGGTCCTTATGGACCTTTGGAAGAATGTAAAGAACTGGGATGGAGGGTTCATCATTTAGAAGGAACTTATATTATTTTTCTGATATAACCTCTTTATCTTTATAAATATTAAAAAGGTATTTTATTTTATCTAGAATCTTTTTTGTGGGGCCACTCCTCAATTTAGTATAGGTGTTACCTACTAGAAGTTGTCTACAAACCTCTTTGTCATAATTTTCTTTGGTCATGATTACCACCCCTCCCCCTTTATCTGTTGGTTTGATAATCAGATTTTCATTATCCTTTAAGCTCTTTAAAGCTGCCCGTTCTTTAAGGGTTAAGTTACACTTATTATTTTTTTGATCCATTTCTTTTATATCATCTGATACTAATTTGAGAAAAGTCTCAATGAAATTCCCTCTCGTACAGTACAGTATGTACAGGATTAAAAATGGATTTTGGCTTAAAGGGAGTTTTTTCCTCATCCTTTTGAGTCTCAATTTTTTGATTCAAAAATAATTTCAACTTTCGTATGAATTTATTTAAATCTACGAATTTATTGAATTTATTTAGAGGGAGTGACGGGGCATATTTTAGTCCCTTCTCAGCCACTTCTAACTGCTGGTCACTTAAATTGGAAATCTTAATTTTTCCCCTCTCCCCAGATGGTTCTTTATCCATCTCCATTGAGGGTTTTTTCTTTTTCCTCTTAACTCTAGTTTTCTTTGGTTTAAGAGCCACTCTTCTTGATATACCACCCCTTTTGGTTCTTATTTTTACTTTTATCTCACTTATCTCGGTCTGAATGAGTCCCTCCTCCTGGATAAAAAAAGCAGGTGGCGCTGTGCCCTCATTCCCCAGGGGTTCAAATCTGTTCTTATTTTCCCATCTCAGGGGTCTGGAATCCCAAAAATCCCTATCTCCATTCCTTCTGGAATTCCTCTCTCTATTCTCAAAGTGAGGTTGATGCTCGTTTCTATAACCACCTCTTTGATTCTTACATCCCATCTTAAACACTGATCTGGGTGTCTCTGGTGGAAATGTCTTTTAAAGGGTGGGGATTCAAAATTATTCCCTGCCCTACTTTGATCTCTATAATTATAATTTTGCCTATGGGGTGGAATCCACTTTCTATTACCCTGGTTTTCCCCATTAGTGTTTTTGTTTTTCTTCCACTTTTGGGGATAGGATTTTTTATTGTTTTTTTGGGGACATTTTTCCTCCTCCGTTGGTTTTACAACGTTGGGTACCTCTATCTCAGTTATTCCTGTTTCCTCCCTTTTCTTATCTCGATTGAATTTCCTTACTTTGCGTTCTATTAGGCTATTTTCATTTTTCCGTAGATTCCCTTCTATCCTTTTTTCCAGTTCTTTATAGTCCACTAAGTTAATGAAGGGCTGAGTTATTACTCTTAGCCTATTAATTTCCCTATCTAGCTGTTCTAAATCCCTCCTTCTGTCCACAATAATTAATTTTACCAAAGACAGAGAGCAGGTCTTTAGAATATGTTGCCATTCCAGCATAAAGTTTTCATCAGATGAAGAAAGGAATGCATCTTTCGATTATGGGGGATGTACTTAGCCTTTAAGAGTGATGAAGTAGAGAGAGATAAAATACCAACCCCTATCATTTTTCAAACACAACCTGCAACATGGCAGTCAGGAGCTGATTGGCTGGTACTTTATCTCTCTCTCCATGTTATTACTCTGCACGGCTTAGTACATCTACTGTATGATGATTTCATATTTCATTACTCTTGTGCCCAAGGGAAGCCCTTTTATAAACCCAAGTTTATGTAGTACCCATCCTAAATTCATCAATCGCTCTTATGCTAGCTCAGGTCAGGCTCTATTGGAATTACATTTAATAGATGTCCAGCACATGCAGGTGTAATAGACAGGACAATCTCTGTCAACAGACATAGTATAAAATAGTATCCATTTGGAAATAGGATCAAATGTGACTGAGTAAATACACAGGCTGTGTGCAACTCAATAAAAATGACATCATGTACTGTCTACAAAAAGCAGAGCACTGAGGACTTCAATTACTCTGTATCTCTAAGAATTAAATTAGATGTGTTCTGTGATTTCATGGGAACACTTGTACATTCTGCAAAACAGAGACCAGCATTAGATATGACACTAAGCCAGAAGTCCTATAACTATAGCAAGATGGTTGGTTCCAACTTTACCAACAGGCAATCCTAAAACCCTGCAACAAATTAAGTTTGCATCATAGATTTGTTAAAAGATCTGCCTTGTTCTTCCAGAGGTTCGGCAATTAGCAATAGCTGTTGGTGGCTCTGACTGGCCCAACTAACTACTTCACTGATGAGCTTATTGTGGCATTTTTGGGAGTTCACATTTATTTTATTTATTTACAGTTTCTTATATAGCTCAGCAGATTCCGTTGCACTTTACAACAGACATGGAGGCAGGAGGGCCCTGCTGCAAGTTTACAATCTCTAGGGACATAGGAGGGTAACACAAGGACAGACACCAGTAACAGTATAGCAGTCCCACCAAGTTGAAATCCCAGAAGGGAAGCTATGTAATACATAAGTGCCTCAGAGGATTATGGACCTTATCCAGGTCCATTCCTTAGTGCATATGCGTTCGCACGAAGGGTGATGTTTAGCGTCTGCACATGCGCAGACACATTTCTGCGCATGTGCAGACGCTGGGTGCGCCCACGATGAACAAACTGCAATGTAATAAACTATTGATTTTATTTTTGTTTAAAATTTTATATTGTAAAGATTGTTATTCCCACTTACAAAGAAATGCATTCACAGATGTGATTTTGCAGGCCTTAGAGTTGCAAAACGTTGATAATCACTGATATGCCATATTGTGCACATAGACACCTACTGTCTCCTTCTCATATCCACCTCTGACAAGGGCGGATTGGCCACATGTCAGCCAGAGACCTCTAGTTTTAAAAGATTTGGCCCTGCACAGATTAGTGTCCCCGTCCCCCTCCTCTTTCCCACACAAGCAACCTTTGCCGGTTCACAGAGCCGAGTACCTGACGCTGCAAATACTTAAAGTGGGCGCCCATCTATATCCATCTATTAAAGGGACAGGAGTGGGTGCTACCTGGGGTGGAACCATATCTGGGTGTTTCTGGGCTCCATTAGGAGAGGTGTGGAGATAATTGTGATATTCAGGGAATTATGATAATCCGGCTGTTTGTCTTCTTGATGGAGGTTTGAGGTATGTGGTGATTTCCAGTGGTAGAAGATGATGTATTATATGAAATATGTAAGATGATGTATTATATGAAATGTGTCTGGGGGCCACTGGACTACTAAGCATATTGAAACCAACATCTTCCACAGGTGTAGTGATCTTTTAATTCCGAATAATGGATTCAGGCTAATAAATTGTGCGCTAAAATAGTAGCCCTAGAATCCACTTCCAAAAAATGAAAGAACCACTTCAAGGATTTAGAATACAATACCACACAGAGTTTGGCAGGTTTCCAAGGCGCTTAGTAACATTCAATGAATTTTCAAGATGATATACCCAAAAGAGAAAAAAATCATAGTGGTGTAATACTGTTAACATTAATAGTAAAATAGATCTAAATCATATCAGTATGGACTTGTACCGAATTCCTCGGTATACATATCAGGTAGACAAATGCGTTACGATTGAGAGACTGTCACCAAGGATAAGCTGTTCCTTCTACTCTCCTCCTCAAATGGATAATGTCTCAAAAGGATAAAAGAGACATTATGGTGCAGTATATACACTTTAATAAAACACAATTAAAACAGAAATGTGCAGCAATCAGAATCATGGGACTTTCACCATTTGATTTTGTCCACAAATAAAATGCAGACATAATAAGCATATGTTGTTATCCAAAACAGGCATCCCTGGATGCTGGAGTATGGTAAGGAATCCCAAGAGTTCTTTCACTGCTTAAAAAGTAGCCACAGCCGACCGGATTCAATACCTTGATTTGAAGATTTGGCCACTCGGGGTGATATTTATACTTTCTTGTCTCCAAAAGATGTTAAACCTAATGCCAGACATATATATTCAGAAAGTCAGAGATTTGGTAAGAAATCTCCATTTTTTTTAAAGTGGCAATCATTTACATTGCTAAACCAGTTTGATTTTGAAGTGTAAATGATTGCCGCTTTAAAAAAAATGGAGATTTCTCACCAAATCTCTCACTTTCTGAATCTCTCATCCTATTAAATCTCACCCAGAGTATCGAAAAACTAGTAAAAACCTACTAAAAAAGTCTCTGTAATTATCCGGATCCATGATAGGTATTACGCTGATTAAGATTCCACGTGTAACGCGGTCCGAGCCGCGACTTCTGACCGCGGCAGGAAACGGAACACTTGCTTGTCACAGATGAAACTTCTGGCTTGCGTGTCTCGGGCGGAGCTGTATGGTATGGGGAACATTGCCGTCGCATTTGAGTTCCTTCCACTTCAGCCTTTTCAAAGTAAAGTGTCCGTGCAGATTTAAAGTGCAATTGTGCAGCAATATAACGGTAATACCTCGGAATAAGTATACATAATTACAAAAAATGGTACTTATATGTTAGTTGGGCACCCACTAAGCTATTTGCTTAGTTTTGCGCGTCCCCTAGCGGGGCTCGCTATGCTCACCACGTGTCGGGCTCGGTGGGTCGCTGTGCTCGCCACACTATATAAAATCAACTCCGTGCCGACATGGATAGTGGGGGTATGAGCGTAGTAACTATAGTGGGCGCCCAACTAACATATAAGTAACCCAAAAATGTGTCATTTGTTTAAGGAACATTAGTCATTTGTTAGAAAAACATTATAAGTGCATTATAAAAAACCACTTTGTCTCAAAATCCTTATTCAATCCATTTGGGATTAAAGTATTATAATTAAAAATCGTTGACATCACCTCCTCTCACATTTGGCACCACTTTTTGCAGAATATAAAACTGGTGTTGGTTCCACCTACATTTGATCTGGTGACGCCCTTGTGAGGCCATTTCTAGAAATGTTCCCAAGGACACTTTTTGATCCCAATCTTTCCCTGATCACTGACATACAAAAGCAGGAACATTGGCTGCACACCAGGCACCCATTGGACCTGGTGAGCTGTCTCAAATAGACACTGAGGCCTCTCCAGCTATGTGTGACATTGCAGAGGCAGACTTTGCATTGCCCAGCAAATGGTCACAGCTCACCTGTATTCCCCCATCAATCCCCCCTCCCCCTCCCGCTGTCCCCTCCTACTAGTGCCGGATACCATTTACTGATTTTGTGAATACATAAAGCCTTGGCGCATATGCAAAGGCAACAAACTTCTCCATTGCGCACATCAGCATTGTGTACATCTCATCATCTAATTATATTTTCTGGCATTCGTATTTGTTATGTATTAAACATAAAAGCACAATTAAGTTTGTTAAACATATTACTTTTATGGGAGATTTACAGATGGAAAATCTGATGTGAGGAGAAATGTGCTTAGTGCTCTATCAAGAGATATTTGTCTTAGCTTATACATATCCTGCAGTGTAGCTGTGTAGCTCATACATTTTGTTAGTGCCCTAGAGGACAGTTTAATGTATCATAGATCAGTAATGAAGCACTGTAAGTGTACTTTGAAACGGTAGCATGTGCCATTTTCTTGCTGCTTATATTACTTTATGTGTATGGTTCACCATAATATTGTACAGTAGTTTATGGGGACCATCCTTGACAGACACACAAACAATGACATAAATGTTCAGCGTATATGAAAAATGTCTACTTATTTCCATTCAGAAGGAATGTTTTTACATTTGCTTTCTAGCTAGTATGTATCATAGGAACAGTAAGTGTAGGGTATAACTCGATTTTGGTCTTACCTGGAAAATCCTTTCTTCTGAATCCATAGTGGACACTGGGACAGTGGGGTGTGGGTGAAGCTGTGGTTGGTAGCTCCACCCACACTCCACTGTCCCAGTGTCCACCATTGGTATTATAGAAAAAATGGTAATCTCCATAAGAGTGTAACTAAGGGCTAATTCTGGTTGGCACGGTAAGCAGCGAAATCGCTGCATAACGAGTGCTGAAATGTTGCCCATCTCAACCCACCTCACCGACCATCAAATGATCTCCTGCCTTCGGAAATAAAAGTCAGTCTGAATTGACTTTTGTTTCACTAAAATAGTATAAGAGAACTGTGGCAGGCACATGAAGCTATTTGGGGAATGGCCTAACCCAGTGGTCAGGGAACTCAGTCCTCGTTACCCCACACAGTGCATGTTTTGCTGGTAACCCAGCAGGTGCACAGGTGTACTAATTACTCACAGACACATATTATAAGGTCCGCAGGTGGAGTTAATTATTTCACTTGTGATTCTGTGAGGAGACCTGCAAAACATGCACTGTGTGGGGTAACGAGAACCAAGTTTCCTGACCACTGGCCTAACCACAGAAGTGATTAGAATTTTTATAATAAAGATATGTTTGGGGCACTAAGCATAGATTTGGGTGGGGTTGACGGTGCTATTGTGCCCTTCAGCCAGGGGCAAATCCAGATGGGGTGTGATCACACCCCCTTACCCCCCCTTCAGACACACACACACAGGCAGAAGGGACAGCAGCAGAAGGGCCACCACAGCCCACCCACATACCTCTCAACATGACACGAGTCTGTTCCTGGACTACCCTCTTAATTTCTGATTGGCAGCAACTGTGCTGGAGCACCTTTCTTATCAATTAACGTGGTATAAAAGGTGATGGCAATTATACATTAAGTCCAGAAACAGAGCCTTGTATACCTCCTGGAGAGGGTCATGTTGGGAGGTATGCAGCCAGTGCACTGGCTTGGAAACGAGGAGGGAATTATCAGCAAACCTGGGCCCTCTCCTGTCCAGAACATGGGAGTAGTATGCTCAAGCATGGATTAAATTACCTATTCACAAAATGCTTAGATGTTACAAACCAGTCTCATTATGTGGCGCACTAGAGTAAATTCACTAGGATCGCTAGGGAAAAAAAAATGTTGAATTCTGTATTTTTATGGGTGACCTAGTGGTTTCTAATCACAAAATCTTATTTTCCCCACATATTTTACAGTTTAATAATACAACTTTTATTTTATAACAGTGTAAACCAGGGGTTCCCAATCTTTTTCTAATCATGGCACCCTAGAGTATCAGAATTTTTCCTCGGCACCCCATGGCCCCAAAATATATATATATATATATATCAAATTAAGTAGATTGTGTTTATATGTGCTTCTTCGGTTCAGTTATGTGGTAAAGGGCAGGATTTGGTTCTGATTGTACACATTTTATGATCGGCAGCCACCAGCACTGGTTTTGTCAAGAAATAATTGATCATAAATAATTTGAATTGGTCCTAGACGACCAACCCGAGGCACCCCTGCAAGTGTCCCGAGGCACCCCAGGGAGCCTAGGCGCACAGTTTGGGAACCACTGGTGTAAACATAAAAAAATTAAATTTTATAACCATATTGAGTAACTCAAAGTGAGCTCCACATACAGATGGACCACCTCTTAATACTGCCGCCAGCTCACCATGGCGGAGGTTCTGGCGTTCCTATTTTCTTCTTGCGCTGCCGTCCGCCAAGGGGCGTGGGTGCATGCCATGCAATACAATCCACCACCACTGGGTGGCTAATGCTCCATCAAGCTAGCATCGGAGTGATATACTGTAATGTGCCAATGGAATCCTGTCATTCGCCGTATGGACCACGCTTACAGTATGAGATGCTTGTGCGTAATGAGACGCTCGTGAACATCGCTGCGAGCAAATGGGCTGTGTAGTGTAATGATCCTATACAAATATTTACCTTCACGTTCACGTAGCCGATGCTGAATATTTTTAACTGTTGGTACTGTGCATAATGTGTATGCAGCTGAAGTCAACCGACTCCCCTTCCCCCAGGGGTGGAGGGGTCGACTTGACCTGAATACAAGTACATTACTTTACAATATCTCCAGCAGCGCTAATCCACAAAGGGACCGTCTCAGACACTGCCGCGACTCGGGTTTCGCCAATAGGGCTACGGATGCCACTGATTATATCAGCACTCTACAGACCGTACACATCACTGTGTTGCATAGTGTAGTGGATAGCAGCGCGGCTCTACATGCTGGAGACCCGTGTTTGGTACAATCGCCATAGGTAGAAAGGATGAGCAGCACTACATCTGTAAGTGGCAGAATATAATGCAGTCTGAGTTGGCCAGATGTGCGGGATACCGTATGCTGGCTGAAGTTGTACATTTATTTTAAATTGCAATCATTTACAAGGCATGGTTTTGTTTTGTAAATGATTATCGGACTGTATTACATCCAGCAAAGAGTTGGTTCTATTGCGTTTTAACATCCGCCCTTGTGTGGAAGAAGGGTAATATGACCAGGGCCAGCAAGAGTTAGGTGTCATTGGGTGCCAATGGTATGTGGGGGCCTCAAATCCTGAATAAATTACATATTTAAAAAAAATGTGCAAAGGACATTATTTATTTATGTCTTAAATAGCACACAAATATTCTGCAGCGCTTTACAGAGAATATTTGAACATTCACATCAGTCCCTTCCCCAGTGGAGCTACAATCTATATTCCCTAATACATGTACAGGCACATACATTGATTCTAGGGTTAATTTTATTGGGAGCCAATTAACTGATATCAATCAAATGCGTGCTCCTGCAGATCTTTTGCTGAATCTTCTGACCTTACATGCTGCATGAAAGATAAAAAGATTTGGCAAAAGATCCATAGTAACGCACATGGGATCTCAAGAGAAGTATTTGGTGAAGATGTGCGCTTGCCTGAAATCTTTTGTCCAGGATGTACTGTACAAAAGACTTAAGCTGGGTACACATCTATACAATCCCTCTTTTCTTGCGACCGTTCGACCGACCATAGACGCGTCGGACCGACCACAAACAACAGCCGATATGCGCGTACACACTGTACAATTTTACTTGCGACGTCTGATGTACTCTCGTCCAAACAGTCACAAGAAAAAGATTGTACCAACGTACACACTCTCTCGATTTGGGCTATTGACACGATATAAATAAACAAAAATGATCATAATGGGCTGAGTTAAGGGCATACCAAAATAAAGAGGCGTGAGCATTGAACCGAAACAAAAGTGATTTCCTTTTTTACATCAGTGCTGGCTGTGCAGAGAACACGTACATTTGTTCATTCGTTCTGTTTGTTTTCTAGTACTTTCATCATGAGCTTGAGGAAAAGAAAGGTTTGTGCTTGCATTCTTGCTGCTATGGCCACAACATTGCAGTCTATAAAAAAAAAAAGAGGAGCAAGAATCGCAGCTGCTGGACCAGAGACTGGCTGCGGTGAGACACCTTCTCCCATATGCCATTGGTAGTAGTAGTAGTAGTAGTAGTACGTTTATTTATAGGGCGCCGCAAAGTGTCCGCAGCGCCGTACATAGCAAACAAAAAAAAATGACGAGGTAACGTACAGGGTGTGTTGAAAAATACAGTATAAATGGGGGTATAGCAGGTAGAACTAAAATCAGCATCAGTTCAGAAGTAGGTGTCAAAATTGTCAAGGAGACTAAAGATGAAGTAGAGGAAGGGAAGAACAGGACAGGAGCACAGGTGAGGTAAAGAGGTAGGGTGAGTACGTGAGGAAGGAGGGCCCTACTCATAAGAGTTAACATACTAAAAATAGGTGGGTGGACGAACGAAAAACAATAGGATAAGTAGGAACGGAGGGGGACGGAGGCAGGATAAGAGGATCAAAAGAGGTTAGGAGGAGGGATAGGCTAGTCGAAAAAAGTGGGTTTTGAGGGAGCGCTTGAAGGAGGTAAGGGAATCAGAAAGCCTGATGGGTGGCGGGAGGTTGTTCCAGTGCAGGGGGGCAGCGCGAGAGAAGTCTTGGACACGGGAGTGGGAGGAGGTGATTAGGTGAGAGGTCAGTCGGCGGTACAGGAGATACGACTGAACAACCCTGATGACTTCAGGAATTATCTTCGTATGGATGACCCTACCTTCATAGAGCTTCTGACACTAGTTACCCCTTTAATCCAAAAAGAGCATACCTATTTCAGGAGGCCTATTTCAGCTGAGCAGAGGCTGGTGGCAATGCAATGTTTCCTGGCTACCGGGAGGACCCTTGCGGATCTGAGGTAAAGCACTGCTATATCCTCTCAAGCTCTGGGACTAATAATACCTGTGATGCCATCATCCAATTTCTACAGGAGCAATACATGAAGGTAAATATATGACAAATAATATAAATGCACCCCATCTTTATAGCAGCCGCCGTATGTCTGTCCCTAGTCACCTTGCCGGCTGACTAAAGTTTAGACACTTACCACCCGTATCTGAAGAATGTCACCCTGCCGGCTGACTAAAGTTTAGACGCTTACCACCCATATCTGATCATAGTCACCCTGCCGGTTGACTTAAAATTTAGACGCTTACCACCCATATCTAAATACAAGAAATGCTACTATGCGTGCAAAATTGACCAGAGAGGCGTACTTGCAGTACTTTAATGGTGTAGGCGCAGTGGATTGGCAGGATGACATGATCTGCTAAATTGCTATGACATGCTACCCTTGTACTGTACTTTATTTGTACTATTCATCTTAATTTTCATTAAATAATTCAAATGTGTGTAAGCTGTGTACTTAGGGTTTCCTCAGGAAGTTCAGGGGTGCGAGGTGTGGCGCATGGGGCAGCCTGGGCCGCAGTCATATTGCCGATGGAGTCCCTCGGCAGCTCTTGGTCCACTGTAAATTCCAGTAGATCATAGTACCAGAGCCTGGGCACATAAACTTGGTCTGTACCAGCTCCTGATTTCCTGGATGCCTCTATTTTGTTCAGCTCCTTTTGAAGACTGTGTTCATTTTGGCAATCCTTGTCCGCACCCATTCAATGTTCGCCGTGGGGTAGTAAGGGAGGCTGACCTTCTCCAACTACTCCAGTGCTACAGCTCTCTTCTGCCTATTAGAGTAATCTCTGGATTTACTATTCCAGAGACAATTCTGGTCTCTGTAGGCCTCAATGAATTCCTTCATGGATTCCACGTTTTTGGCTCTTTACTAACATTTTACAGGCTGGGTTTGAAAAATGACAGGTAGAAGTTGATTGGCTGGTTGTTTATCACGGTACTTGTTTCCTAGCACGGTGCCACCGATTTTAATTGTATGAAATCGGGTCGTAAAAATCAGGTCAATCGTATCGCATGCAACCAAATCGCATGCGATGCGATCGACCCGATTTTTACATTGGGACCAATGTCAAATGGTCCCTGCGACCTGATTTTACATTGGCCCCAATGTTAAATGCCTTCCAGACCCCATTTTTCATTGTATGCCCCCCCATTGTTAACGCCACGATCGTCAACCTGAAGCGTGGCGAGCCCTGCGAGAGGACGCACATTGCTTCAGACGTATTACGCGTCCCCACGCGGGGCTCGCTGTGCTCGCCACACTTCGGGCTCGGTGGCATGCTGCGCTCGCCTCACTATATAAAGTCAACTCCACGCCGACGTGGATAGTGGGGGTATGAAAAAGGTCGGAGGACGCATACCGCTGCCCCTCGCGGGCTCGCTGCGCTCGCCACGCTTCGGGTTGACGTTGATCGTGGCATGGCGTTAACAATGGGGGGGCATTTCACATAATTCACCATCAGGGTGGGTTTACAATTAATCGGGTCTCAGGGGCCGTTTTTACATTGATTTCAATGTAAAAATTGGGTCGGTCGCATCGCATGCCATTATAATGCGACCGATTTTCAAAGTGCGTTAAAAACGTGTTTAAAGCCCAAAAATCGGGTCGGTCTGGTCCCATCGCATACCTTAAGTTAAGGTATGCAATGGGACCCGACGGGCGCCATGCTAGGAAACAAGTACCTTTATCACTCTCCACTTTAACTCTTTTTAAAGCTTGATACATCTGGCCCATTATATGGACAAAAAGGATGAAATGTGTTGAGGAAATTTTCCTGTTTGGGATTGTTTTTCTTCTGGTTAGATTGTTCCAGTTTTATGGATGAACATTTTTTGCACTGAACTGTTGTGAACTACTGTGATACATTTTCTCTTCACTCATCCCGGTGACACAGCTCAACATTGGGATGTAGGAGGGTCTGAAGGAGCCAGGCACCTATGCTAAAGTCTTGAGAGGCAGGCTTCTCCCCTCTGCATCCCGAGTATCTTCAGTTTGGTTTAGGTGCCCACCGGAGTGGGTGCTATGCTGAAGGGCTGCTGGAGCAGCCACAAAGAGAGCTAGCTAGAGCGTTTGTTTTTTTATTAATTTTACACTTTAGTTAGGCAGGTGACAGTGTGAGGATTCTTTAAGAAAGAAAGAGATCCTGGTATTCCAGCATTCTGAGATTGTCGACTCAATTGTGGAGACTACCACTCCGTCCAGATCTTCTCAAACAAGGTCCTTTTCTTCACCAGGACTATCCTTGCTTCAATTTGACGACGTGGCTCTTGAAACCTCCATTTTGAAAAATAAAGTTTTTTCAGAGGAAGTCATTCGTACAATGATAAATGCAAGGAACCCGGTTTCCGCAGCAAACTACTATAGGGTGTGGAAAACATACATCAGGTGGTGCGAGAGACAAAGAGTTCACACCTCCAGGTTTGAGGTGGCCAGGTTATTAGAATTCCTAGAGGATGGCTTTTCTTCAGGTCTGAGTCTTCAGTCTCTGAAGGTGCAATTGTCAGCATTGTCTATATATAGTGGCACTGTTGCCAGAGGTGCAGACTTTCTTGCAGGGGGTTACTCGGCTGAGGCATCTATATAAACAACCTTTGACTCCTTGGGATTTATCTTTAGTTCTGTCGGTTTTACAGAAACCGCCTTTTGAGCCGTTAAGGTCTGCAGATTTAAAATTTCTCACTTGGAAATTGACTTTTTTGTTAGCTATCTCTTCTGCTAGAAGAGTTTCTGAGTTAGGAGCTTTATCTTGCAAATCTCCTTTCCTGGTGTTTCATGATGATAGGGCTGTGTTGAGAACAGTTCCTAAGTTCCTTCCAAAGGTTGTTTCATTTGAATCAGGATATTGTTATTCCGGTGTTTTCCCCAGCTGAGGGGGTAAAAAATAGGGACAAGTTAAGAACTGTGGATGTGGTGCGCGCTTTGCGCATATATGTGGACAGGGTTACAGAGATTCAAAAATCGGATTTGTTGCTGGTGTCTTACGATGTTCATAAAAGAGGATGGCCTGCTTTTAAGCAGATCATTGCTAGGTGGTTGAGATCTGTCATTGCTTTTGCTTAAACAAAAGTGGGTAGACCAGTACCCTCAAAGTTAAATGCTCATACCACCAGATCGGTTGCTACCTCTTGCGCAGTGTGCCATGGGGCTTTGGCAGACCATGTATGTAGGGCTGCCACCTGGTCCTCTGTTCACACATTCACAAAATTCTACAAGTTCCATGAGTTTGCATCGCAGGATGCCTCATTTGGGCGAGCAGTGATGAGAACTGCAAACCTGAGCGTACCCCCCCCAAAGGACTGGCTCTTGAACGTCCCAATGTTGAGCTGTGTCACCGGGATGAGTGAAGAGAAAAAGGGATTTTTGTAAGAACTTACCGTTCAAATCCCTTTCTCTGATCTCATCCCGGTGACACAGCAATCCCTAACCTTACGCTCAGTAAGTAATACCGTTTCATGTGTTGTCATGTTTATTGGTTATGCAAAATTAATTGTGTATATTATTATGTTCAGGCATTGTACTGAGTTAATGTATCCTAGTGTGCTTTAGAAGTTGAAAGTGAAGATACTCGGGATGCAGAGGGGAGGAGCCTGCCTCTCAAGACTTTAGCATAGGTGCCTGGCTCTAACATCCCAATGTTGAGCTGTGTCACCGGGATGAGATCAGAGAAAGGTATTCGAATGGTAAGTTCTTACAAATATCCCTTTTTTGTTCACCAGGAGGCTTGCCATCTAGCAACAGCTGGTGGGTTAAGCGGTCAAGCCTCCCGATGGTCCAGGAAAGGTAAAGTTAAAAATGTCACTTACCTTTCCCATGACTTTAGGAATCGAGTCTGGAGCACCAGGTGCGCCCGCACCGGTCACAAGTGTGTACACACTTCGCATGTGTGTCGGATCCCGACACCTAGCTCAGTTTTTACGATGCAGGATGGAGTACTCTGGGGGAAATTTACTAAAGGAAATTTGTTAAAAATAGGTGTATTTGTATCCAGAAATACACTTATTTTTGACATTTACTATCCCGAAAATACGGCAATTCGTATTTGTATTGACAGCACATCAATACGACTACGAATTGTTATATTTTCGGGATAGTAAATGTCAAAAATAAGTGTATTTCTGGATACAAATACACCTATTTTTTTACAAATTTCCTTTAGTAAATTTCCCCCTCTGTGTCTGTCGCTGCTACAGACACACTGTAATTGTCCCCATCCCACAGCAAAATGTTAAAAATACCTAGGAAAAGGTGAATAGAAGATTCTAAGGACGATTCCTCCTCAGAGGAAGTTATTAAAAGAAGAAAATGGTTAGTCCCTGTCTGCTCAGAAGAGAGCAGGGACAGCTCACATTCTGAGAGGGAGACACCTGGTGGCCAGCAACATTCTCCCCCAGCCTTTCCCCAGAAATAAGTGAGGAAACATACCATACAATATAAACATTTGGACAATGTTTCTCACAGATATGCCCGCATCGGAGAATACGTCTTTTTCTGGGTATTACCCATAGTCGGAATACCCCAATGGTGACCATCTCCTGACCATGGCAAGCACAAATATTCTATCTTTGATCAGAAGCATTCACTGACCCACTCCCATAAGGAGTCCAGCATGCATAGGAACCCATATTATAGACTGGGAGTCTGAGGAGGTCACTAGGACATCTGCAGCCTCTAAAAGAGGCGAGTACAGTGACCTGAAGATGGCCAGGGTGCAATTGGCAGGCAGAACCCCTTCAAATAAATGATATACCTCTTATTGGGCACTTAATGAATGCTCAGGGGTTTACAACTTTGCCCAATTGGCATTCAGAACCTTTCTGATAAAAGAGGTATATACGATATACCTGCCCTCTTTGCCCCGAACCTAAAGTAACACTACTGATAAGCTTCTAAGGAAGAAACAGCTGAAAGTTTCAGACGCAGCAGGCCCACTCCTTTTTTCTAGACAAAGCTGAGAAAGAAGGGGAGTGTGGTGGTTCCTTGTATTCCTTAATGGCATCTAAGAATGCTCTCCTAAAGACTGTAGGCAGAGCCACTTTAATCATTGGTCAAACTTTTGACTTTAGACAAAACCAAGAAAGTGGAGCAGTCATCTTTTCTCAGTATGGAAACCAGATGGCTCTTACAGACCCGTTTTGAATGTCAAAGCCCTAAACCTTTTCATAAAAAAGGCTTACCGGAGGTTCCCTTCCTACTTTGCAAAACGATTACTGCATCAAAATAGACCTCAAAGAGGCCTTTCATTCAATACGGGTTTACCAGGATCACAGAAGGTTTCTGAGATTCTTCTAGAAAGACAACAGTGTCTTACAGTATGTGATTCTAGTAGACCAGTATTGAATGAAAGGTTATGGTCTTCGGACTTTTGAATGCACCGTGCACATTTACTCACCTGATGAAAGTGGTTGTGACTCACCTTCGTCAGAAAGGGATCTGTTGCCTCTATATCTAAATTATCTACTAGTAGTTCACCCAGAGAGATTCTCTTCTCACAATGGAATCTCATTACACTTCTTCTCCTCGACCTAGGTTTTACCATAAACTAGCCCAAATTTATCATAGTTTTGTGCCAGTGAATAATATTTCTAGGTTTTCTAATAGACTCCGTTTCATTCTCATTAGCAGTCCCACCAGAGAAATGGACAGAAGTACAAATATTAGTTTCTCGTGCTCTCCGTCCCACCAGCTATTGATGAGAGACTTAGCCAAGCTCATAGGGGAAAAGGTCCGGAGTTTATTCAAATCCCTCTTCTATGCAGACACTCCCAGTTCCTTCCAGGAAACCTATTTAGAAAGGGTTGGAGTGAATCCAGCTAACTTTTCCATTAGCACAGAAATGGGGAACTGGACAACCCTTTCCTTGCCTCCTCCCAGACCTCAAATAGACCCTACACCTAACATAGTAATCTCCTCAGATGCTTCCCTGACAGGTTGGGAGAATGCACACAAAACAAAGCAATAAGAGGCACATGGTCCATCCAAGGATCCAGGTGCCTCTTAAACCTATTGGAATTGAGGGCAGCCATTCAAGCCGTACACTCTCTCACCCCCCCCCCCCCTCCATTCATTGAATATCAATACAGATTTGCCTAGACAACAGGACCGCTGCTTCTTACCTGAACAGAATGGGAAGCACCAAATCTCTCCTCTGTCTAGAAGTGATAGAGCTTTTTAATTGGGCTGTCCAGAGGAACATTCTCCTTTCAGTCGTTTATAAACCAGGGGAGTTAAACAAGCCGGCAGACTCATTATCCACAAATCACCTAGAAAGAGTATACCTCAGACCAGAAGTCTTCCAGAACATTACAAAAACATTTGGCATTCAGGTCTAGACCTCTTTGCAACCCCATCCAATGCGCAGCTTCTATCCTTTGTTTCCAGAGTTTGGACAAAGGGAGCCTTACACATCTTCCCCTTCCATATGTTTCCCCCCCCTCCAGCTCTACTACCAAAAGTCCTCCACAAGGTCAAGTTGGACAAAGTAGCTCAACTAATCCTAGTTTACCCAGTCGGGCCCTCCAGGATTTCTCCTTAATCTCCTTTCTCCAGAAACTCCCACAGTCCATGTAGATGGTGCTATTGCTTGGCTGTCAGCCAATGCTAATCTATCATCTGCATCAATTGCACTCTTCAATGCCTCTCTGAGACCCAGAACAAGAAACAGATACCAAGCTATTATTAATGAGTACAGTATTTTGATAGAATCTCAGTCACATGCTTCTTCTTCCAATACCCCCAATTTAGCATTAGATTTCTTAGAGGCTGGGTTGGCATCTACCACCATACGCACTTATGGCTCTGCTTTAGCTTTATTGGTCCCTGGTCTTACTATGCCTGCTTAAAGGGGCCTTTCTCTCTAGACCATGTTGTCCAGGCTACTCTAGCACATGGGACACAAAATCCTTTTTACAAGAATGACATGGGTGTTTTCTCCATATTGTTCTTCTTTGGGATTGCCATTGGCAATTTTCTTTAAAAACTGAGCTAACCTCTCCTTAGTTATATGATTCTTTGTTGCTAAAGTCCACTGACTTGTCAACAAGTACAATATCCATGGGGGAGCTGCAGTTGACAAACCACTGGTAAACATTGCAAATGCCAAGAGAATGGTTTAACACTTTTATCATGGGCAACTGAGCAATAGAAGACTCATCTGGTCAGAAAAATTGTCCTTAACCCTGTTCCCAGCCGCAGGACAAAGTTTTGTGTGGAGTATACAGAGTCAAGACTAGTGTCTGGTGCCAAGAGTGAAGAATGGTAGAGGGTTGGTGATGATATGGGCCACCACATCATGGTATTCTGCCAGCCCTATTATCACCATGCACAGTTCAGACACTGCTAGCCAAGTCCATCCCATGGTGCAGACATTGTTTCTGGTAGACAACGCATGAAGATCAGCTAATGCTATCCAATTGTGGTTTTCTGAGCATGCAGATGAGATGTCTCATCTTCCATATTTGTCCCAATAACCCAACCTGAACATCACAGAACTCCCATGCTGTTTTGGAAAAAATGGTCACGTTACCTGCCTCTAACATCACTCCGGGAACTTTAATAAGTTTTGCATAAATAATGGTTTTAAGATTCAATTGTTGACCATCCAGGACTTATATTTGTCCATTTCCTAAGATAATTAAGACTGTCTATTATACCAAGGCAGAACTACACCATGAGTAGTCAAATATTTTTTTCCGAGGTATTTACATGTTTTTTTTTCTAACCCCTGTCTGTGTGCGCGTGTGTATGTATGTGTATATATATATATATATATATATATATATATATATATATATATATATATATATATATATATATATATATATATATATATATATAGTTCCAGGGGCTGATCCACAAATCAACCAAGCGTGCACACTCCAGAATTCCAGCAGTGAAAATTTTATTATACATCATACATCACCATTGTGAATAGTCAAGCGACGTTTCGGACCAATAATGGTCCTTTATCAAGACAGCATCTATGACAGCCAAACAACGCCACAGCAATGTACAGGACAATGTGATAGTGTGCCTGGGGCGCCCCTTATACTGGTCAATAATTAGTGCTATACCAATCATCTGTGTCAATTACCCTCTCCATATAACGGAGACTCATAGGGCTCAAATTTATATAGACATTACCCTGCTCATACCTGTATCCACAGCAGCGTGTATCACACGCTGACAGCAGCGCCGGGTTCCATACAGCGCTGAACCCGGAAGTGCCGAACCCGGAAGTGACGTTGGTGCGTTCCACCAGACTGTCACTTCCGCTATTTGCGTTTCACAGCCATCCAATAGCGCTTGTCAGGCTACATCCAATACAGGATTACAGCCTATGACGCGCTGCAAATGCTCATCAGTGTTAAAGGCAAAACGCCTCAACAATATCTATCAGGTTCAAGGGCAGCTACAGGCACTAATATTCTGCCTTACATATAATACAGGTAAACCAAAGGGGTTGCTTGAGTGACACACATAGGTGTAAGACCTAACCCAGGTCAATCACCTAGACCAATAAAGGAGCGCATCCAGGCTACACCTCAGGCCGTTCATAATAAAGTGCAATGTGCTTGAGTGAAAAAACAATAATATCATGCTCAATATTTACACCAATATATATACACAAAATATTAACAACACACTAACAGACAACATATCTACATATATACACACAATGCCCATAGGCAACATTATATACATGTTCAATGGTCACACATTATAACAATTTATATGGTATCTCCTTGTCAGTCAGTTACTACTGCCCACAACCAACAATATTATGCCGCTCATGATGTCAAAAAACAATTGAGTGGATTGTGTTCATTAAGTCCCCGAGGGGCAACTGTATTAAGCTGGTGTATCCACCGAGCCTCGAGTTGACGCAAGCGAAGATTTCTGTCGCCCCCCCTAGCTGGTTTCGGTACATGGTCCACAAGGATACACCTTAATGTAGCAATCTGGTGTCCCATTGCCAGATAGTGTTTGGCTACCGGTTTATCCGATGTGCCAGATGAAATTGCCGTTCTGATTGAGTAGCGATGATTCGCCATCCGCTCGCGAAAGGTTCGGGAGGTCATCCCAACGTAGTATAGTGTACATGGGCAGATAAGCACATAGATGACAAAGGAGCTCGTACACGTCAACCTGTGTCGGATTTTGATCCGGTTGCCGTTATGCGGATGTCCTATCGTTGAGCCGCTGATCATCGCATGGCATGTTGTGCACCCAGCACATCGGAAACATCCTCCCCTCAATGCTCTTGTGGATTGACTGGTCTCCAGTGGCGGGTATAACGTTGGTCTCATCAGCATTTGCTGTAGATTCTGTCCACGCCTATACGAATTCATAGGAGGTTTGGATTTATTCAGTTTCAATACTGGGTCGCTTGCCAATACAGGCCAGTGTTTTTTATACAGATCTTGTGTCATGTAAGCAGTGTGGTCGTAGTTACCCACACGTACCAACTGTGACGACCCACTTGGTTTTGTCACTGACTGGTTAACTGGAGTGGCAAATCGCATTCTCGCCTTCCCGAGGCACCGTTCGATGGTACGTTGTGCATATCCACGGGCCAAGAACCGGTCACTCATCTCTATAATCTGTTGTTCTGCTGTGACTTGTGATGAGTTGGTACGTAGGACACGTAGAAACTGGGATATAGGCAGACTTTCTTTAAGTCGAACTGGGTGTTGGCTACTCGCCTCAAGTAGCGTATTTCTGTCGGTCTTTTTCCTATACAATGTATATCCCAATTTCTTGTCCTCGCGAATAACAGTAACATCGAGGAAATCCACCGATTGTTGGCTGTGGGTGTATGTAAACCGAATAGGCTCAGACACGGAGTTTAACCACTTGACCATTGATAAAAATGAATCTTGTGTTCCCGACCAAATCAAAAAACATCATCAATAAAACGTAAATAACAAATCAGATGTGTATGGAACTTTGATAGAATATATTTTTGTTCGTACCAGTCCATATACAGGTTGGCGTAACATGGGGCCAAATTAGACCCCATGGCCGTCCCGTTCACCTGAGCATAGTAGTCTGGACCGTACATGAAAAAGTTCCTGGTCAATACCAATTCAATTAGTGCCATTAGAAATTCAACAGGCGGTCTGGTCTGCTTATGCCTGATGAACTGTTGTCTGGTTGCCTCCATACCAGCCCCGTGTGGTATGACCGTGTATAGGGACTGAATGTCCATCGTCACAAGCCACACCTCAGTCGTGGGCAATGTGATTTGTTTGATTTTACAAATAAAATCTGGTGTATCTCTCAGATAGCTCTGGGTACTGCGTACCATCGGCTGGAGAAAGCCGTCAACATAGCGTGCCAAGGGCTGTAGAACAGACCCCCTGGCCGAGATAATAGGTCGGCCAGGTGGTCTGTCCATGCCCTTGTGCACCTTCGGAAGCGTGTAGATAATAGGCGTAATAGGACAATCCACCCTCAGAAACAGTGCAGTTTTCTGTTCTATCCAACCACTACTCAATGCCATATCCACAGTGCAATCGACCTCTTTCTTGATTGACACTGTTGGGTTATACTCAAGTTTTTTATAGGTATTTGAGTCTGACAACTGGCGTCTTATTTCCAAATCATAATCGGTCCAATCCTGCAGCACCACCGCCCCACCTTTATCAGCGGGGCGGATAACTACCGCAGGATTGTCCCGAAGATCGGCTAATGCCTGGCGTTGTATTCTGGTCAGATTAAAGTATTTGGGTTTAATCGTAGCATGTGAGTTCATCTCAAATTCAGTCATTCTCAAAAATGTATGTATACTATGGTTATTTGATATAGGGTCAAATGTACTAGGTCTACACAATTGTTTAGGTACCTCTGGATCAGTCTGGGGGGCATCATTTACAAAATGTTCTCGCAAACGGAGCTTCCTGCCGAACCTATAGTTGTCGACTGTCCAGTCAAATGAATCAAAAGGCATAGTGGGTATATATTTCAAACCCAACGACAGTACGGATGACTCAGCCCTACTAAGTTGATGAGTAGACAGATTAAATATCAAGGTTGACCCCTCGGCTTTCTCCCTCTTTTTCTTGGTTCCACCCCTCCACCCGAGGAGGGGTGGAACCAAGAAAAAGAGGGAGAAAGCCGAGGGGTCAACCTTGATATTTAATCTGTCTACTCATCAACTTAGTAGGGCTGAGTCATCCGTACTGTCGTTGGGTTTGAAATATATACCCACTATGCCTTTTGATTCATTTGACTGGACAGTCGACAACTATAGGTTCGGCAGGAAGCTCCGTTTGCGAGAACATTTTGTAAATGATGCCCCCCAGACTGATCCAGAGGTACCTAAACAATTGTGTAGACCTAGTACATTTGACCCTATATCAAATAACCATAGTATACATACATTTTTGAGAATGACTGAATTTGAGATGAACTCACATGCTACGATTAAACCCAAATACTTTAATCTGACCAGAATACAACGCCAGGCATTAGCCGATCTTCGGGACAATCCTGCGGTAGTTATCCGCCCCGCTGATAAAGGTGGGGCGGTGGTGCTGCAGGATTGGACCGATTATGATTTGGAAATAAGACGCCAGTTGTCAGACTCAAATACCTATAAAAAACTTGAGTATAACCCAACAGTGTCAATCAAGAAAGAGGTCGATTGCACTGTGGATATGGCATTGAGTAGTGGTTGGATAGAACAGAAAACTGCACTGTTTCTGAGGGTGGATTGTCCTATTACGCCTATTATCTACACGCTTCCGAAGGTGCACAAGGGCATGGACAGACCACCTGGCCGACCTATTATCTCGGCCAGGGGGTCTGTTCTACAGCCCTTGGCACGCTATGTTGACGGCTTTCTCCAGCCGATGGTACGCAGTACCCAGAGCTATCTGAGAGATACACCAGATTTTATTTGTAAAATCAAACAAATCACATTGCCCACGACTGAGGTGTGGCTTGTGACGATGGACATTCAGTCCCTATACACGGTCATACCACACGGGGCTGGTATGGAGGCAACCAGACAACAGTTCATCAGGCATAAGCAGACCAGACCGCCTGTTGAATTTCTAATGGCACTAATTGAATTGGTATTGACCAGGAACTTTTTCATGTACGGTCCAGACTACTATGCTCAGGTGAACGGGACGGCCATGGGGTCTAATTTGGCCCCATGTTACGCCAACCTGTATATGGACTGGTACGAACAAAAATATATTCTATCAAAGTTCCATACACATCTGATTTGTTATTTACGTTTTATTGATGATGTTTTTTGATTTGGTCGGGAACACAAGATTCATTTTTATCAATGGTCAAGTGGTTAAACTCCGTGTCTGAGCCTATTCGGTTTACATACACCCACAGCCAACAATCGGTGGATTTCCTCGATGTTACTGTTATTCGCGAGGACAAGAAATTGGGATATACATTGTATAGGAAAAAGACCGACAGAAATACGCTACTTGAGGCGAGTAGCCAACACCCAGTTCGACTTAAAGAAAGTCTGCCTATATCCCAGTTTCTACGTGTCCTACGTACCAACTCATCACAAGTCACAGCAGAACAACAGATTATAGAGATGAGTGACCGGTTCTTGGCCCGTGGATATGCACAACGTACCATCGAACGGTGCCTCGGGAAGGCGAGAATGCGATTTGCCACTCCAGTTAACCAGTCAGTGACAAAACCAAGTGGGTCGTCACAGTTGGTACGTGTGGGTAACTACGACCACACTGCTTACATGACACAAGATCTGTATAAAAAACACTGGCCTGTATTGGCAAGCGACCCAGTATTGAAACTGAATAAATCCAAACCTCCTATGAATTCGTATAGGCGTGGACAGAATCTACAGCAAATGCTGATGAGACCAACGTTATACCCGCCACTGGAGACCAGTCAATCCACAAGAGCATTGAGGGGAGGATGTTTCCGATGTGCTGGGTGCACAACATGCCATGCGATGATCAGCGGCTCAACGATAGGACATCCGCATAACGGCAACCGGATCAAAATCCGACACAGGTTGACGTGTACGAGCTCCTTTGTCATCTATGTGCTTATCTGCCCATGTACACTATACTACGTTGGGATGACCTCCCGAACCTTTCGCGAGCGGATGGCGAATCATCGCTACTCAATCAGAACGGCAATTTCATCTGGCACATCGGATAAACCGGTAGCCAAACACTATCTGGCAATGGGACACCAGATTGCTACACTGAGGTGTATCCTTGTGGACCATGTACCGAAACCAGCTAGGGGGGGCGACAGAAATCTTCGCTTGCGTCAACTCGAGGCTCGGTGGATACACCAGCTTAATACAGTTGCCCCTCGGGGACTTAATGAACACAATCCACTCAATTGTTTTTTGACATCATGAGCGGCATAATATTGTTGGTTGTGGGCAGTAGTAACTGACTGACAAGGAGATACCATATAAATTGTTATAATGTGTGACCATTGAGCATGTATATAATGTTGCCTATGGGCATTGTGTGTATATATGTAGATATGTTGTCTGTTAGTGTGTTGTTAATATTTTGTGTATATATATTGGTGTAAATATTGAGCATGATATTATTGTTTTTTCACTCAAGCACATTGCACTTTATTATGAACGGCCTGAGGTGTAGCCTGGATGCGCTCCTTTATTGGTCTAGGTGATTGACCTGGGTTAGGTCTTACACCTATGTGTGTCACTCAAGCAACCCCTTTGGTTTACCTGTATTATATGTAAGGCAGAATATTAGTGCCTGTAGCTGCCCTTGAACCTGATAGATATTGTTGAGGCGTTTTGCCTTTAACACTGATGAGCATTTGCAGCGCGTCATAGGCTGTAATCCTGTATTGGATGTAGCCTGACAAGCGCTATTGGATGGCTGTGAAACGCAAATAGCGGAAGTGACAGTCTGGTGGAACGCACCAACGTCACTTCCGGGTTCGGCACTTCCGGGTTCAGCGCTGTATGGAACCCGGCGCTGCTGTCAGCGTGTGATACACGCTGCTGTGGATACAGGTATGAGCAGGGTAATGTCTATATACATTTGAGCCCTATGAGTCTCCGTTATATGGAGAGGGTAATTGACACAGATGATTGGTATAGCACTAATTATTGACCAGTATAAGGGGCGCCCCAGGCACACTATCACATTGTCCTGTACATTGCTGTGGCGTTGTTTGGCTGTCATAGATGCTGTCTTGATAAAGGACCATTATTGGTCCGAAACGTCGCTTGACTATTCACAATGGTGATGTATGATGTATAATAAAATTTTCACTGCTGGAATTCTGGAGTGTGCACGCTTGGTTGATTTGTGGATCAGCCCCTGGAACTATAGTTTGGTACACGAGTGGTACTTTAAGCGGAGCACCCCACTGATGCTGTCCTGATCTGGAGTGCGGATCTCTCTGCTATATATATATATATATATATATATATATATATATATATATATATATATATATATATATATATATATATATATATATATATATATATATATATATATATATATATATATATATATACAGAGAGAGAGAGAGGAGAGGGGACTGGCACTCCCAGTAACGGAATCTCTTAGTGATCGGTGCCTTCACTGCAAAAAGATGCTGTAGTAGTAGGTGGAAGGTGCGGCACTCACAATCTTTCACACAATAAGCTCCAAGCTGCCACTGTGGTATCATCAACGTTTCAAAACTTTATTGTTTTGTCAAACAAAACAATAAAGTTTTGAAACGTTGATGATACCACAGTGGCAGCTTGCAGCTTATTGTGTGAAAGATCGTGAGTGCCGTACCTTCCACCCACTATATATATATATATATATATATATATATATATATATATATACATATATACATACATATATATATATATATATATATATATATATATATATATATATATATATATAGTTAGGGAAGAACAAAGGCTAGTAAAAAACTTAATTTATATCACATCAAATAAAACGGTGCAAACAGTGTCCGACGTTTCGGGGCATAGCCCCGTTTTCAAGGTGCAGGAAGACAACAAATTGTTGTCTTCCTGCACCTTGAAAACGGGCTATGCCCCGAAACGTCGGACACTGTTTGCACCGTTTTATTTGATGTGATATAAATTGAGTTTTTTACTACAAGCCTGCAAGTGCTGCCTTTGTTC
Source organism: Crinia signifera (assembly GCF_055691185.1). NCBI lineage: Eukaryota > Metazoa > Chordata > Amphibia > Anura > Myobatrachidae > Crinia > Crinia signifera. The sequence goes on from NC_139224.1 coordinate 100,028,131, forward strand.
TTCCCTAACTACCAATTGTATAGGAAGGCACTGCAGCTTGCAAACCTGAGGAACAGAGTGCCGGTCCGCCCCACCAAGCTATATATATATATATATATATATATATATATATATATATATATATATATATACACATATATATACACACACACACACACTTAGAACAGGTTGCATTGCCTGTCATTCCACTTGCACATGCATGGGGACAGACCGGGCAAAGTGCTAACTCACTGCCTTACCTCCCCCACACAGCTCTCTCCTCTTCTTCTCTTTCCTGTGCTCTCCCCCTGTACACTTCTCTCTCTTTCTGCCATACCTCTCCCTTCTGCCTCTCTCCTCTTCTTTGCTCCAGTGTGCTCTCCTCTTCCTCTCTTCCCCTCCCCTGAAACCCCTCTCTCCCTGACAATCTCATTCTCTTCCTACCCACTTTCTCTCCCTCTATCCTTTTTACATCCTTCACATACTACCTTGCTCATCCACCTCTTTCCCCATTTCTCCTTTCTTTCATTACCTCTTTTTCCTTGAAACACTTTCACTCTCTCTCCTGTCTTTTCTATCTTTTTTTCCCCAACACCCTATTTGTCGCTCAATCCCCTCACTGTTTATTCTGCCCCCCCCACAATGGGGTGGGGGGCACTGCTATGGGGCCACAAAATTCTAGTTACACCCCTCTATATATATCTTCGGTACTTGTGTAGTTTTACAGCGCCAGCTTATGCCATCAGCATAGCGTCCCTTTCAGAATCGGCCCAGCGTAGTTAGCGTAGTCAGTCAGAAGTAGCTTAGCGTCCCTGGCTGCCTTACTTGTGTAATTTCACGGCGGCAGCATAAGCTACGTTATCAGCGTAGGCTGGTGCTGTGAAACTACACAAGTTACTATTGTACTGTTGCCGGGAACTGCATCTCTGTCCCCGGCGTCCCTGGCAAGCCTAGTCAGCGTCTCTTTCACACCGCTGGCACCAGCATGATCTGCTCTCTTTGGCAGAGAGGTGATCATGCTGGTGTCGGCGGAGAGGCGCTCTACCTGTTTGAGATGCAGGAGCATCTCAGATGCTCCAGCGTCTGAATAGCTATTGCTGAGATGTATGATATGGCAGGTGTCAATGTAACACCCCCACTATCCACGGCAGCCCAAAGCGTGGCAAGCGGACACGTAACGTGTCCTCCTGACCTTTTCATTCTCCCACTGTCCACGTCGGGGTGGAGATGATTTTATATAGTGTGGCGAGCGCACTCGGGGAGGATGCATAATGCTTTGGGCTGCCGTGTATAGTGGGGGTTTCAGGAACACATTGACACCTGCCATATCATACATCTCAGCAATAGCTACGTGGCCAGCGCAGCGAGCCCCGCGAGGGGACGCGGATACCTTCACAGCTATACGCGTCCCCTCGCGGGCTTCACAGGTATCCGCGTCCCCTCGCCACGCTTCGGGCCCGCATGCGATGCGACCGACGCGATTTACATTTTTCCATTCATTTCTATGTAAAATAGCGGGCATCGCATCGGTCGCATCGCATGCCATTATAATGGCATGCGATGTACATGCGATGCCCGCGATGGGCCCCGTTCTAGGAAACAAGTACCATAGTCAGTTGCAACACTTAATTGGTTTTATATTCTGCAGATTTAAAGTAATTAAATTGTGGACTGCAATTTTAGTATTAAGAAGGGCTTGAGACATTGTTTAGCCAGGCTTTTGCTGGAATACGATGTCTTAATTTAAAATAATGAAAGTATTTATTTTTTCCCTTTTTTTGTGAAGGGATGACTACATAATTTGTTCAACTTTACATAATATGAATTATAACTGTTGCAACTACCTACTATTACAGCTAAGGCAGGATTTCTTAAATTTAGCATAGTATTAAAAAATGTGTTAACATATTATTTAAAATAAGAAAACAGTTGAAGAATTCATGTGAAATTGTGCTTATAAACTATTTGAATCATTTATTTCTAAATACTTTTGTAAAAAAAAACATTTTTACGAGTTTTCTAATCATTATCATTATTAACAAAAATATGCTGTATCTTCTATATCTTCTACAAACACTTTTCCGTTCATATGTAAAGGATTTTAAGTTAACTACACACAATAAAATGATTGCATTTGAGCTCGGACTACATTTCCTCTCAGTGTCCCCAGAGCTGAATTACTGTGCGATTACTTAGCAGATTTTTCTTTAAATGGCGACGGAAAAACAGTACTACCAGACTTACAGCAGCATTTACATAAAATACAGTTTATTTTTATACAATAAGATTGCGTATATTGTGGCAAACCCTCGAGCAAAGCCTTGAGCGCAAGCATCTAAAGAAGTAATTACTAAAGACTTCAGGGTCCCTGCATCTGGTGTAATTGAGCTGACAGGCCAGAGGTACAGTAGCTGTAATGGCCTAGTGGAAAAAGCCACAACCTTCTATGCACTGTGCCTGCCTACAGTGGGTTTGATCCCACTAAGGATCAACTCACGTTTTGGAATTCCACTGTTTGATTATTTTCTCTATCTGCCACCATTTTGTAAATACTGTACTGTACACCCAGTATGCTACATAGACGCACATGTACTATAGCTCCAGGGACTCTGTGAGAAATGTATGCCAAGCACAGCTCCGTAAGTGTGGAATCAGCTCGACATACTTTTCCCACCAAATCTCTGGGGCTGATTGAGTGACCCAGTAGCAGATTAACAAAATGGTGATTGATACCTAGCTTATAGCAGTATTTACAGTACATTGAATAGTTTATTTTACGCAATACTATATTTACCGGCCACCTACAGTATAAATATTTCAGAGTTCCTGCACCAGGTGTGCATGAATAGGAAGGTTTACTATCACTGCCCCAGTTTTTAAATCCTGGTAAAAAGAATGTTCATAATACAAATTGTGCAAATAAATTGTTAAATAAGCTAAAATTGTGAAATAAACACAAAGTTTGATTGAGCAACTATGTAGCAAAATTACTGTGCGGCATGGTGGTGGGCCGGCACTATCAGCCACAAGGGAGCACACCTCTGTGGAGCTAAAGAACAGTACTGTGCAGGAGGCTTGGCATTATTTTACTTATTATTTATTTATTAACAGTTTCTTATATAGCGCACACATATTCCGCAGCGCTGTACAGAGAATATTTGAACACTGACATCAGTCCCTGCCCCAGTGGAGCTTACAATCTATATTTCCTACCACATGTACACGCACACAAAAACATTCTAGGGTTACATTTTTGTTGGAAGCCAATTAACCTACCTGTATATTTTTGGATTGTGGGAGGAAACCGGAGTACCCGGAGTAAACCCATGCAAGCACAGGGAGAATATACAAACTCCGCACAGTTAGGTTCATTGTGGGGATCGAACCCATGACCTCAGCGCTGTGAGGCTGTGATGCTAACCATTACACCATCTGTGATGCCCATGCTGTACACAGGTAAAATGGAAGCAAAGGCAGGTGGTGAATGGCGATAGCACTCCAAATACTGTACAGTATCTATTCGCAGCACTGTCCTGTCTTATTCATTATTGGAGCAATCGCAATCCTGCTGTGAAGCAGTGCAATTACATGCTTTCACAATAGTATGCCTTAGTTACAGTTATGTTTCAGTTATATTTAACTGTTTTCAAGTACTATGCTTAAGTGAACAAAACGTACCTTAATACCAAAGCGCACCACAGCGTTCTGTTGGACACAACTGCGGAACCTCTCACCCGCCAAGCAGTGGCGACTAAAAGTGACGTCATCCCTTGGCCCCTCTGAGCGGCCGCTGGCAGGAAACCATGAATACAGCCACAAATATGCAAGCAAGTCTTTAGCATGCTAATGTAAACAGAAAAAATATACACAACAACATAGAATATACAGAAATATAACCATAAAGAAACACTATTAATAAAGACAAACTACATATAAATGCAAAATAGGATACCCATGCGGAATATCCACTGGGTTTCACACCGTAGTAGCTTTTGGTATCAATTGCTTCCCCGTGTGGATGGGAGAATATGGCCGATCATTCTGTAGTGTAGTGTACTGAGTGAGTGGCCAAACTGTAAAAAAATGTCAGGGGACCGGTTAATCGCTGTGCCCTTGTTGGAATGCCAATCTAATTGAGGAATGGTGGTCAGTCATCCGCTATTTAAACTTACTGTTGATTTTTCCGATATAAGATTTGCCACATGGGCATATGATTTGGTACACTATGTGTATGGGATTGCAGGTCAGTTCGTGACAAATTTGAATGTTTTTTTCCTGTTAAGGGATGAGTACAAGGAACTACCTAGAATCAAAACTGACATTTAACACAGCTGCATTTTAGACAAAAAGTTGCTAGCTGATACTGTGGCATTAGAAGGGTATTGAGAGATATGAGTTTTAACTAGCCAGTCGCAAAGATTCTTTCCTCTCCGATAGCATAGCATAAGCTTAGTTTATTATTAAAGGTAGCTGCTGGTCCGATGGCCAATGTTTTTTTGTGTGGTGGAATTGACAGTGGGAGAACCAGTGTTGAATTGACTAACCCAAGGGAGTGTCTGTGATCCAAATTCTTTGTAGAAAGAAGTTGGGATCTATCTAAAGACATCACTTTGAGGCATATTCAATGCCCTGATGACAAGCTATGACAGCGAGCCGTGCCGATATCTCGCCATCAGTATTCAAATCCCCCCCTTCACTTGCCGTTTCCAACTTCCAAGTTCTTTTCAGCGAGGTGGAAACAGCGAGTTTTGCCATTAAAACGGCGAGGCTTGCCACAAAATGCAGTGGTCCCACTGCATTTGCAGCGAACCTCGCCATTTAAGGGAATCCTTATCGTTCTCTGATGGTATTTTCCCAGAACATTGAATACAGCGAGCGGCCGCTGAGGGGGTTTGATGGTGAGGGTGGCTTGTTTTTTGCAATCCTAACGAATACTCGATATGGTACTTATATGTTAGTTGGGCACCCACTATAGTTACTACGCTCATACCCCCACTATCCGTGTCGACATGGAGTTGATTTTATATAGTGTGGCAAGTGCAGCAAGCAACCGTGCCCGAAGCGTGGTGAGCCCCGCGAGCGGACGCGGAGAACGAAGCAAATAGCTTAGTGGACGCCCAACTAACATATAAGTACCCTCGATACGAGTGAATATCCATAAATATTTCCAGAAGTCTTAGAGGACACTTTTGCTCCCTATATTTTCTATCATGTCTATACCATTGATGTACTACCCCTGATGAAGTCTTGATGAGGAAACGCGTCAATTTTATGAATTCATAAAATCTGAACCACTGGACTTTCGTATGCTGCAAATGGAATCTGCCTTTTAAGATATGAAAGATTTTATTGTTGTTATTAAAAACAGTTTATAATTGTATCCAGCTAGTATTGTTACTTCAGATTAAGATTTTGCTGGTGGTGGCACACATTGAGGCGCACTCTATTCCTCTTTCTCTCGTGTCTATCTGTCTTCCCCCACTAACAGGCGGGACTTATAGAGTTGCAGCCTACTCTACTTTTAGTGCAGGGAAAGGGTTAAATTATATATATATATAACCTTCACTTTTAATGAATACATAGTTAGGGCGTCGAAAACAGTTTTGAGGCCAAAGAACCTTCCTCAGGACGGCTGACAATAAAGATAAAGTGTGCTAGTGCCACCCCGTATCTTCATTTAAAAGTGAAGGTTATCTACATACCTTATTTTTCGGAAGGCACCCCGACGATTGTGCAATCATTTCATGAAGGGTGCTGGACCAAACAACTCATTATTTAATATTCTCCCAACACTAGTTCAGCTGCTTTATTTAGATGTCCGGAAGATATCATAGATCCATTGCTTGTAACATCAAAAGAGCAACATGAATAGTAATTGTTAGTGCGAAGAGAAGATTTAAATTCTATCAAACACGCTTCCCGAGGTTGACCGCAGGGAAAAGTAAGATCTTCAATTCTTTGTCCTCTGAAGATCTTGACTTTTTTTATTCTGAAAACTACTTGCAAATGAAATACTGCAGTATGTATATAAAAAAAAAATTATATATATATATATATGTGTCTTTTATTTATTTATTTATATATATATATATATATATATATGTGTGTGTGTGTGTGTGTGTGTGTGTGTGTGTAATCTGGCCCTTTATCCCTGGAGGGAAATGGGGAGCAGAGGGAGACGATATTGTGTCCAGCAGAACCTTCGCAAGGTTTTGGATTAATAGCTGTATCAGCGGGAATCCGCTTAATGAAGGTTTTTTCAACAGAGAGGATTTTTTGCTAATAACAGTAGGTATTATGGATGGCTGTATGGAGCAAAACATCTGTAGGAAAGACAAAATAATTGCTTCGTTTTGCTTTAGAAAGGATTAGGAAGAATCTAAACCCACAGCAAACCGTTTTACTTTGAGGAAGTTTAAGGACAGCTTTTCACCATCCCTCCCCCCAAGTGTTTGTATTGAGGAAGATAAATCATTAATATCTCACTGCAGGGCGAGGAGTCTACACAATGAGCAGCAGCTTTCTGGTCAATGATACACAGTGCAGGGAGATGTGTACAACAAGGATGTGTGACATGTGCTTGTGGTGTATATGTCTCTCTGTCTTCTTAGTATATTGTTCAAGCACATCAATAGAGTATAAAAATTGAAGATTTTTTTTTCAAATATATATATATATATATATATATGTCACATATACTGTATACACACATACAGTGTGTGTGTATATATATATATATATATATATATATATATGTATGTATATATGCTGTGTACATATACACACACATACAGGATAAATACAACATACCATTTGCTATCATTTCAATATTAAGGTGTATATGAAAACAATAATATGTAGTCCTATCAGTTGCTTGGGACAAATATAAACTTTACAAAATAATGTGGATGTGTGGTTAGCAAAAGTGTCCTCATTGTTCTAGATCACAGCTACCCTAACTACAAATGTAGCCATTCATAAGTACATGTGCGTATAATCACACCTGCAGATCATAGGCAAAGCATTAACTGATCATTAGTGTGAATAGCTGAATGGCTATAGATGAGAATTGATGCGTCTGTACTGTATGTAGATTTAATAATCCCATGGGCATATAATCTGCCAAAAAAAAAAGCATAAGTGTGACACACCATAGTGCATAAATATCTTTTTAATACAATGTAAGAAATAAATCACCACTTATAACAGCAACACTTAAGGTCTTGCTTGTACCAAATAAATATAAAAAAATACATATTACCACATGTAAACCAGCCACTCTGATTACTAGTCCATCTACAAGTAGTTGGGGTTGGTGAAGTTCACATATAAATCAACAGGAACTTCTTGATAACAGGAACCTCCGACCCCTGTTTTAGGCTGGAATCTCAATTAGCTGCAGTAACTTACAGTGGGCTAATAGACCTCCCAGTACTTTTCAATTATCCCCAAAGTCCGTCTCCACTTAACCACTTTCCAGGCATAGCCACATCAGATGCAACCACACCAGGCTGGGCTTTACTTGACATGATCACATCTAGGGTGGCCAATCCCGGGATCGGGATCGGCGGGATCCCGGGATTTGGCCCCTAAAACTCCGGGATTTCAATCCCGGGATTGGAGTTTCCAATCCCGGGATTTCGGGATTAGACTGCGCATGCGCAGTCTAATGCCGGGCAGCGTCTGAGCTAGTGCTCAGACGCTGCCCGGCTTCTCCCGTCCCGGGCAGTGCAGCTCTGCGCAGCGTGACGACGTCAGAGGTCACGCTGCGCAGGGCACACAACTGACAACAGCCGCCGCCTCATCTAGACACTACCCTCATTCTCACTCCTGCGCTGACCTCCCGCCGCCCGCCCTCCTTCCCACCCAGCCTGCATTCTCATCACCCGCCCGGCCGCACCGCACCGCACCTGTAAGTAAATATGCGGGCGGGCGGCCGGGGCGGGTAGGTGGTAGTGACCATCTCCAGATCCGATCAGAATGCACATGGGACCACGCTAGGGAAGCCAATCCCGGGATCCCGGGATTAGGCATTTTTCAATCCCGAATTCCGGGATTGAAAAAATGCCCCGGGATTGGCAACCCTAATCACATCTGATGTGACTAGTCAGAAACATCCACTTTACAGCTATGGAAGATAATCTTCCTGTAGCTGCCAATCTCAGAGGGAACTCTTGGCCCCTTCTGCACCCGCTTTCACCCCAATTTAGCCCGATCACTGTGGCCAGCAGTGGTCTGGTACCCCCCACCCAGAGGCTTTTCTTCTCTGCATATGCAGAGATCAACCAGCATTGGGGAATCCAGTGCTTCCCTTGTGTATATACCTGGCAGCTGCAGAGAGCAGCTCATGCCGGGTATGGATCATTGGGTAGACAGCATGTAGGTCGACATGACTCAAAGTAGACATGCAGGAACGTCGACATGAATGATGGTGGAAATGGGTTAGGTTGACAGGGTCATTAGGTCGACATGGGGTTTTTCACTTTTATTTGTCCTGAATTTCGACACAGTCTACATGGACACTTAAACGTAGCACTGCTTACCCTCTCATGGCTCGGGGCAATCGCCATGCTTCGGACACAATTTTATTCTCTCAATGGTAGGGCATGAAATACCGCCTGTCGGCACATGTTGGCTCAAAAAAAGTGAAAAACCCCATGTTGACCTTTTGACTGTCGACCTTCCAAATGTTGACCTAATGCTTGTGTCGACCTAATGACCCTGTTGACCTTCAGTCATGTCGACCTTAATGCATATCGACCTAATTGCTGTAGACCTAGTGACCATAGGGGTTATTCTGTTTGGCATGGTGAAAGTGCGTACGGTCCATCACACCGTGCGTTTTCCGTACGCTCACGGTGAGCGTAAGTCCGCCCGCAGAACAGCCGCACACGGACGGTCACAGACACCGACAATGGGGAGTGGCATACACTGGAACGTACACCACCGTGCATGGACAGATCTCCCTCTTAGCCACCGATACCTGGCGTACATCTGAGCGTACGCCACAGTGCACGGACGGATCTCGTCCGTTTTTCCACCAACACCTTCCGTATATCTGAGAGTACGCCACATGCAAACATGTTCTAATATTGTTCAAAATAAGACTTTAGAGTGTGATAGGCAGATGTTGGGATCCTTTGTTAGAGATATGTGATTGCAATAATGTGCTTGGTGGCATCTTACATACAGAGTGTGCTACATAAAGTTCATAGCATATATGAAAGTGCATAATGTATGTTCTTGGGAAAAAAAATATACAGATTGTGTGCAAAATAGTGGCCATGGCCTTAGGACATTGCTCCACCATTGCAAGTAGAAATTGAGCGTCTGCCTGTTTTTGGGCAAAAATGCACGGTGCGTTTGCCGATCAAGGCGGTTGTGGCACCGTGCATTTTGTGTGCACACCCCCGTGTATGCCCAGCTTTCCTCATTATTCCGGCCGCACCTATAAAAATGCCCACATGCCGCCCACAATGACCGTGCTCTTGCGGACAGGTTTTTTCGCGCGGAGAGACCCGTCCGTGAGCGGTGTGAGGTCGCCGCACATGCGCATTGCGAAAGATACGCATGCGTAGATGAAAAAAAAGCCCGATCCGACCATATACTGTCCCACCGTACCAAACAGAATAACCCCCCATATCCCCTCATGCCAGGGAAGTCGTTAGCACTGGGGACCGTTCATCAGTCTCCCCTAACACATGTTCTGCTGCACTTTGCATGTGATGGAGGGGATTATGCCTTTCTGTGGTGAGAGGGGTAAAATATTTAAATATATCACTATATAAAAAACACCACTTTCCGGACGGTTTTGGGGAAAAAGAATGTTAACGAACATAATTGAGAAAAAAAAAAAACTTTGTTATACCTCTTTTCCACTAGCCTAAGAAACATGGGTTTGAAGGCAGTGTAAACTCTCCAATTTGAAATGAGCCGGCATTTCAACCCGGCTCCATGTGCAACCCGGACCGTTTTCATGAGGCATGCCAAATAGATTCCAGGATCTTATCGCAGATTCTGTGGAAGATTTATTAAGCCAGTTAGAGTGATAAAGGGGGGAATTTACTAAAGGAAATTTGTAAAAAATAAATGTATTTGTATCCAGAAATACACTTATTTTTGACATTTACAATCCCGAAAATACGGCAATTCGTAGTCGTATTGATAGCACATCAATACGACTACGAATTGCCGTATTTTCGGGATAGTAAATGTCAAAAATAAGTGTATTTCTGGATACAAATACACCTATTTTTTTTTACTAATTTCCTTTAGTAAATTCCCCCCAAAGTACTTTGGGCCTTATTCTAGTTCACACTTTCTGACATCAGCTGGTCACAGGAGCATGTTCCTGCGACCAGCGATCACTACGGGGGGAGAAAACGGGAGCGCGCACCCGGCGATATATCGCCAGTGCACACTTCCATCGCAGGCAATATGGTTGCTCAGCGACCATATTGCCCACGATATTAGACAAAATCGCCCCCATGTGTACACAGCCTTAGATGGACAAAACCATGTGCACTGCAGGTGGAGCTGATGTAAAATGTGCAGGGAGAATTAGATTCGGGCGAGTTATTTTGTTTCTGTGCAGGGTAAATACTGGCTGCTTTATTTTTACACTGCAATAAAGATCTCACTTTGAAGTAAAACCCCACCCAAACCTAATTCTGTCTGCACAAGTTACATCTGCCCCACCTGCAGTGCACATGGTTTTGTCCATCTAAGGCTGTGTACACATGGGGGAGATTTTGTCTAATATTGCCTGCAATGGGAGTGTGCACTGGCGATATATCGCCGGGTGCGCGCTCCCGTTTTCTCCCCCGTAGTGATCGCTGGTCGCAGGAACATGCTCCTGTGACCAGCTGATTTCCACTGCCGGGCTCCCCCCGGCAGTTTCTTTTTCATCAGCGACCATCTCTGGTTGCTATGCAAACGGGACACTGAGCGATATATCACTCATCACGAGCGATATATCCCCCCGTGTGTACGGGGCTTTAGAAGGATTTTGTCAGAAAGAGTGAACTAGAATAAGGCCCTTTATTACCGGTCAATAAGCTCTTAACTGTCAAGTTAGAGGCTGGGTTTGAAAATGGCAGTTACTGTAGAAGCCATGTCACTCTTCCGGTTCCTAAATTTGGTCTCAATCCATGTGGCATAATGTGAATTTTGGCTCATTCTGTGTGGCATACCGTGGATTTTGGCTCATTCCATGTGGCGTAATGTGAATTCCGGATCATTTCATGTTAATTTTGGCTTATTCTGGGTAGCATAATGTGAATGTTGGCTCATTTTATGTTTATTATTTATTTATTAACAGTTTCTTATATAGCGCACACATATTATGCAGCGCTTTACAGAGCAAAGTTATGAGCAAATACACATACCAAATTACATTACAAGACAGTTTAGGACAAGTACATGATTAATACGGATAGTTGCATCAGGAGACAGGACACTGAAGCAATCATCAGGGTGGCAGTGGTTTATATATTCTAAGAAAGGCACATGAGGAGAGAGGGCCCTGCCCGTGAGAGCTTACATTCTAAAAGGAGAGGGTTAGACAGACAGGGGTGACACAGAAGGGGATGAAGTGAGCATAAACAGGTTAGGATGAGAGATGTCAGGTTTTATGCTGGAGGGTGGGAAGAGGTCAGCTTAGTCTTCGATATTTTAAGCCTTATGTGGCATAATGTGAATGTTGACATTGTGGCATAATGTATAAGGGGTACTAGTACTAGATAATATAATGGGGTCAACTATTGTGTTGCATTATGTGTATAATGTATGTACTGTAACACTACAGTAATGAACATGCCACACCCTTTTCCAGAGCACGTGCACAGAAATACAGCTTCACTTTTCCATACCCCCACTTTAAAGTTTCCACTTCAACAATAGGGTGAGAGTTTCGGGAAGTGAGAGATTTTGGGCGAGTTTTCCCATTTTTTTTTAAAGCAGCAATAAACTACATGGCAAAAACAGGGGAAGGAAATAAAGAACAACTGCAACAACAAAAAAAACTATCAATTTGCATTTATATCAAGGTTCGACAAAAATCACAAAAAATTGGAAAGCATCTTTAAGAAAAACTGGCACATCCTAGAGGGATCCGATCCTAAGAGAATTGCTACCATCCAAGCCAAAATTCATATATAGGAAATCAAAAAATTTGAAAGATCTTTTGGTAAAAAGCACACTTTTAGAAGAAAGACAGACAACCATCAGAACGAGAGGATTCCATCGCTGTGGTTTATGCCAAGGATGTAAATGGATAACAAGTACAGAATCAAAAACAACCACTATTTGCATAAATGGAACAGATGTCAAAATACAAGAATTCATCACATGTCAAACCTCCAATGTAGTTTACGCTATAGAATGCTCGTGTGGCCTCTTCTATATAGGACGAACCACAAAACCCCTCAAAACCCGCATAGCCGAACATCTAAGAAACATCAGACGAGGCCTACAAACCCATCACCTCTCGAACCACTTCAAAAGCACCCATTCATGCTCCACGAAGCACCTTAAATGTTTTATAGGAATCAAAAAAATAGTATCCACATGGAAAGATCGAAATGTGGAGACTAATCTTGCTAAAGCGGAGATGAAGCTTATCCACACACTCAAAACCTTGAACCCTAAGGGTTTGAATCAAGATTTCGAACTGAAATGGTTCCTATAAAATAATCTCTCTTTACAGACCTTTTTTATTCCCATCTTTTTCATTCCCATTTTTTAATCTTCACTTTTTAACCATTATTAACACCAGTATAAGTATTTTCTTATTGCACATGTACTATAACCACATAAGCAGAAATGGTCTTTTTATATGTTTATTCCAAAGCATCCAGTTTTTAAATACCATATTCTAAAAGCTATTTATTTATATTTATATTACTAAGGTATGACACAGCCAGGATGATCTAATATCCCCCCGCAAATATTTGGCTTAAGCCGTCACTGCCAATGATGAATGCACCGCCATAACAACAGACAGGGGGAAACTTGGCTCCTGCACGGGTTCCCATAGCAACCGCAACGCTGTGTAGTTAAGCACAGCGGGAGGAATCCACAGCGTATACAGAAGAACCTAACATCCGGTCTCTGGAACGCAAGCTATGCGCTCCAGGATAGATGACGACTTCCGGGTAATCAGAAGACCGCACTTCCGGAAGCGCCGGACATTCAGACAGTAATATAGCGCTTTGTTAAATGCATTCCTATGTAAGAACACAGCGATGCCACATGCATATTAAGTATCCGATAGCTTTGTCTTATAGTCTCAGTATATAGACTGAGAAGTCTCACTCATTTCACGGAGATCACCGGAAGTCACACTCCCGGAAACCGGAAGTCCCTTTAGAGAAGGGTATTTAAAGGCATCATAGTGTGGTACAAGCTCCCACCTTGAAAAAGGGACGTGTTGTCCCGAAACATGTTGGTTTAGGAGCTTGAAACCACCTTTTATCTATTGCACTGGTGTGCACCGGAGGTAAGAACTGCAGAGTGTCTGACTTATAGACCGGTATTGTCTTGTCCGGACTAAGCTTTGCCGTTTACACGGTCAGCCACCTCAGGAACCTGCCACGCTCCAGCACCATATTTTTTACGCTCTACTTTTTATCTTGTATTGTATTTGAATCAATAATACATTTTTGCACAAGAATCTGGAAATACCTTGATACGAGTCGACCCTGCCGTTACATCGTGAGTACGGGTACGCTACCCATTAATTTTGAAAGATACCTTTACATGATTTACCATGCCTGATATTATGTAAGTGAGGTACGCACTCATTCAAAACCTTGCAAACATAATATATATATGAAAAGAGAAATACGTCGACAGATATACAACCAGTGTTTCTTTCTTTATTTCCATATATGCATCTGGAAACAACTATTTGAGTCCATCAATAGGATTAACCCTTCCGGAAAACACAAAGAAGACACACACAAAATTAAGCCAAAGGAAGGGGAGTATTATTATCATTTATATTCAGTCACGGTGGTGTCCCAACAAGGGTAGCGCTATTTTGTGGTGTATCACCCCCTTTCACTTCCATGTTCGATAACTTTAGGTCTTAAAGGTTAGACCTAGTTGACACATCCCAGCTGCAACCCTGTGAGCGCCTGAGAAAAATCCTGAACCCCAAATTCATACATGGCAAAATCAACCTGGTTTTGCATTGTCACTGATTGCCACTTTAAAAAAAGGGAAGACTCTCCCAAAATCTCTCACTTTCTGAAAATCTCATCCTATTACATTTGGCCCAAGGTCTTGTGTGGAAGCTGCAATGTAATATCCATGAGATCACATTATTTGACATGCATTACTGGCACGTGTGCAACTGCGTTTGTAAAAAAAAACTGCTGTAGAACTTCATATACAGATTCAGAATTTGTATACAGATACACTGTCACATAGCAAAATGACAAAAATCATCTGAAGTTGATTTGATACATATTATTACTGACTCAGCACAAGCATAGGTTCATGGCTCCTGGAAAGGATATTTTGGCAGGACTACAAGTGTATGAGACCACATCTGTAGACGAGGGCTGATTGAAAAGTAATGAGATTGCCTCTATTTTTTTGTCTCATTGGTAGACGTTGCAGCGATATGCTGTTTTTTTTTTTTTTTATCTTATACACTGATGTGTCTGAACCTGTGCTTGGACTGCCATGTCGTGTTTGTTTAGTCACAGCGAGTGGAAGATGGTCTATGACAGTGGTAGCCAACCCTAGCCCTCGAGAGCTACCAACAGTTCACATTTTCCAGACAACCTAGCTGCTGCACAGCTGCACTCATTAATCACTGACACATTTTAAAAGATACACAAATGGAGCTAATTAGCTCACTTGTGATTCTGTGAGGAGACCTGCAAAACATGCACTGTTGGTAGCTCTTGAGGACTAGGGTTGGCTACCCCAGGTCTATGAGATCTATGAGATGTGTGACTGATTTTTATAAACTTAATGTTTATACCATGCTGTGGAATTTCACTTCAAAGAGAGTAATGCGTGAGTGACTAATGACGGGACACCATCCACCGCAGTTGCAGATGTCAATATTGCCAAAGATGTGGAGATGAAAAATGTCAGTTTAACTTTACGTGAACTTTTGGCTTCACTTGGCATCTCCATGGCAACAATACAAGAAAAAAGCCAGTCACTCCCACCTCAGCGGTTTGACTGGTGGATCCCAGGCACAACTCTAATGAAGTCACTGAAATATGGGGGTTATTCTGGTTTATTTGTTCGGATGCGAATTCGCATCCTTGCAAGTCAACCAGAAGCCACCCTGCAAATGGTGTTACGCCGGCCTACCATTTGCACGGTGCGTACGGTCGCAAGGCATGGGCTCTCAGGTTACTTTTATATGCATGTATGTTCTCGGTGAAATGGGTGGGCAGCTGACATCTGGTTGCTGTCAGCTGCCAGCCCCCGGCGCCCATGTCACCAGGAGATCATCATGGGAATGCCCAGCGTTATCTCTATCCGCCGCCCCCACAAGGTTTGGTGCACGCACCTAGCGAACAGTGTGTTCGCCGTGGGCACATGCACCCAATGTCTGCGCAGACGCTAATTTCCACCTCCGTGTGAACACATATGCACTACCGCACAAATCTGAATAAGGTCCTATGTGTGCTGATGCCTGTGGAATGTGACCTTGTCTGGTGATGTCAGCATGTTGGTGGCCTCAGATATGTAGGGATTTGCTGTGCATTTCACCAATTGCTGTATTGAAGTTATGTTCATGTATTATTGATTATGTTCTTGATAAAGGTGGAGACACTTTTTCTTCTTCTTCTACCATAATCACACTGAAATATATATATATATATGAAATAAAGGAGGCGCAACATAGTGTAGTATTTAAGTTTAAAAGACAAAACTTCTTTGAAGAGATAAAACTCACACAAGTACGTGTTATAATCAAATAACACGATTACGCATAAGAACAAGGTATATCACCTTTCAAAAGCTGTACTTTTCAGCCTGGCTCCTGGACCCCACCGCGTCTCGGCTTGCGCCCTTCAGCTCCGCTCAAACGCGTTTTGTCCTACAGGACTTCGTCAGTGGGTGTGTTCAGTCAATGTGCACATATATAGCAGTTCTAATTGGTGATTTAATTAAGTCAATCATTAACAGCATTGCTCTATGGGAGTGCTGGGCTCGGATCTACTGATTAACGGACATATTATGCCCTGAATTATCACATATCATTCCATTAAACACTAGTTATGGCGGACATTTTTTTTTGAAGATCTGGTCTCCATACACTACGGGGGCCATATTAATGCTACAATTGAGATTTCTCGTAACTTATCAATTTGTAAAAGCACCAGAACTCACATTAAGCAGCACTTTACAAGTAATCTAAATACACACCAAAAATCACATATACCAACAAATATTTTATACATATATAAAATTAATCAGGAATAGAGTAATTCACTCCACTGCAAGCTCTGCAGTGGAGTGAACTACTCTATTCCTATTGTGGTCACCTTCCTTTTGGAAATTAGAAATTGCTTATGCACTGATGTTTTCTTACCATATGATGTATACTTACAATTATGTCCTAATTTTGTAGATTCATATAAAAGTGTTGCACCCCTGATGAAGTCTCATAAAGAGACAAAATGCGTTGGGTACTAGTTATGATCCACAATCTCAAGAACATACTACTGATGTAAATCCAAGAAAAAGCTGGTTTTAATGCTTGTTTTTTAATAAATGTTTTATATTTAAGATAAAGTCCTTGTTGGTTACAGTTGGTTAAGAAAAAGGAAAGACGTTATTTGTTCTATTATTTGGGCGCTGTATCACACTATTGTTTGTGACATTGGATTGTTTGGTCCCTCTAGTAGGGGATCTAGTGATCTTGTGCTTAGCACAATTTCTAGAGAAATTGTTATATATATATATATATATATATATATATATATATATATATATATATATATATATATATATATATGCAGATGCAGGGATCACAAATACACACTATGGCACGTATTTACCTGAAAATTAGAACCTGGGATTCTACCCATGCACCCACTCCACTATAATTGGCTACTGCTTAAGTAATTGACATCTCCATGGCACGGCTGAAGTCCACAGCCATCCTGCCCCACCTCCACCTGCCCACTATATCCATTTTAGGCAGCACACAGTGGGGTAGATGTATTAAGCCTGGTAATGAGATAAAGTGGAGATAAAATAGGAGATAAAGCACCAATCAACTTTTTGCAAAATGACAGTTGATAGTTGATTGGTTGGCACATTATCTCCTTACCAGGCTTAATACATCTGCTACACTGTTCGATGAGGGAGAGTATACTGTGCGACTTACCATTTGGCGGTGGCTTCATTTTCCTCCTCCAACTCATCTGCAGAATACAGGATGCTAACCCTAGCCCTACAACTAATTTTTCCACTTCCACTTGGGCTACCACGTCCTCTTCCTCATTGTCTTGCCTCTCTTATGTATCACCCTCTTATAACGGTCTCCTCCTCTCCCACTTTCTATTCCTATTTATATTAATACAACTCCACAATCTAGGTGATCCACCAGCAACTTTTATTACCCGTCATTTGCCCCACACCTCATCTCTGTTCTTCTGTCTCCTCCTGTTCACCTTTCTTCCCTTCATTTTGCTGTTCCAAGGCTCCTCTCTGCAGTGTATACAGGAAAACGAGTGACTATCTGTGCAGGTGGGGGTTGAAGGGTTTGGTCTGGTAGAGTGTCTGTCTGTGGGCCTGTGAGGGTAAGGGGGTAGCGGGTGGCACTCAAACTTTTCTGTCCAACGGGAGGGTGAGGAGAGAGGGAACGCTGCTATGTGAAGGGAGGGGGGTGTCAGCTTGGTCGTGAAGTACTACATCGTACAGTAGGTAGACCTTGTTTTGTTCAATATTAAGATTAGAACGACAACCTGGGTTACATTTGCGGATTACCTCAGAAATTCATGCTAAAGCCATTTCCAACATAACAGCAGTCTTTTTACAACTATTGTTCAAACATCTCAAAACCCACCTACTGTACAGTTCTCCAAAATGATCTGCTTACACCATTTAAAGCCTCCCCTACATAGTCTTCTATTAATAGAATGTATGTATGTATGTATGTATGTATGTTAATGACAAGTATTGGTCTTAAAAGATAACCAAAGAAATATCTACAACCACATAAAATATTTACCTTATAAATTCATTTTTATTTATATGGATTAAAGATTGCATAACAAATTTATTTATTCTGTTTAAGGCTCTGCAACGCTTGTTGTATATAACAAGGCACAAATTGGAAAAAGTTTACAGCATGATTTAAACATAAGGCACAAAAAACAATGACTACTATGCAGTATTATAATCTCAGGATATGCATTCTACAAAGGAAGCATATAATGCAAAAATTCAAATAAATATGTAAGGTGAGCAGTGACATCCTATTACTGTATGTACAAACCATTATTCAACCTCTGCCATCAGCTGGGTGGAGATATATGCTGCAGATACTACTAGTAGATATACAGATAAAAAGAGATAGACCCTCACAAAAATACTTTATATACAGGGAGATGGGAGGCCACACAAACCCACCCCCCAAACAAAGAATGAGGTTTATTAAAATAATAAGTTTGCCTTTGGGGCCAAGACATAAATGTTGAATTGATGACACTTGTACTAAAATAAAACCTAAAACACGAAGCTGAAAAAAATGTATCCAAGCACAGGAACGGTGATTTAGGAAGGAGTAAATATTGGATGTAACGAAAATACATTGTCTGAGTAGTGAGATAAGAATGACCAATAACACATACTGTATCTCAGTTGTTGCCAAAGAGAACCGTGAATTGCTGTGGTTTGCCACTGGAATGGAGCCCACGTATAGATGCGCCAGCGGATCAAATTTTTCATCAGCATAAAAAAGGTTATAACAAAAGGTGGACAAAAGAAATAACCCTAAAATTCCTTAAAACATTTGTTGATAGAAGCAAGCTGGATTTATTATGGGTCGAAAGCTTCAAACCAACGATTTATCAAATAGTATCAAAATAAGTAAAACAGCGCTTGGTTAAACGACTATTAAAAAAAAAAATAGTTGTGCAATTACCTATAACCTGTCAAAATCCACAGTTTAACAAATTTCTAGGGATAATTTAGATTGGCAATTTTATATGTGTGCAGAAAAATTTGCAAGTACAAAAACAAAAATTCAGAAGGCACTGCACAAATATCTCAGAACAAAAATGGTGTATGTGACATTATTTAAGTAGGAGTGAATGCTTTGGAGAATGAAAAAAATGTCATATCTATTCTGCAGGTCTATAGAAAATATATAATGCCTGATATTACATTAATTAATTTGCAGCAGTTACTTTACTGGTCAAATACACAATTAGATATTGCTTGTACTTGTACAATTTCCAGCCAATTCTTGATTTTGGTCCTATTTGCTATCTTTCCTTAAAGTAAAAACAGTTCTTAAGTTACAAAAAGTGAAGCAGGCTTCCGGCATGTATAAGTGGAAGAAGAACTTAAGAGATGTTGTATACAGAACAAAACAGTTGGTACAAAATATACAGATGAATTGAAAGAACAGAATTCTGTCTTTTGAAGAAATATTTTACTGTTGTGGTAGAATACACCAAAATATTAATTTGATTATTTTACACATAAAAATATATATATATATATATATTTACTGGAGGAAAGAAGCAAAATAAAAGGTACTTATGTAATATCTGGGCTCCCGTTTTTCTTATGAGACCGCGTCCGCTCGCCACGCTTCGGGCACGGTGGCTCGCTGCGCTCGCCACACTATATAAATTCAACTCCATGCGTAGTTGGATAGTAGGGGTATGAAAAAATGGGGTGCATTTAACATGGGAGCCCAGATAATACATAAGTACCAAATAAAACATTGCATTGCACTAAAGTTCATCTTAATTTTTTTTTTAGAATAAAAAAAATGCACAAAGTACAGCTTTCATTACCATGAAAGAGCGCAAATAAGCAGCCTGGTAATGAAAGGGTTAATGTCAAAGGCACTGAAGGCCCACCCAGGGTTAAGTGACAAGTCCTGTTGAAAGTCTAAATAAGGCTGGGATTCACCATAAATTGAATGAGTGTGATATACCTATACTCTGCTGTAACCTACAATGACCTTCTACAGTCTTGGGTACTAAGGAGGCGCAATAAATCACCGATCTGTAGATTTAAAAGCAGTTATGGCCCCTCCCTATGCAGAACTTTCATTGCTAACCTACATCAGGAGAAAGATAAAAACAACTCTCATTAATATACTCCTGAAAGCTGGAGAGACAGGATTTGTAAACGGATTAGAGATACCCACCATGGATTTACTACAATCAAACTGAAGACATAAAATAGTGATTGCAGAATGAGGACTAGGTCTTGAAAGTGCAAGTACTCCCTCAGCTGATGACTTGAAAAGATCTGCATTGCTTCCATGAATGGATGGGGTCGGAAATGTCCCACAGACCCAATAAAGTAGCTGAGGAGAGCTGGAAACGTGTCCACTTCTACTATGTATACTGTAAGATTTTTTGAAATTGATGGACGTAGGGTAGGAGCCCTGGATCAACTTCTAATCTAGCTGGTGGCGGTCAAGGCATGCATACGCTTTGCAACCTCATACACATAGGTTACATCTGGTCTCTTCTCTGGGTCTGGATTTATGCAGGTATTTACCAACATACGCAGCTTCGTTGAAGAAATAAAAGAAAGAACTTGTTAATAGTTTATTCTTAGCAGATATAATGTTATTTCAAATACTCAAAACACAGAAACTTTGAACCCTCCCAATAAACTTAACTCTGATCAACATTATTGCTCTTTTACACATAATTAATTCCTGCCAAATTGCTGAGATGGAAGAGGGGGCTAACAAATTACTGTAGGTGTAATATGCAGTGATTAGACCACACAGCTTACAATACAAGTTTAAATAAGTTAACATGAATTATCCGTTACTGAATTCTAATAAAAATTTAACATTTTCATTCTAGATGGCAGAACATCACAGATATTATTAGATAACACCCTTTTCTGCAGATAAGACTATTCTGTAAGTACCTTTTCCATTAAAAATCTTATAGGATGCTAAAGTCTAAAATTGCACTGTGGATAACAGCCGTGAAGGAGTTAAGGTAAGGTAAGTGTTTTTCTAGATGGAGCTTTGAATTAAAATAAAAAAAATAAATAAAAAAAAGTCTCTCACTAACTGGGAGATCCTCTGTAGGGCATAGTTTATTTTTTTATTTTTTATTTGTGCCCCTGGGCTGTGACTCTGGATTCACACTTAGCTGCAGATTCGCAGCCCTGCAGGCAGGACCGGCACAGCCGCTCCGCTGAGTGGTACCCTCATTATAATCCCCCTGCAGGTCGCCATAGCAACTGCCATCCTGGAGCATCCCTGTACCTTCCTAATAAGCTACCATGTGAAATGCAAATGCAGACAGTCTGAAAATTAGTCAAGGAGAATAGGCAATGAGGATGCAGATATGTGAAATATTCATGTGCAAGGGAGGGGGTGAAAAGAGATCGAGAAGGAAAGGGAAGGAGGAGATAATGTGAGTGTCAGAACAAAAGGCAGCCCCTGACATTCATACTATTATTGTACATTAGGGCTACAGAGAGACAGGAGCAAAAAAACCTCTATGTATATGGTCACTGTGCTTATAGATGTATATGATTTTAGAAGCATGCAAAATAACCTATGCTCACATATTGAAGAATTTACACTTCTTAAGAAGACATACAATATAGTTAGATCAGTAATTAGGAATAAATACAAGTGGTTTTGTGTACACATATAGCTACATAGGTATGGTATAGGACCAATAAGTTGAATATCTATATACACGCACAGAAGCTAATTGTTGATTTTTATTTAACTGTTTATAACCCACTGCATGTTCCCGTTGTATCCCAGTGATGACAAATGAGGCCCTAAGTAAACACCCAAAACTTTGGTTTGTTAATTTTCATTTTTAGTACATAAAGCATTGAAGCTCACACACCAAAACTGTGATTTGTTCTAATTCGGTATTGTGATACTCTAGCATCTGCCAGAAACTTTTCACAGTATTTTTGTGCATTTAAATAGAAAAAAATTGTCGGATAGCAAAATATTTTGTTCCAGACACCAATTTTGAGAAATAGAAACAGGACCATCTATATTTTAGCAATATCAAAGCTGTAGAAAGACTGAACCATTTTTAGTGAGCGACTTTGGCCTACTTAATAAAGAGCATCACAGAAGGGCAAATAGTTAACTTACCTCCTCTGAATAGTGGTCAGATGGTAGAGGAGGATAGTCACATTGCTCTATCTTCTTACACAAAGAGTATAGGTTCATTTTGTCTCCATAAAATGGACTTTGCAAAGCTGCCATCTGAAATTGAAAAAATACCTATATACATTAACAAACCTAAACAGTGTGCAAGCTAATACCGATAAAGAAATAACAGCAGCTAATATTGATGTCACTTTGTTTGCAAGTCAGTATTGTAGAAATTACTACATTGGTAATGTGTATACTAGTTCTATAACTGAGATAATTTATAGTAAATTTTTTTGGTACTTGTGTATTAGCCGGGCGCCCAAATAGCATATGTATGCTGGCTTAGTCTAGCTATGCTGTCAGCGTAGTCCTACGGCTGCCTAGCGTAGTTACTCTGCGGCAGCCCAACGGCTGCCTAGCGTAGTGACTCTGCGGCAGCCCAACGGCTGCCTAGTGTAGTGACTCTGCGGCAGCCCAACGGCTGCCTAGCGTAGTGACTCTGCGGCAGCCCAACGGCTGCCTAGCGTAGTTAGTGTAGTCACTCCAAGGCAGCGCGGCTCTGTCCCCGGCGTCCATGTCAAGTCTAGAGAGCGCCTCTCACACAGTACCGGTAACTGCCAGATCCCCTGCGCTGGCGGACACCGGCGGAGGCGCTCAAGCTGTCTGAGACGCAGGTGCATCTCAGATGCTCTTGCGTCTCAGTAATTATTAGCACATGCATAAAGGGTGTATGCGGGCGCAAGTGCGTCCTATGCACAATAAAGGAGGCATTTTCAAATCCCCACTATCCATCCCAGCCGTAAGCGAGGCGAGCCCCGTGAGTTCCGTGTCCTCCCGACCTGTTCATACCCCCACTATCCACGTCGGCATGGAGTTTATTTTATAAAGTGTGGCGAGAATAGCGAGCCACTGAGCCCGGAGCAAAGCAAGCGCAACGAGCCCAGCGAGGGGCCACGGGACACATGTGAAGTAATCCGCGTCCCCTCGCCACACTTTTTAAGATCAACTCCACGCCGAAGTGGATAGTGGGGGTAGGAACAGGACGGAAGGACGCGTAACGCATCCGCTCGCCACGCTTCAGGCTGGAGTGGATAGTGGGGGTGTCTCAGGAACACATTCACACCTGCCATATAATACATCTGAGACAGTAATGACAACATGTGTCAACTGGATTTTAGTTAATAATAAAGGAGAAAAGATCACAGCGGGAACACTACGCTGATTCTGACAGACGCTGCCTACGCGGCCGCGCTATACTGATTCTGACAGTGACGCTCGCGGGAACACTACGCTACTTCTGACTGACTACGCTGGCTCTGACTGACCACGCTAACTACGCTGGCCGCGGGAACAGTACGTTGATTCTGACGCTAACTAAGTACTGGGCGTGCGGCAAATACACAAGTACCATTTTTTTTTACCAAAAATATTAAATTGATAACAGTGGTAATATACTGCATAAAACATAAATATCTACCGCCCTTTGGAGTTTCCCTTTCGCTGGTGACAAATCTGTTCTACAAACAACAACTGTATAACATTAGCACATTTAGGTGTCCAAGGGTATTGGCAGTTAAGGCACCAATCAAGCAATAGTAATTCACACCTGGCTGTATGCCATGGTGACCATGAAAAGCTCCTCCAACTTTTTCATTACCCCACTATCCACGTCGGCGTGGAGTAGATTTTAGATAGTGTGGCAAGCGCAGCGAGCCACCAAGCCCGAAGCGTGGCGAGCGCAGCAGCAGCGGATTACTTTACATGTATTCCGCATCCCCTCGCCACGCCACCATTACATTTTTATTTTTTTAAGTATTTGCTAGAGAAGTATATGCAGATTTGCATGCATTCAAACCACTTGGTAAAGCAACTGGTCCATTCTGAATATGTCGGTACTTGTTTCCTAGCACGGCGCCCACCAAGCAATTTGCTTAGTGGGCTATTCTGCGTAGTGAAATTGCATTGCATCCCATGGGCCATTTTAGGGCCATGAGATGTGCGATCCGATGCGATTTTCCTTTGTAATTTATTCACTGCTCTCTCAGCCCCGGGCCATCGCATTGCATCGCATCTGCCGCAAAATTGCATGCGATTTTTAATCGCATGTCATTTTATAGGATGTGTGATGCCATGACATTACGTATACAATCATATGATTGTATGTCTCAAAAAATAGGTTTAACAGGTCGGGAAGTGTGGTCAACCCGAAGCGTGGCGAGCACAGCGGAACGCGTCCTACGACTTTTTCATTACCCCACTATCCACGTCGGCGTGGAGTTGAATTTATATAGTGTGGAGAGCGCAGCGAGCCCGAAGCGTGGCGAGGGGATGTGGAATACATGTAAAGTAATCTGCTGCCGCTGCGCTCGCCACACTTCAGGCTTGGTGGCTCGCTGCGCTCGCCACGCTATATAAAATAAACTCCACGCCGACGTGGATAGTGGGGTAATGAAAAAGTCGTAGGATGCGTTCCGTTGAGCTCGGCACGCTTCAGGTTGGCGTGAACCCAAGCTTTGGGTTGGCCACGCTTCCCGACCTGTTAAACCTATTTTTTGGGATATACAATCATATGATTGTATACGTAACGTCATGGCATCACACACCCTATAAAATGACATGCGATTAAAAATCGCATGCAATCGCATGCGATTTTGCGGCAGATGCGATGCAATGCGATGGCCCGGGGCTGAGAGAGCAGTAAATAAATTACATAGGAAAAATCGCATCGCACATCGCATGGCCCTAAAATGCCCATGCGATGCAATGCGATTTCACTACGCAGAATAGCCCACTAAGCAAATTGCTTAGTGGGCGCCATGCTAGGAAACAAGTACCGACATATCCAATTCAAAACTGACCAGTTTCTTCATCAAGTGGTTTGAATGCATGCAAATCTGCATATACTTCTCTAGCAAATACGTAAAAAAAAATTTTTTTGATGGTCACGGTTTGCAAATGTAATACTTTTTGAGCATCTGGAAACTTATGTACAGTATACCCCTCATACTATATTTATAAGATAACAACTTGTTCTGCAGTGCCAAAAAAAGTAGGGTATGCTATTATTTTATTGGAATATTGTTAGTTAATGTACATACTAAAGTAATATACATACTCCTCTAGACCCCATCAGTAGCTACGGATAATGGAGAGAAGGGGAGAGGAATGGGTTGTAATGGGGTCACAGCTGTCATGAGGGATCATGGCTTACCCTCCACTATAGGAAGAAAAACCCTCTGAAGTGTAGAGTATGGGGACTCTCTCATTTCCCACATTCTGTCACCTAACATGCAGGTTCGCCCCCTACTTAAAAGCTGCTGTGATCAAGTGTTATAACCAGACGTTATCCACTACACTGAAGAAAACATTAGGAGGTCAGTGGATAGGGAAGTTCTACACCATCATGGTTTCAATAAACTACATTAAAGAATAACTAGTTTACTTTCCCATAGATAGGGGAAGGCTCTAAGTGACATGTATGTATATGGAAGCATACATATTTCTGTTTTAACACAGTTTGTCACTTTATTCTTATTTGTCACACAAATACATCCAATACGAAATATTTCAGAGATGGGGAAGTTCCAACATACATCTTGAGCAAAATAAACACAGCGGTTGCCTCATATACAGCACTAGGTTTTCTAGTTTTTGAAATGGTTAGGTCATGTTGAGCTACCATATTATTCCCACACAAAATGCATTAGACCAGGCATGTCCAATCTGCGGCCCGCCAGCTGTGTGAAACTACACATCCCAGCTTGCCTTTTATTAACTTTAGCATTCCCTAATAGCAAAACCGGGTTCAGGGATGGTGGGATGTGTAGTTTCACAACAGCTGAAGGGCCGTTGGTTGGACATGCCTGCATTAGACATTCAGGTGAAGATTGTAATAGAAAGGCCTGTGTTTAGAATCTGTATTTTAGCTTTAGTTTGATTGAGGTTAGCAATATAACTGGCTAATATTTTTTTTCCCAAAAAGGTCTCCAAAACATCAATTAAAAAAAATAATAAATTATGTAAATAAGAGCTATGTAAACTTGATTATAAATAAGTCTTGTAACAAAAGTGTAAAATAAAGCTTAAACAGCTATTTTGGCCACATGTAAAAAGTAATTAAATAACATGATAAAAACTTGAGAAAATTAACCCCTTCCCGACATTTGACGTATATATACGTCATGGTCGGGAAGTACTTCGGTCGGGAAGTCTATAGACGCGGTGACAGTTTGGAGATGTCTGCTGTCCCTGACAGCAGACATCCCCCCTCGCCGCCCAGGGGGGGCAGGGGTGCCCCCCCCGGTCGGCGATCGCTGCGATTGGCTGTTCAAAAGTGAACAGCCAATTGCAGCGTTTTCTGTGTTACCGGCGGCTAAGCCGCTCGGTAACACAGAGATCGGTGGTGATCGGTGCTGTTAACCGCCCTCCCACCCGCCCTTCCACCCGCCCGGCAGCCCGCCCTCCCTCCCGGCAGCCTCCCTCCAGCCCTCCCTCCCACCCAGCCAGCAGCCGCAGCGCCAGCCCCCCTCCCACCCCCCCGCCAGCAGCAGCACAGTTAAATTGATTTGGGGTTAATTCATTTATATGACCTATATATATATATATATATATATATATATATATATATAAATATATATATATATGTGTATATATGTATATATATATATATATATACACATAGTCTGTATAGTCTGGCACTCTGAAGATAGAGGATATTGCCTGGTTGCCTTCCTCGAATGCAATGATATATAGGGGTACCCCCCTTCCCAAGATCAGGAAGGTGGAATAAGGCGGCACTGTGAGTCCTGTGAGTGCCGCCTTATTCCACCTTCCTGATCTTGGGAAGGGGGGTACCCCTATATATATACACATATATATATATATATATATATACATATATATATATATATATATATATATATACATATATACACACACACACACACGCACACACACACACACACACACACACACACACACACACATATATATATATATATATATATATATATATATATATATATATATATATATATATATATATATATATATATATATATATATATATATATATATATATATATATATATATATATACACAGTGATCGGTGCTGTTAAGTACAGCACCGATCACCACCGATCGCCAGCCCCCCCCCCTCCCACCCGGCAGCCCCCCCTCCCACCCACCCGGCTGCCGCAGCGCCAGCACCCCTCCCACGCCCCCACCAGCCGCAGCGCCAGCCCCCCTCCCAAAGCTGGTGAGCAAAATGGGGTCACATGTGGGGGGGTTCCACTGTATTGGTGCTTCGGGGGTCTTGCTAATGCGACATAGCACCCACCTTTCATTCCACCTCCAAAAATCACTCCTTCCCTTCTGAGTCCTGCCATGCACCCAAATGGTATTTTTGGGTCACATATGAGGCATTGCCGTACTCGGGAGAAATTGGGGCACAGATTTTGGGGTGCTTTGTCTCCTTCATTCCTTGCGAAAATGAAAAATTTTGAGCCAGAACTG
Source organism: Crinia signifera (assembly GCF_055691185.1). Taxonomy (NCBI): domain Eukaryota; kingdom Metazoa; phylum Chordata; class Amphibia; order Anura; family Myobatrachidae; genus Crinia; species Crinia signifera. Next base: position 100,055,949 of record NC_139224.1, read on the forward strand.
CATTTTTGTGTAAAAAATTACATTTTGAATGACCCCTGAAGCACCCATACAGTGGAACCCCCCCACAAGTGACCCCATTTTGCAAACTACACCCTTCAGGGAATTCATCAGGGGGTATAGTGTACATTTCAAACCCCCAGGGGTTTCACCAATTTTGATACAACTGAGCTGTGAAAATGAAAAATTAAATTTTTTCATTTTCACAGCCCAGTTGTATCAAAATTGGTGAAACCCCTGGGGGTTTGAAATGTACACTATACCCCTAAATGAATTCCCTGAAGGGTGTAGTTTGCAAAATGGGGTGACTTGTGGGGGAGGTTCCTAACTTTTAGCACTTATGGTGCCTAGAAACCTACATGGTGCCTAAAAAAAAATCTCATAAAAAGGAGGCTCCAAAATCAAGTAGGTGCTCCTTCTATTATGAAGCCTGTGGTTTGGTCAACGTGCACACTAGGGCCACATATAGGATATTTATGAAAACAAAAGAATTGGGGGAATCAATTTTTAGTCACATTTCTCTAGTAAAATCTACTGTATTCGTTAGAAAAATGTATTAAAATTGAAACTCTGCAAAAAAAAAGAAATTTTGAAATTTCACCTACACTTTGTTTTAATTCCTGTGAAACACCTAAAGGGTTAACAAACTTCCAAAATGCTGTTTTGAATACTGTGAGGGGTGCAGTTTTTGAAATGGCATCATTTATGGGGGTGTCTCACATACAAGTCCCTCAAAGTCACATCAGAACTGAACTGGTCCCTAAAAAAATCAGTGTTTGAAATTTTCTTGAAAATTTGAGAATTTGCTATTCATATTTGAAGCCTCCTAGTGTCCAAAAAAATGAAAAGGAGGTTGAAATAATGATGGCAACATAAAGTAGACATATGGTCTTTGTTAGTTATTAACTATTTTGAGTGGTATGTTTATTTGTCTCACAAGCAGAAAATGTGACATTTTGCAAATTGCAAAATTTTCCATTTTTTCACGATATTTTGGTATTTTTCACAAAAAAACACAGACTGTATCGACCCAAATTTACCACTAACTTGAAGTACAATGTGTCACGAGAAAACAATCTCAAAATCACTGGGATAAGTAAAAGCAAAAAAAAGTTATCCCCACTTAAGTGAAACATGTCAGATTTGAAAAAAATGGCTCTGTCAGGAAGGCAAAAACTGGCTGTGTCAGGAAGGGGTTAATTCAAATCACAACATTGTAATTATCAATTAAATGAATTTAAATATAGGCTAGCAATAAATTACACATAAATAAGTTCTGCTTCTCCTCCCTGTTTCTTGACATGGAGCTTTTCGGTAGTGGACAAGCTTGATTAAAAATAAGATCTGCCATCGACAGGAGGTCAATAATCACTGCATTTTCCACACGATGTAACCACCTACAGACCTAGGTAGACTACTTGTATTGAGAAAAGGCACCCGGGGGACCGCCACTGCATACTCGCCTGATCCATATGCTGTGTACATGTGTTTGTTTAACTGGAAAAGCAGCCAGAGTATGCTATCTTTGCAATACTACATTTTGTTGGGCAGATTGCTGGACCAGAATGTTTTATGCTTGTATAAGAGTTTAAGGAAAAATATAATAAAGATCAAATTAAAAACAAAAAAACAGCTATTATTTAAATGAGAATTAAAAAAAATATCTACAAATCTGGAGACATTTGATAAAAGGGTACTTATATGTTAGTTTGGCGCCCACTAAGCTATTTGCTTAGTTTTCCGTGTACGCTCGCCACGCTTTGGGCTCGGTGGCTCGCTGCGCTCGCCACACTATATAAAATCAACTCCATGCTAACATGGATAGTGGGGGTATGAGCGTACTAACTATAGTGGGCACCCAACTAACATACTGTATAAGTACAGATAAAAGTGTTATACTTTTAAAAGCAAAAAACTGTTCGATGGACAACTGACGGGACATAATGGGTGATGAAAGTTAGTGAGAGCCCTGAACGCAGAGGGTGAGGCAATATAGAGGAGAGAATGTGACCGGGGCAAAAAGTTGGCAGAGACTGTGACACAGTTGGGACAGACTGAGAAAGGGTTGTTGCATCTAGTGCAGACTCCGCTGCACTGAAGCCTACAGGAGGTGGTGCCAGTGTTCTGCCCAACTACTGCCAGCAACAGTGAGAGGGACACAGAGTGAGAGAAGCCGAAGCTACAGTACCATTAACTGCTCTACTGTTTCTTACACTAAAACTTCCCGATCATTGTGGCCAGAAGAGATCAGGGTGCTGGCGGCCACAGTGATCGGGACACATTAGGAGTCGAGCCATGGGTGCAGGGGTCCCTCCAATATAATATTTTCAGAATGGCTGCATCAGTGGGGCATATCAAATTAATCAGTGCAGTCTTATGAAGTGGTGAGGATGCACATTTGGAGTGAAAAAGAAGTGTAAAAGACACTGCAGGCCAAGTTGCACAGGACCTGGCACACTGAAAAAGACCTTTCCCAAAGAGGATGCTACAAAGACCCTCATCCACTCTCCAGATGGAGGAATAAAATCACCCGTGGGTAAAAAAAAGTGGGCGCCAATAGAATGGAGTGTTGTGTCAGCTGCTCAAACACAAGGGAAGGTCACTCTCCAACAAAATAATATATAGAGAAAAGAATAGGAGTGGAGTGATCAAAAAATTTTTTTTCAATATCAGTCAACAGGAGTGTGTCCTCTCCAGATTGGATTACTGTAATCTCTCCTTTCTTGGCCTTCCTGACAAACACCTTTCTCCACTCCAATCCATCTCCAATGCTTCTGCCCAGCATTGTACTATGTCCACCTCCCCTCTCTTACAAGCCTACACTGGCTCTCCTTCCCATTCAAAATACAATTCAAGATCCTCACACACATTTACAAAGCCATCATATCTGACCTTATCTATCTTTACACTGCCTCCGACTCTCTTTGCTCCACAAACGCACGCCACTCTTCTGCCAACTTGTTACTTCCTCCCATTCCCGCTTTCAAGAAGTTGGCCATTGTGCTCCCTTACCTCTGGAATTCTCTATTTTTCCCTATCAGACACTTCACCTGTCTACAAAACTTTAGACAGGCTCTCAAGACCCACTTCTGCATTAAACCCAGCCATTTCTCATCCTAACCTTCCATTTACACTGACTTCTACCCCTTTTGTCACTCCTGTCTGTTGCCCCTCCCCTTTAGAATATAAGATCACATGAGCAGGGACCTCTTTCAGCATATGCTTTTCTAAAAAAAAAAAAAAAGAAAAAGATATATATATATATATATATATATATATATATATATATATATATATATATATATATTATTAATTGCTTCAGTGTCCTGTCCACTGAGGGAACGGTCTTTATTTACCAAGTATTTGTGCCAAATTGCCTTGTACTGTAATTCGTTATTTGTTTTATAGATTTTTTTGCTCATTTATGTATTGTTGTTAGGTGCTGCGGAACCCTTGTGGCACCATATAAACAATAATTATAATAATAATAAAAAGTAGCACTTTACTGGCTTACATGATTGTTTGTAACTTTACATTCAAGTAATTGTATAAGACATACAATTTCTCAAAAAATTTGAAGCCCAAACAAATCATACCATTTTAGGTGTGCAGAATTAGTTTTTTTATGACCTTATAACGTAATGAATGATTTTTTTTTTATTTATAAGGGAAACACAACTATAGTATTTATATCAATCACCTGGTTTGTCTGATATTTGGTTCTCCCTCTTATAGCTTCACTCTACAAATATGACCAGGTATGTTTTCTTTTGGACAGTTGGGTAAACATTCATGTATGTTTTGGAAGTAGGAAATTCTGTAAGGAGGGTTCAGTGTTTGGTCTTTCATCCATCCATGTCAGACGGAAAGTTCCTTTTGTTCTTAAGACTTAAAACTCAATGTGTGTTACAGTTCAAAAAATGGCAATAGACACAGATGGCATTTATCATCATCATTTATGTGCATTACATGCTGAAACTAAGCCAAGACCCAAGCTACTTACAGTATGTCAGAGGACTAGAGATTGTTTACTTATTGTAACCAAGTTTTTCAGAATAATCACTATGAATTGTATCATTGCGGCTCTATCCTCTGCAGTACAATGGTATGAATCTGGTTTGGAACAGTGCCAGGTGGGTAAATAACATTGCCATACAACTCCAGGAGGATTTTGAGGTATGACAAATATAGTAGCAGACTACTACACTGCTGATGGATAAAAAGGCAGATTGGGAATGTACTACTGTAAACTAAAGAACCAATTTCACAGTGTGTTTTTCATGTTTTAACGAGACTTATAAAGTGGCTTCCACAATATTATGTGTGGGTAGGAATTAAAAATTCAGCACTCTTATTCCTGTGGCCTTTTATAGCACACGACAGTAGGCTTCATAGAACTCTACACATACTCATTCCACTTATTCTTGTGTAAATGTATAAGGCAATACAATGTGGCAGTGCTCATAGAATAAAATACCACCAAACTATATTAAAATAAGAGCAGAAGTTTGAGGTAGACTAAAAGCAAAACAGAAAAACTATTTTAACATTAAAGAAACACAAAAGTTCAAACTGAATAAAAAAATGCAACAGGCATTAAGGCGTCTTTATTAAAGTGATTAGTTATTTCCGTTCTGAAGGAACTGGAAGTTTATGTGCGTTTGCTTTGTCCCTTCTTTTTAACGTTTATATACTTCACCTATTAACCCTTTCATAGTAATTTAGGTTTTACACTTTCAGTTTTAGAGACACAAGTTCACAGAGAGAAGTTCTAGATTAAATAATTTTTCTCTCTGAAAAATGTAACATCTTGTGGCATAAATAGTAAATACAGGTCACAACAAAGTTAAAAAAGGTAGTATGTAGTAAACATTAAGGGAATATTGTGGGCAACACAGTATTTGATACTGTTGTACATAAGTATTAGGCCTTTTCATAGGGGTGCGAAATTACGGTCATCATTCAATACTAAATTGCACTACAGGAAATCATGGAAAGTTTCATCTGCTAAAGCCAAATTAAATAAAAAAAAAAAAGTTATTTTAAATGTTTTTCTGCTGTACCTACACATTTTGTCACTATCTTAGATACTAGAGTGTGTAGAAAACATCCAAATTCTAATCTAATCTAGAAGTCAAAACCCATCCAAGATATTTTGACATGTGATTACATAAAAATGCATTCTATTTTATTTAAATGCAAATAAAAAGTGAGAGAAGAAAAAAAATGCCATGCTCGTGCACAGTATTAAATATAATGAAAATAGTTAATAATTAAGAATACATAACAGATAATTAACAACATAGGACACTACTAAACGTCCATTTTGCACAATCCATCTTTTAATATTTCGATTTACAGGTGTTGGTTTTACATAATAGTCATCTGATTATCTTATTGTAGCTGGGGCTTAAAAAAAAACCCAACAAAGAGTGACAAAATACATAAATGTTACTTTATATACAATGTAAAAAAAAAAAAAAACAATTCCCTGTGTAGCATTATACAGCTAGGAAAATATCTCAATGACCAAGCGATTGCAAATTGTGGTGTAGACATGAAAGGACAACAGCCTTAATGCTAACTTCCTTATGGAATTCTCTGCTACAATAAAATACAGAAACACAAGAAAATAAGGCTTTAAATACACACACACACACAGACACACACACACACATATATATATACACACACATATATATATATATATATACACACACATATATATATATATATATATATATATATATATATATATATATAAGTAAAAACCACCCACAAACATCAAAACAAACTTGTAGCTGCTACCACTATATTAAAAAAAAAAAAACTCAACTTTAATAGAAAGTGTTCTCATTTTGCTGCCTATTACAGCACATTTAATGTTATCCTTTGCTAATGCTGACTTGAAATTCCCGAAAAGCCTCTGCCAAATAATGCCTCACAGGGCGCTTCTGTCAGCGAACAGGTTAATGTCACACATTGTAGGTGGGAAGGGGAAAAAAAATAAAAAATAAAATAACACGAAGAACGTCCCCTGGAGGAGCCAACCGCGACTAGTATATTTTCATGCATCTCCTGCTTTGACAGATGAAAAATGTCAACTGTCCTGTTTTTATTTTGAAGCTTTATGCACTATTCATCTGCTTCATTAGTGTATCTTCCCGACTTCTCTCTGACAGCTGCTCTCTCCCTCTATCTGCCACCCTCCCTCCTCTCCACCTCATCCCCCCCTTTTATTTCTCCTCTCGGCAGCTGAATTTTTCAGGCTAATTTGATCTTGCACACTGAGCCGATCTTGGGGAATGATTGACTTGCTCTCCTGACCTCGCGGCCTGATTAGTATTCCTGGGGTGTCTCGGAAGGACAGGATCCCACTGTCTTTTAGGCTGGTGGCAGTCTTTCTCCCTCTCTTTTGCTTTCTCTCCCCATGCTGTGTTGAAAAGCCACCAACTTACAACCTTGTCAAGAATCCACTTGCTGTGCTTAACAATAAGACAAAGGGAAAAAATAGCATGTAATACCTATTTTGGCATGTAAAGGTCTGTGTATTAAGCGACTTGGCTTCATATTAATTGAGCTGATCTTGTTTGCATATCAATTAAAAACAAAGAATGACTAGGCCTTATTTAAACTGCACAGAAAATCAGGCTGCAATTTCTTCTTAATGTTTTGATCCTCATTAAATCTATCTTTGCACAAAGTAAAAAAAAAAATTAAAACGGATTTTATTACATTTTAAAGGTGTATCATAATTTGCCTGAGTGCAAAGTGCAATTTTAAAAATTGTGACCCGGTTTGTACGCTGGATATTATGCATGATTAAATTAGGAATAAAAAGATCAGGCAGAGCGCTAGTATGTTGTAATACAAGCAAAACAATAAACTAAACTCTGCTGAATCCCTAATGCAAGAACGGCCAATTAATGAAGATTAAAGTGAGCTTAAAAGCGGAGGCACTCCAGTACACAGGTCAATTAGAGAACAATTGGGAAGTTAAATATTACCACTTCTGTAGATGGAAGCACTTTGTAAAGTGACCAGTAATACATACACAGACCTATCCATATATCTATCGCAGGCATGTCTAACAGGTGCTCTAGGGAAAGCTACGGTCATCCGCTGCTTCCAATTATCACAATATCTCTACACACTGTAATAAGCAGTGTTCTTCAATGGTATCCAGAATGGGCGACTGTCCGCGCACTATACTGGGCAATTATAGGCTGATAATCATATGCTGATAAAGACAAAAAGGACTTCTATGTGGATGCTGAGCATACTTAGGCATGATGTGGGAATAGCATTTAGAACATTTGACATTAGTTTATTTTAAGTTAAATATTCATTGGGTTGTTATTATGTGAGCACATGTATCAAGCTGATATGATTTAGTGGGGAAAGAAGTTATCCTAAAAAGTTTAAAAATAATACAGATCTGTCCTCATACATCTTTGCTGCAATCACGCCAGGTCACATGAGAATCTTCTTGTGCCTAGCGTCTTTTTTATTTTGACAAAAAAATGCATTTCTGTCACACCACAATGTGACTAGGACGCACAAGGAGCCTGCACTGATTAATTTCATATAGGACACATATCTGTGTGCGAGTGAGTCTCTGAAACTGTAAACAAGGTACTACATTGTAGTAGCGGCAACTTTGTTTACAATGCAAGCTCTGTTCTGCACTGTATATATACAAGTGTCATATCAGATTAATCAGCACAGTCACAGTGTGCACATTAGTTGCATCGTGTTCCAACGGAGATACATTTTTGGCAAAAAGAGACGGCCAACATTAGCAGAGTTGTACGGGACTTGGAGGCTCACTCACGCTAGGGGTCTCGCGCTGCATATTGAAGCTACATTTACAAGGACACATCTGTAAGTGAACTTTAAAGTAAGTATTTCTGGCAGCAATCAGTATAAAATGCCTTATTTATGTACAGTATAGTTATACTTGCTCCCGATTAAAGTCTATCTACAACGATTAGTTTAACATTTTGTATCACAATAAAATATAATAAGATGCATATGGCAGATTAGTATCAAGTATCAAGTCTGTTTAAAAAAAAAAAAAAAAAAAAACACTGATTAATTTGAAAATCCCCACTGATATTGGATTTCTGAATTATCTATAAACTGTAAAAATAATTGCTGTGTTATATGCACCCTTACGCCATTTACAAAAACTACAAACTAAAAACTAATATAAATACTAAATATGCGCAAATAAAGCGCCATACACACTAATGGGGTTTACACACATGGAGATTTTGCTGAGGGATCTGAGCGATGCTAGATCACTCCGCAAACAGCGCTGCACAGCGATGTCCGCTGAGTTATCGGTCAGGGCCAGTGTTCTCCAGTGAGATCACTGGCCCCAACCAGCGATCTAATTGGATTTATCCAGCATGCTGGATATTAAATCACAGGACAATGGCGGAGCACAGGGCCATGCATCGCTATAGCTATTGCTCCTACACATGGAGCGAAGTAGGGGCATTTTCTAAGCGATCTAGTCAAATTAAGTCAGATTGCTTCGAAAATGCCCTGAACTCAGGGGTGGCTAAAGCATTCCCCGAGATCTACTAACAGTTCATATTTTTCAGTCCACCTGTGGATCTGTAGAATGTGTCAGTTAAGCTGGACATACACTACTGCAGGTGAAATCGTCCCAAATCGAGTTAGTATATGGGGCTTTTAGGAATGAATGCAGCACATGTTTGAAAATGTGACATTTAGTCCAATTAGCATACTGGCGTAGGGTAAGCTACGCTGTCTGCGTAGTCCAACGGCTGCCTAGCGTAGTGAGTCCGCTGCAGCCCGGCTCTGTCCCCGGAGTCCATGCCAAGCCCAGTGCTTGCGGACTCCGGCGGAGAGGGGATCATGCTGGCGCCGGCGGAGCCGCAGGTGCATCTCAGACGCTATGCGTCTCAGTAATTATTAGCACGTGCGCCTCATGCATAAAGGGGGTATGCATGCGGAAGTACATCCTATGCACAATAAAAGGAGGCATTTTCAAACCCCCACTATCCACTCCAGCCCGAAGAGTGGTGAGCGCAGCGAGGCCAGTGAGGGGGTGCGTTACGTGTCCACCCGACCTGTTCATACCCCCAATATCTATGTCGGCGTTTAGTTGATTTCATAAAGTGTGGTGCGCGCAGTGAGCCCGAAGCATGGCGAGCGCAGCGAGTCCCGTGAGGGGACGGGGAACACTACGCTGATTCTGACAGTGCCGCTATCTTGCACTTCTGTATCATCTCTATGTGGATAGCACACATGTATCTTAACCCTCTGGATGTCTTATTATATAAAAGATTTATCTGTCTGTCTGTTCGTTATCATTTCATCTTGCCATCTCAAACTCCTCTTTGACAACAGCAGTGAATAATCTTTGCACCAGACAACAGTAGCTACCCACCATGCATCTATCTGTTCGCAACACAATAAACCCTAGGTGACATCTTAGACTCAGAAGTTAAACTGTTATTTATGCCCCACAATCTGTATATAATTACATTAGAGACAATTTAAAAAAACAACACATGTAGCCAACAGGAGACAATGCATAGGTTTTGTTTATTCACCGACTGTCTCTAGAATATTGCTATTGCACTGTAACTGGTCTTCCCTTGGCTAGCCTTTCACTCATACAGTCCATTTTGAATGCAGGGGCTAAACTTAATTTCCTCCCAAAACATTTGCCGTTGTTACATCACTATCTGTTCTGTCCAGTTTTTAGTAAGTTCATACTGATTTGGGAACCATTCCAATGAATAGAACAGAAAATAAAATTTGGTACTTGTGTAGTTTCACAGCTCCACTTACGTAGTCAGCATAGTGTCCCTGTCACGCTTCAACGTAGTGTTCCCGCAGCCAGCGTCCTAATTTTATAAGTGTGGCGAGCAGACACATAAAACGAGGCCGAAGCATGGCAAGCCCTGCGAGGGGATGCAGATTACTTGACGTGTATTCCGCGTCACCCTTGCCACGCTTCGGGCCTGGTGGCACGCTGCGCTTGCCACACGTGGATAGTGGGGGTATTAACAAGTCATGAAGACGTCTGCTCGCCACACTTCGGGCTGGTGTGGATAGCGTGGGTTTGAAATGGAGGCATTTGCCAGTATGTAACATGGAGCACTGGCAAATGCAGCCTTTATTGTGCATGAGACGCACTTGCGCCCGCGCCCCCCCCCCTTTGTGCACGAGATGCACGTGCTACCAAAGACCTAACCCTGACCATCTCCCTGAAGCAGACACAGACAGGGTTGCCGTACCCTACTGCATGAATTACTGAGACGCACAAGCATATGAGACGCTCGTGCATCTCAGGCAGATGGAGTGCCTCTCCACCGGCACCCGCATGATCGCCTCTCCGCCAGTGCAGGGGATCTGACAGATACTGGTGCTGTGTGAGAGGCACTTACTAGGCTTGCCAGTGACAGAGCTGCAGCTCGCGGGGACAGTACGGTGACTACGCTAACTTTGCTAGGCTGCTGTTGGGCTACGCTGACAGTTTAGTGTTAGATGGTACCGTAAAACTACACAAGTACCAAAAATTCTTGTAAAAACGCTATGCCCACCATAACACAGTCATTCCGCATCCCAGTGTGCATTCTCCCTATGCTAAAGAGCATACTAGGTTCATAGAATTCCACCTGGAAAGTATACATACAGTATACCCACCCACTTGTCTCAAAATCTCCCTACTCCGACCCTCCCTTCAATCTGATCAATCTGATCAATCTGCACTTCTTAGCTGGGTACACACCTTAAGGTTTATCTGTCCTATCTGACTGGTGGAAACAAAAATCTGGTAATGCATGGGAGCATATGACAATCAACCATTTGCTCCCAATGTAACAAAACCATTCTCAAGCCCTGCTCCAGCTGCATCTTTCCTACCAGCACACCCTACACCACATTCTGGGGCAACCCAGATTTCCAACCAGGACTGGAAAACCGCTCATATTTGGATTGGAAGCAGATGGGTATATCAACTATACGCAATATCTTTGACCCTGGACGCACCGTTATATCTTTTGATGATCTTAAATCTAAATTCCACCTACATAACTCTCAATTCTATATGTATCTACAGGCACGCCATTTTGCTCAATCCCAACCTAAACCATTTGCCACCCCAGTAGACCAAGACCCAATTCTATCCCTACTGGCACCACACAACATATTAGGATACAGAATCAGAAATCTATACCAGTTACTAGTTATGATCCCAAAAGACAAACTACTACAAAACCTAGAACTGAAGTGGAAAGTATATATTCCTTCCCTACCCCCAGTCCAAACTTTACTAAAAAAAATATTTACAAGCTGCCTCACTTCAGGAAATCCACCTCAAATTTCTCAACAGAGCCTACATGTCTTCTCTGCTGCTGAGATATTTTATCCCAGGTGACACAGGCCTCTGCCCCAAATGTAAAATGAGAGGAGCCACTTTCTACCATAATTTATGAGAATGTGGCCTGTTAAGACTTTCTGGAGAAAATTGCTGGGTTTTTTGATCACACTGTTTTCCATCCAACTAACTTATACCCCGCTCTCATCCTCTATTTTTGTGACTGGAAAAAGATTATTCCAATAATCACACTGATTTTGTTCTCCCTTAAAAATTGATCCCGACGCATTGGATCCATAAGACACCCCCCTCCTTGACCGAACTGAAAAATTCCCCCCCTCAATATATTATTCCATGAGCGCCAAGCGGCCTTATTTGACATTGAAAAAGGAGTAGCACGATTCTATGCAAAATGGGACCTATATATACAAACCTTGGACACTACTGTTCAAACTGCTATACAAAAGATATTGGAGAACACTACCTGGTTCATGCTCTGCCAACTCACACTTCACCCCGACCCGCCCAAAAATATGCTGACCAAAGATCCTGTGCCATACTGCTCCCAGCACACAATATAACGATCACTTCTCAACTTCCCTGGGAACCTACATACCACCTAAGATTGAAGTTTACAATATTTAAATACTGGTAGTTTACTGATGTATTGTCCCCACTGTCGTTTTACACCCCTTCCCCATCTACCACCCCCCCCCTCCTTTTCGCTCCCTTTTCTCTTTCTACTACAATTGTTTGTTTGATATGGAAATGTCATCATGTAGCAAGGACTTTTCTGACATACTTTGAATTACTACCGAACAAAAATGTTCGAGGATTATACTACATGCTCCTGACCTGACGCTTTTAAGGAAGACTAAGGACTTGGGATATGCTAACAACCAAATAGGTCTGCTCTGATTAACTAGCCCACCAATAGATCAGCGCAAGGTGTGATTCATCTAGATTCGTGGCTAAGTTGACCTGTTACCAGTGTTGCCCGATAACACGCATACCACAAGTACACGGTCATCTTTAATAACCCAATGTTGATGCATTGAAATTAACAAAATGTGACAACTCTGTTGTAATAATTGTTTTATTCATTTATCTTGTATTTACGACACAAAACAGCAATAAAATTGTGTTAAAAAAAGGAGGGGTCCCTACATCTTTCTAATATGGATGAACCATAATTTTAGGATGCCAGTTTGGAGGAGGTATACCTCCATGATTTATATTGTACTGCAGGGATATAAGTCTGGTGATTACACTGATGTTACAACATTTTCAAATGGTGGTAACCCCAACTTCACAGCTGCTGTGACCTGCACGATGGTGTCACTTACAGCCAGGGGGGGGGGGGGGGAGTTGGTGTAATATAATTTGCTTATTCTAGTAATTCGTACGCGAGTTGCATGACGTGAGTAAGCCGCATGGTCCTGTGGAACTCTGTTAGTGCTGAGTGTCTATGTATGAGACTTGGATGCAGCAGGAGACTGTGCTGAATTATATGATGGGTGTCACTTGTATACTGTGTGAGACAGAGTTTTTATATGTACTTGTATTGGAAATAAGCTGTGGTTGCCATGTACATTGTAGCACTTTGTATTCAGCGATTCTGTTGCACACAGATATACAAGTGTGAATATCAAATTCATCAGCACAGTCTCCAGATGCACTGTAGTCACATTGCATTATAACAAAGGTGTATTTATTCACCAAAAAGATGCCCTGACATTAGCAGAGTCTCACGGGATTTGGTGTGCTAAGAGGGGCCATTTGGCATGGATGCAGCAAAAATGTAGGCGGACAAATCAGTACGTTACTGAGTCATGTCACATACTGATTTTATATTCCATTCTCACCCATATATTAAACTATAATATATTGGCATATGGCTTTTTTTGCACTTTGAGAACGATAATCCCATTTCATTATGTAAATTGTCTATTTACAAATGTGTGATTAGCAGTCAAAATCTTGTAGCTTCAGTTACGGCCACAAAACACTGTTGAACAAGAAATTAGAGTTTTTGTATAGTCATTTTGTTTGTCCTTAACACAATTAAAATGTAGCAATTAGATACTCCAGAGAATTGACTAATGGGGCCCATACTGTACATCTACAATTAATTCAGGAAAGTTTGCAAATGGCTAGGAAGACAATGGGCCAGATGCACTAAGCTTCAAAAGTGAAAGAATGAAGAGTGATAAACAGCCAACCAATCAGCTCCTACCTGCCAGGTCACAGACTATGTTTGAAAAAAGGTCAGACAGGAGCTGATTGGTGGCTGTTTCTCACTCTCCATTTTATCACTGTTGAAGCTTATTGCATCTGGCAGCCTTGCAAATCCACCAAACCCCGCCCGGCGAATTAACGCCCCCCCCCCGCCTGCAGGCTGCAAATGGATGATTAGCATAAACAACCATTTGTATGCCTGCGAGTCCACTTACATATACGTGCACGCTGGCACGGATATGGGCGGGCAGTTGACATCCGGTGATATCAGGTGCCCGCTGGGAATTCTCATATGGTAATGAGGCAGCCCGGCGCCCCCCGCCGACATGGGTGCATACACCAGGTGAACCGAAAGTTCGCCGTAGGTGCACGCACCATAAGTCTGCACATGCGCAGAAACCCACCAAACATCGGTACTGTGTGCAAAGAACCAAACAAACTTGAATAACCCCCATAGTGTGAAATTCTTGCGTCGCTGAGTCAGACCACCCCAAAAATCTAAAATTGCAGAGTCAGGGGATTTTTAATATGCTGTATTTTGTAGATTCCCTACAGATCCCTAATCATTGAAGTCCACTGCTCAATGTCAAGGAATTGCCAGGTACATTTATAGTCCTGTATAGCGTCTCTTCTATCTACTCACAGGACATGTTAACTCTTTCATACATTACCAACATTTTGAATTTTGAAAAAAAAAAAAAAAAAATACATAATAATCATTCAGAACACTTCAGCATTGCTCAGGTCTATAATTTAATAAATAGTACTCACTAAATAAAACAGTAACAACATGCATTTAACATGGCACTCAAAATATAAAAATACAACATACAGTACCTAAAATAGTATTACCTCATACATCTCTATATGATGGACATGGCTGCACAAAAACTTCTTTTTATGGTGGTATTAGAACAGGTATAACAAGGCACAAAACTCTAAAATCCTCATGGATAAGATCATATATTTTGGTATGGATTACCAAAACAAATAAATGGGGAGAAAAAAAGAAAAGAAAACCAAAACCCTTTGTGTTTAAGTTTCTTAAACAAAAATTAATAAAAAGATTACAAAAGTGGATGCAAAAGGGATAATAGTAAAACAAGAAAATATTGCACTGTGAGTAAAGCTTCAATATGAAACCTTAAGCCCTCTACACATTAATCCAACTTGTTTAAGGCCAATACACACTAAAAAAATTATCTTTCCAATCTAGCTGGTTAGAATGAAAATATGTACATTTTTGGGAGCAAATGACAATTGACAATTTGCTCCTAAACATGGAAAACAAACCTTCAGACAAATTGGCTAAACCAATTTATGCAGATGACTACTTTTGTCCATTTTCCAGCGTTTGGGAGCAAACCGTTGATTGCAACTGGTTCCCAGAAATTGTCAGATTTTCATTCCAATCAGCCAGATTGGAAAGATAATCATCTAGTGTGTATGTGCCTTAATATATACACACCTATAGCTAGATCTGTCCAATCTGTCTAGTGTGATCAATAATCTGGTAATGTATGACACTGGTTAAATAATTTTCTCCAAAAACTGAATCTTTAGGTGTGTACCTCCCTTTAAGGGCAAGTCGGTACAGATTTACCTTGAGCACCCGCGGACTCCCAGGGATCTGCCGGAGAAGTTCAATAGAAGTCAGGTGCGATACATTGCTGGTGCTAAAAAGCACTTGCCATACCGGCGCACATATGATTTATCGTACGTTTCCGACCCGATGGGCATGGGATCACGCATCGGGTTGGAGCAAACGTTAGACTCATGCAATTGGCATGATTTCTTGGCCCAATGCGTTGGAATCAGGGGAAATCTGGCCATATTGAAATAGTATATGGGGGCCTTCAGTGAAAGAACCAGCATTGGATTAGTCAGCTGTAAAGCAGAAAAATAGCACTGCAAGCAAGCCTATTTTATCCGGTTACCTCATAAAGTAGGCATCCTAATGACCATATATCAGACTTGAAGTTGTATCCATTTTCATGTATCCTCTCTGGTGACATATAATAAGGGGTACCGACTGAAAACAAGAATTAAACTCAATGAGGAACATATTTTCTCTTTTTATGCATTTAAATTAACAGACTCTAACCTTTAACGCATTGTAGCCAAGGTGACAAATAGGCATAGTTCATTATATTCACAACATTATACTTTATCAATCTTGGTTATTACCACTGTTAATTTTCCTCAATTTTGTGCCACTATGATACAATGTGCATTCATATTCCTGTACAACACATTACCTTGAAGGCAATCATGGCTTTATGCTATCTATATACAGTAGAATAGCACTATGCATAGGCTTTAATAGGAGCGTAGGGTGAATGAATATATATATATATATATATATATATATATATATATACATATACACATACATACACACACATATACATACACACACAAAGGAATGTAGTCTTTGCGGTTTTATTGAAGCCGAGTGCTGCCGCCACGCTCCACTTCTACATAGTGAAGACCCACCAGGTTGGTGAGAACTCCCTGATTACGGAAGGGCACCGGCTGCAGGTATGCTATATTGTACTGGTCTATTAGTAGACAAGTGGTCCAGCACTCACTGTGTGACAAACAAAAATACAGTAGATACTGTGGGCAGCACTCAAAGACTATCAACATGAATAAATGAAAGACCTGAGTGGAAAGCTGGATTGATGTTTCAGAGCCCAAGCCCTTTCATCAAGGCCATACATGTATATTATAAGGGCACAGCCGTGACAGTTATGAATAAACTGAATTCGTCTATAGGGAATTCCTGAGATGGGGCATAATGTTTGAGGGGCTGAAATTCAAAAGTGGTTGGATGTACGGAGCTGAAATTTGGCAGGAGCACGTAGAACGGTCGCTCAGTAATGCATGCTAAATTTCAGTGTGTGTGTGTGTGTGTGTGTGTGTGTGTGTGTGTGTGTGTGTGTGGGGGGGGGGGGGGGAGATAAAAAAATTAACAGTTGAGAATAATCCAAATTTTCAACTGTCACTTTTTCAATCACCTCCTGTTAAGTCAAAATCACACATGTTCCTGTTGTAGCCTATGGGGAATTTTTTAAAAGGCATAACTCAGGGTAGAGTGTGAATAAATACCTGGGGTTTGTTTTATTAGGGAATTTTTTTTACACTGTTAAATGCCCCATTTTAAAAATAGGGCATTTCAATGAGTTACACCTCTGCAGTTGGCACCTGCAGGCTGAGGGCTCGAGTTACTCTTCCAGTCAGATTGTTAGCCACTGCTGCCGCCAGCCAATTGGCAGGTGCAACGCACGCATGGCAAACCCCCCCCCCCCCCTAAAGGGAGGAGTAGGCCTTTTCAATTTTTAAATGATCGTCGACATCTCCCTGGCATAGCAACCCTTCCGAGGCTTCCTTAAAGATTTCACACAGCAAGCTGCATCTGCCGCCAAGCCAAGGCATCCACGGAGTCTTTGGCGGGAGTCTGTTAAGCTTATTTGCAGGCACTGCCACCTCTGGGGCTTCCCAGACATCTTCCCTCTGAGAGTTGCTGCCTTTAAGCTTTTTTGCGCAGCCGCCACACCTCCAGGACTCCCCTCTTCAGGAGCTCTTCCCCACTCTGATTAAAAGAATGAGGTGCGGCTTTAAAAAAGCAATATAAAGTACCCTTGTCTGTATTTGATAAGCAATAAGCCATCTTGCATAGCTTCAAGTAGAAAAATTCAGTACCCCTAATGGCATCAGCCACCTTAAGCCATGTGTTTACTGGTTTAGAGAGAAAACGCCTTTCTGATGCATACAGTATTACTACGCAGACTGCAGTTCTGGCTGTGGTTTTTAAAACAGCAATAATATTAAAAGGTACTTGTTTCCTACCATGGCGCCCATCACATACCGTACTTAGTGGTGTGAGATGCGATATTCCCGTAAAATTAACAGGAGTGCTTGTACAATGAAATATCGCATAGCATTGCATGCCAGCAAATGGCATGCAATGCGATTTTTAATTGTGCAAGCAACGGTAAGCATCATCCAACCTTTTTATACACCCACTATCCACGTTGGGATGGAGTCGACTTTAGATAGTGTGGTGAGCGCAGCGAGCCACCGAGCCCGTAGAGCCCCATGAGGGGACGCGGAATACGAGCCCGAAGCGTGGCGAGGGCAGCGAGCCCAGCGAGGGGTCGCGGTATACACGTTAAGTAATCAGTGGCCGCTCCCCACGCTTCGGGCTCGCTGCGCTCGCCACACTATCTAAAATCAACTCCACGCCAACGTGGATAGTGGGGGTATGAAAAAGTCGGAGGACACGTACCGCTGCGTTTGCCACGCTTTGGGTTAGCGTTGATAGTGGGGGTGGCGTTGACAATGAGGGTGCATTTAACATTGTAAGCACCCATCAAGGTGCTTGTACAATTAAAAATCGAATCGCATCACATGCCGCTATATTGCATGTGATGCGATTGTATACGATCAAAATCGGGGGCGCCGTGCTAGGAAACAAGTACCATATTAAATAAAGTAAATATACCCCATAACTTTAGGCTGGGTATACACTAGATCAGGGCTGGGCAACACCGGCCCTCCAGATGTTAGTGAACTACACATCCCAGGATGCTTTGCATTAGTTTTGCTATGTGGCCATGCTGAAACTGATGCAAGGCATGCTGGGATGTGTAGTTCATCAACATCTGGAGGGCCGGTGGCAAGCCAGTGGGTGTGTACATCCGATATGTCTGCACGAAATCGGACACAGACATGTGTGCCTGGGTGCATGATTGGCCTGCCAAATGCCTTTACACTGGCTACAGGGAAGGATGTCACAAGTGGCGAGGCAAATTCAAATGCCAAACCTAGTTTTGCGACACAAAGTGGCTGATTAGTGTGTGTGTGCTTACCAAAGTGGCCGCTATGTTGTCATCGCCGATCGCATAGTATGTACCCAGCCTTACTGATATGCCTATTCTGACTCCCAATAAATTAAGTCAGCTGTGCTTTCTATTATGATTGCCTCATATATGGGATAATTCTGCCTGTTATATTAATTTCCTTGATTCCTGTAAATGTTCTAATGGGTTCATTTTGGGTATTAATGAAGGCGAGGCGGGAAACAAGGCCAGATCCACCCTTCTTACAGTGGTTTTAGAATCTCTCAAACATATACAGAGAGATCAGCTGCAATACTGCATAATACTGTATCACCAGCAGGAATTAGGGTGACAGAGAAAATTATGAAAATTAACAGGTAAAGATGAGTTGTTAATCAGCTTTGTGCTCCGTGTGAGTGCTACCAGATCTTGTGCTAAGGATCTGCAACTGAACAGTATTTTTTGCACACTGGGCCAGATTATCTGAGCTTCAAAAGTGATAAAATGGAAAGTGATAAACAACCAGCCAATCAGCTCCTGTCTGACATTTTTCAAACACAGTCTGTGACATGGCAGGAAGGAGCTGATTGGCTGGCTGTTTATCACTCTCCATTTTATCACTTTTGAAGCTTAAGAATCTGGCCCTATGATCACTACTGTAGTATACTTAAGTCTGACAGCAATGTTGACAAGTCTTCATGCTCTTTGCACCTTTCACGAATAAGATGCTTTTTTCCCCCCCATAATGCTAATATTTTTACAAAAATATCTGTACATTTTGCACATTTCAATTGATCTTTCCTTGCATAATTCATATACTGGCATATTTGTGATAGTACTCACACATTACAAACAGCCCATAACATGCCACACCACTGTATCTAATACAGGTTGAGTATCTCTTATCTAGATATCGGTTATCCAAATTATTCAGAAAACCGTACTTTCCAGAATGTACTTTTTCTGCAACTGGCACTACTGGGGACATGATATGTAACTGCCACTAAATATGTGCAAGACAATGATTGCTTAGCATTCTAATTCAGCGCCTGAGATGTGCATGAAACAAGGGGGTAGATTATAACAGTTCCTGCTTCGCCTCATTAGTGAGGTGAAGCAGGAGGGGACACCGACATGATGTATCAACATCTTGCCGGCCGAAGCGGAGGAGCACTAACTCCCCCCTCCGGCGATGTCCCTCCTGGAGACAGCGCATCAATTAATACTGATGCGCCGTCTCCTTTCCCCCCAGCCGGCTGACTGCGCATGCGCGGGATCTCGCTACTCTCGCAAGATCCCCAGCGCAGCTCAGAGCCAGCAGCAGGGACTGCATTGGGCATCGCCACCTGCAGCTGTCAAAGTCGATAGCTGCAGGTGGCGGAACGGTCAGCGATGCTCACCGTTCATAAATTAGGCAGGCGCGCAGCACAAAATATCACAGCTGCACTATGCCTCCTGCCTTACACTGCTGCCGTTAAAGTACCCGGCCAGCGGGTGTTATAGATTTAGTGAAGCGCTATCCCCTGCTTTAGCGCTGGCGGATAGCGCAGATGCCCCACTGTGCCGGATAATAAATCTACCCCAAGGTTTCAAAAGATGAAACAGTTTGTGTACTCGCTCAGGCACTGACCTTGAATGCCAAGCAATCATCTCTAGTCTGATGCCGCCAATTGGTAATCAAAAACACTGAGACAACTTTACTATGTAAGCTTAAATTTTCAGGAGTTAACCTGCGATCTTGTTCATTAAAACCAAAAGTTTATTCATTGTGCTTCTAAATAGTTTTGTCCCCAGCACAAGTAATTAAATGTGCTAATAAACCTACATCCCCTACTGCTGCGGGGAGCGGCGAAGTATGTGAGTGCGCGGTCTGCCCCCCCCCCTCTCCCCACCGGCTACAGTGGAGGGCATTAGGAGACATAAAGGAGCAGGGTGTCGATGTGGGGAAAAAGAGTACTCACCCCGGAGGGAGCTGCTGTTGGTGTCAGACGGCCTCCTGCCCTTGCGTCAGGGCAGGAGCCTTTAATGAGGACCTGACCGACGGACCTGGTCCGGAAGCCAGGGGCACAGTACACCAAGGCCAAAGCTTTTGAGTGAAGCTGGGAAGGCGGAATGTGAAATAGCTGACAGAATAGTTTGTAGCCTGAAAATAGAAAAAGCACAAGGGACCTGCAGGAGCAGGCAAAACTGTGACCAGCTCCCTTGGCACAATGTTCTGAGGGCTGATGGGTATTAGAGGGGAGGAGCCGGCCTTCCTTAAAGAAATGAAGTATTCCTAGCTCCCAGCATTTCAGCTCTAAAACCCTGACTCTCCAGTGTTCCCTGCTGCATAAACTGAGAAATGTAGATAATGTGGTCATTAGTGCTTTAAGAAAACATACTGAACAACAAAATCATACATGTCAAATTAGCTAAAAATACGCAACATGTGTATTGTGTGAATCAAATTATTGTGATTTTAACCCATATGTGCAGATAAAAAAATTGCCGGTCACAAAAAAAGTCAACTTCAGGCAGTTGGGCTCATATCTCAACCGGTTGGTGGGTATTTTACAGGTGGATATTTTACACTACATGATGTATATGATTTGAAAGTCCCAATCAGTCAGAATCGGTCACATTGTGTGAAAAAGAAAATACCATCATCTAATATGTATCCACCTTCAGAGAACCCATCCATGCTGGATTACAAGCAATTTGGCTGCCAGGTGTGTGTCCACTGAGGAGACTTTCAGGCATGCTGGGACTTGCAGCTCCAGAACAGGTGGGCAGACATTGAGGTGGGATTGTTACTGATAATTCTAATTGCCTCAATAGCCATGCTGTTTATGTAATTTTTTATAAATACCAAGTACTAAGGCTACCAAATATATTTGATTACTAACTAGCCTATGGAAATGATCACTTGGCAAAGGAAAACAGCAATGTGAGGTCTGCCATTGTAAAAACAACTAGCAAAAGAACAACCATTTGCCTCTACAGTTCAAAAGAAAAATAACATTTGCATCGCCTTATGTTGTAATAGAGTACAGTATTTCATTGAAAGGCTTTTTCACACCCCTCATGAATTTGCAAATTAACAGGCAAAAGGGAGGGGGGGGGGGGGGGGGGGGGCGGAAGCATGGAAGTCACGCTGGTGCATCTTATATTATGGAGTAGTAAAAGGACATCGCTTTCTTTGGAGCAAAATTATTGTAAAGGGGCAAGAGCATTTGGAGAGGCCATCTTGTACCCCACAGTACGACATTAAGCTGATGGATTGGGTGCAGTATTTTAAAGGAGGCAAATCATGAATTAATATTGGAATTCTGCCTCTCTCTCAACCAGTCCTACATATATAGTCTGCGGTGGTTTTAATAAAAAAATAAAATGGAGAAAACAGTGTGGTATACCCTGCTAAAGTTACATTCAGTGAAGGCAGTGTGTTTCTAGGGTTGCTTAGACTATCTCCTTAGAAGAAAAGTAAAAACTTGCAAATAAAAGCACAAACCCAATGTACTTGCATTGGTCTTTCTAGAACAGACACACTCTATAACAAGGAGAACCATAGCCAGGCTGATTACAGTGGTCACATTTTTTGACCATGTAAAAAGGTTTCTTTTTTATTAAGCACTTGTAATTATTTTATTGTAATGCTGGTAAAATGTTCTTCCTCCGTAGGCTAGTCTCATGATTTTTTTTCCTACTCTTTAAATTTTAACAACACAGCCATAAAATAAATAATCGGTGGTTATTGTGGCAGCGGGTTCTTTTAAAGTCAGTGGCAGAGTCAAAGGTCATCATAACAGGAAACTTCTGAAAGCTACGTGAAATTAATAGTGTGTGCCCCGACGCAGGTTAATAAGGCTTTCCGGAGGGGGCTGTGGGTTTCACAGTTGACACATGGCATCAGATAGGGCAGTAAAACACCGGCTCAGTACCTATGCCTCTCAGGACGGCTTACCTAAAGAATGTGCAGCTGTGGTTTTTGAGCTGAAGAAGCGTCCCAAACCTAAATCCCCCAGCTTCACCACGCCTGTGGCTGTTATAAACACATTGGCCGGCTTAATATCTAGGAGACAAAAAAAGTGTAAGTTTAGGGAGACAACAATAGAGTGTATGGAATGACATTAAACCATATAGTCAGTTCCCCCAATGCTGGAAATAATTAGATACTGTTACATACCAAAACCAAAGCACTTCTCTGAGAAATTGCTAAGACAACAATCGCGTGTGTGTGTGTATTTATATATAGAGGTGGTTTCATGCACCTAGCATAAATATGTCTCCTGACAACTCTTCTAAAGGTAGCATAACTAAAAAGTTGTCAAGAGACACCAAAATGCATTAGGACACACTCTCTGACAGATCTTGGGATATACAAACATCTAACCTGACTTGGACCAGCTTCCTTTACAAACTACCCAGTCCTTGCGGTGCAATTGGAACCATCTTACTTTTGGACACCACCACCTGCTTATTATTGGTACTTCAGCCACTTGCAGAGCCTAGATCTATAATTTGGATAAGACATCACAGGCAAGCAACCCAGCCAGGTTTATGGACACCCTCTTTATTCCAGCATCAGATATCGATTATGGACGCCATCTGTGGGGACTGTCATCACCATTAAGGAAGCAAACTTAGAAACAATCAGGACCACTACTAAGTATAATTTCTTTGAATTAATATCCCAAGTCTCTAATCAGACAACTCAATGAGATTTCTTTTAATTAATCTGAGTCAATATTAAATTGCTTAAGCATCATTTTAACCTTTTATAATTTATTAATCTTATTTATTTAATAAGCTAATATTCAAATGAATGTGATACCTATTTGATCTACAGTTCATTATTTAGCGCTCCAAGTTTTCTCTCTACTCTATGCACTAGAGAGGATAGGCTGCAAATCAAACCACATAAAGTATATAGATTTGCACACAAAGAACAACAGAACTTGGAGTGAAGAAAGCTTCTGCTGCATTCAGAGTCAGTTTGCATAAATTCAGTCTCAGTCAACCACACATTTATAAATAACGCAATGCACAGTGGTCTGTCTACAGTAGCTACACAGCTTTGACGCTTCCAGTAGTTTAATTTGAGCGAAGAAAAAGCACATTTTGACTGAAAAACCATGCCCAATGGGCGTACACAAATCATATATTCCATAGACCAGAGGTTCCCAAACTGTGTGCCGTGGCACATTTGCAGGGGTGCCCTGGGTTTATGACCCAAGACCAATTCAAATTATATATGGCCAATCTAACAGGTAAAACAAGTGCTTAGGTCTTCCAATCATAATCAATGTGGACAGACAGAACCAGATCCTGACTCTTACCACATAACGGACCCTCCGGAGAATATAAATACAATTTCCTTAATTTAGTTTTTTCCTGCATTTCTCAATAAGAAACATTCAGCCCAAAGACCTCCAATATAGGTATGCAATTTGGGGCGATTTCACTCAAACCAGACTGATAAGGCAAGATAAAATTGGGTGAAATCGGGCAAAATTGCACGTTTTACATACCTGCCTGCACATCCGACCCCCGATGTTCTCCAGCGGTGGGGAACTGTGTCGCATGTTATACATCACATGCAAAAGGACTTGCATGCGATATATCAGAGGTCCCGGGTGGAGCCCCTTCAGCAAGGCGTTGGGGAGTGGCTTCCCTGCACGTCTCAGCTTCAGGGAGATGGGCAGGAGATCGGGGGGAGCTGGGGCAGAGCGGAGGGCTGCTACAGCCTCAAACAGAATGGGGCTCACAAGCGCCTTGTGCGGGCCCTTCTGTCGGCAGGTGGCAGCAAAACTAAAAATCTGATTTAACTATGTACAGATGATAGATATACGTACCCCTGGATATTTTTGCCCACTAGATTATTGTCCAACCTTATATTAAATAAATTTATTGTCTCTGCCAACACCACTCCTCCAAGATAGTGCCACAATTTTACTGCCCTGAACGTAAAATTTTTTTTTTCCTTTGAGGGTATGTAATCTTCTCTCCTCTAGTCTAAAATCATGCCCACGTGTGTTTCATCAAATTAAAAAGGTTGCCTGACAAATTGTTATATTGGCCCCTGATATATTTGTACATGTTAAGCATGTCTACTTTAAACGTCTCTTTTCTAGCGTGAAAATTTCCGATCGGTCTTCATAATTCAATATCTCTAACCCTTTTATTAACTTTGTTTCTCTTCTTTGGACTGTTTCCAGTTCTATGATGTCTTTTTTTGTAGTGCGGGCCCAGAATTGTGCTCCATATTCATCCACTGTTAGGAAGCCTTGAGGACAACCTTTTGGAACCTTTAGTAGAGCAGATCTACATAGTTCTATTGTAAACTAATCTTCAAAGGAGACTTATGTCACCACCGTTTTTTGGGAGTGGTCATGCCAAGAAATGTGCCGCAATGGGAAGTTTACTTTGCCTCGCAAGCCGCCAGAATATGATTAGACTTACTTGCAGTAGCAGAGAAGTATACACAGGAATTCCGTTCAAACTATTGTCGCATCCCAGTTTTATGCAATCACAAATACAGGTCGGAGATGGTATGCACATGCGAGCAGCTTAGCATATGCCATCCTTACTGATTCAGGCCCATAGAACTTTTATTGTTAGAGAATATGAAAAGCTGAGTAGTTACCTCTGTGCATGACACGGCGGGAATGCATATGTTCCAGGGCACTGCAAAGCTGTACAAAATATTTCCACACTGTCCTTTCAGGGATTAACCGCTTTTGTTTCTTAAAGTGCTGGAACCAAAATAAAAGTGTTAAACAGTACTTCATGGGTATTAAATGTACTAAAGACAATTGCTAGTCTACAGTGAAAATTGTCAGCAGTAAAACACTTATGCCAGAGGCTCCAAACCACGTACTTTGAGGCAAAAAAAAGGGGATGGGTTGGGGGGGGGGGGGGCACTTGGGGTGTCAATGTTTTTTAGACATGTGCCAATTTGTTTTTTATTAAAGTTGTCAAAACTAATAAAGCTTGACTAAGTCTATCATTTTTCTAGGATACAATAGAAAAACGATGGACATAATCTGATTGGTTGCTATGGTCAACATCACATCTTCATTTTTAGAAACGTTAGTAAATTTACCCTTTAGGGGAGTATTCAATTCTGGCCCATATTTAAATTCGACCTATTCAATTAAGGTGCTGATATATCAAATGTAGAAAAATCCAGTGCAGTCGGAAAACGCATGGATCAGCGAATAACTCGCTGAACCATGTGATTTTGTCAATACTGCATCCTTTTTCAACTAATGTTGTCATGTTTCCATCAATTAAAAAAAAAAAAGGTGAAACTGCATCGGCACAACATTTCTAAAAAATGGCTGAAAACACACAATTGAATGCGATCCCAACATGGGCTCTGGGATCTGACAAATCCTTCTTGCAGCCCTTGCGATTTCTGGCTACAATACTCAGATCTGAATCAGAGGTTAGGCACATACGATTTGGGCACTTTTCACTGGAACAAAGCCAAATAAAAATGATAATATATGCTCCTTAAAATGCTGCAAAACATACTATATAAATGGTTAATCTATTATAGCCGTTCCACAAAGGTATTCATTTTTATCTGTTCATCTCTATAGAAGTATCACTACCCGGATAGTGGATTAGAGGGCATGGATGCAGTTTGTTCTTTACCATACAAAGATTTTCAAAAGGAAAAAAAAAAAAAGTTGGTTCAAATTGAGCTGGCCACAGGATCATTACTGAGAATGGTGGAGCAAGATATGCAGTAATTGAAGGTTGGCTGAGGGAACGTTTGGAAAATATCTGCACAAACAGGCTGCTAAGAGCAATTTAACAATTATCATTTTGCTTGACTCAGGTAAAAAAAGCATCATCTCATTCTGTGTATAGCCACTACCAGTGACTCACACACTTGAGTCAAGGTATGAGTAGTATGAGTAGTTTCTTAGTGTTCATTCTAGCACCCGCTATCTTTGAAAACCCATGCAGTTCCTCCTCCCTGCCTGGGGTGTTGCTGTCTGCTGTAGTGCTTCTCACACAGTGTGGTCTGTATATCAGCACTGATATGCAAACCAGACCTGTGCTAGAAACACCACAGCAGACAGCGACACCCCAGGCAGGGAACAGGAACTGCATGGGTTTTCAAAGATAGCGGATGCTAGAATGAACACTGGTTTCTGATTGTGATTCAAAAATGAAGAGCAGAACCTGCAGAAAATAAATGCACATATAGAGGTCAATCCAAATAGGTGGGGGCTATGTGTCCTGCAAGCCATTCTCACTATGAACTCCCACTGTGAATAGCAATCTAATTCCAAAATTGCATTGAGCAGTTGAAAAAGTTGGGAAAATCTTTATTTAAGGCAATTGTTCCCAAACTTTATTAATCACGGTGCCCTAGAGCAGTGGTTATCAACGTCGGTCCTCCAGTACCCCCACAACAGATTTTGAGGTCACTCAGTAGGTGCACAGAGTCACTAACACATTTTAAAAGATCCACATTTTTTTCACTTGTGATTCTGTGTGGAGACCTGGAAAACATGCACTGTTGGGGATACTTGAGGACCGAGGTTGAGAATTGCTGCCCCAGAGAATCAGAATTATAGTTAATGGTACCCCCTAGGCCAAATGTTTCTTACTGCAAACATTTTGTGGTGGTGGTGGTGGTGGACAGTTTAGTGCTTTTGTTTGTCCGCAGCAGCTGTGGTTTGCATATGTCAAGGACATTAGATTATTTGAATTCGGTACACAGTGCAAAGCCTCTGGTACACTCTTCCTAATGAAGTCATACAGCATATTTGGCCAATCAAGACATGTCCGTTTTTAGGTGACTTTCTCTAGTCCCTCAATAAGGAGATAAATTATCTGGGTACATTGAGGCATACTGATGGCAGAGGGTTTTTTTCGTGTATATTCCAACATTTTATAAAAGATTTCCTAAAAGCACTCACTAGTTACTATAAAACATTTTTCGGTACTTATATGTTAGTTGGGCGCCCACTAAGCTATTTACTTAGTTTTCCGCATCCGCTCGCCACGCTTCGGGCTCGGTGGCTCGCTGCACTCGCCACTCTATATAAAGTCAACTCCATGCCGACATGGATAGTGGGGGTATGAGCTCAAAATACTGGAAAGACTTTCATTTGATGGAAAAACTGATGGATGCTTATCATTTTACAACCATTTATAAAATATGCACAAATAATTCATGTGACACCTTTTAAAAAACTTCATGATGATCATTTATTGGGGGGGCCAGGATAGTTGCACCACATTTTCATGCACTTCTCCCAGGTTGAAGTTTGTAGTAAAGTCATGCAACAAACTTCCTTTTGCAAACTAACTGACCCCTAAGTGAGAAATCTTAAAAAGATATCTTGCGTTTATTCAATTAAATGTCAATTAACCCCTTCCCAACATTTGCCGTACATTTACGTCATGGTCGGGATGTACTTCCCGACGCATGGCATAAATGTACGTCATGCATTTAAAGTGTCACCGCGTCTATAGACGCGGTGACAGAGGGGAGATGGCTGCTGTCCCTGACAGCAGACATCTTCCCTCATTGCCCAGGGGGGGCAGCGATGCCCCCCCCCCCCATCGGCGATCGCTGCGATTGGCTGTTCAAATGTGAACAGCCAATTGCAGCGTTTTCTGTGTACCGGCGAATAACGGTGCTCGGTAACACAGGGATCGGTGGTGATTGGTGCTGTTAAGTACAGCACCAATCACCACCGGGTGTAAAGGGGTCACTGGTGGTCACCCCACCTCCCCCCAAGGCTGTGATTGGTCCGTCGGACCGACGGACCAATCACAGCCATTACACCTCAGAGAAAATAACGGAGACAGCCCTGCAGCCGCCATTCCGGTCAGGAACAGCGTGCAGAGCGGTCTCCGTGCCCATCTGTCCTCTTATACTGACCTGATCAGCGTTGGTGGTGTGGTGGCATCCGTGCTGCCTGCTGCTTCCTGGTTGTTGTTGTGCTGCTGCTGCAGCGTCATTGTGTAATATAATTTTGTGCTGCTGCTGCTGCAGCGTCATTGTGTAATATAATTTTGTCTCTGCTGCCCCCTGCTGCCCCCCTTTTGTGCTGATCAGTATAAATTAACTGATCAGCAACTTTTTTGGGGTGCAGGTTTTTTTTTTTTTTATATAGACCCCGTCAGGTTGCACCAAAAGTTGTGCGCCTGCTGCCCCTCACTGCTAATCAGTGTTGCATCACTGATCAGCAGTTTTTTTAAATTTTTTTTTTTTTGGAGGGTGCTGTGGGGTCTTTTTAAAAAAAATTTTTACACCCACGGTGATTTTGTGGGTGTCCTGTGGCCGCTGAGCGCTGATCAGTGACGTACATCACTGATCAGCATTTTTGGCACAGGGTTGATCTAATTTTTTTTTTTTAATCAAATTCCTGTTGCCTTTGACTGATCAGCAGTTTTTTAAAAAAATTTTGGAGGGTGCTGTCGGGTCTTTTTTTTTTATTTTTTTTACACCCACGGTGATTTTGTGGGTGTCCTGTGGCCGCTGAGCGCTGATCAGTGACGGACGTTACTGACCAACATCTGTGCTCAATTTTTGGCGCAGGAGCTTTTTTTTTTTTTTCTTTTAACCCCTTCAAGGTTGTACCAAAAGCTGCCTTGAAGCTGCTGCCCCTTAAGTGCACTTACACGTGTTAAAGCACTACATACCCCCCGTGTTGAAATAAAGTTTGTACCCCCCCTACACAAAAATAATAAAAATGTCCCAATCATCCCAAAGACTGTTTTCAGCAGAGGAGGCATATGCCCTTATTGCCTCTGACACTGACACAGCCAGTGATGTAAGCGATGAATTTGCATTCGTCTTAAGCTCCTCTTCCTCCTCTAGTGATGAGGGACCCCCTCAAAGACGCCCCCGTAGAGCAGCTGAGACCCCCCCCAAATGATTGATCCCGTATGGACCCCACCACCAGACAATTTTGAGCCCCAGGTTCCTGAGTTTTTGGACAACCCAGGAATCCAATTTGATACTAACAGGCCTCAAAGAAATTGACTTTTTCAAAGTATTTTTCTCTGATGATTTTATAAATTTAATGGTGGACCAAAGTAATTTATATGCCCAGCAGTTTTTTTGCTCAAAACCCCACGTCATCATTTGCTAGGTGGACCCCTGTAGATGCATTAGAGATGATGACGTTTTGGGGTCTGGTGTTACATATGGGCATAGTTAAAAAGCCAGAAATTAGACAATATTGGAGTACAGATGTTCTGTACAGCACCCCACTTCATCGTATGGCCATGACCCGGACTCGTTTTGAGACGATCCTTAAATTTTTGCATTACAACGATAATGCACAGTGCCCACCCAGAGATGATCCCACCTTTGACCGGCTATTCAAAGTCAGGCCGGTCATTGATCATTTCAGCGCCAAATTTGCTGAGATGTACATCCCCGAAAAATTCATTTGTGTAGACGAGTCACTTATACATTTTAAAGGAAGGGTTAAATTCCGCCAGTACCTTCCCAATAAGAGGGCAAGGTATGGCATAAAAATGTATAAGCTGTGCGAAAGTACCTCAGGGTACACCCACAGGTTTAGGGTATATGAAGGGAAGGACACAAGAATTGAACCGCCAGAATGCCCCCCCTCCCTCGTAGGTGTTAGTGGAAAGATTGTCTGGTATTTAGTGCACCCCTTCCTGGATAAAGGTTATCACCTCTATGTGGATAACTTTTACACCAGCATCCCCCTGTTTAAGGCCCTTGGTTCAAGAGGTACAGCAGCTTGCGGTACTGTGCGCAAGAACCAAAGAGGCCTCCCAAAAACGCACGTTGCCCAATTACTGAGAAAGGGTGAAAGCAGGGCACAATCCACCGAAAATATGTTGTTGGTCAAATATAAGGACAAGAGGGATGTCCTTATACTGACAACAATTCACGGAGACAGTACCACCTCCGTCCCTGTACGAGGTACCAGTACTCACACCTCAAAACCTATTTGTATCCCAGATTACAATAAGTACATGGGCGGAGTGGATCTTTCAGATCAGGTACTGAAGCCGTACAGTGCCCTGCGGAAAACAAAAATATGGTATAAGAAGCTGGCCGTGTATATCATCCAGATGGCACTGTATAACGCTTACGTACTATTCCGTTCTACCAGCCAGACGGGGACATTTATGCACTTTCAAGAGGAAGTCATAAAGGGCCTAATATTTGGGAACCAGCAGGCAGAGGGCCCCAGTACTTCTAGTACTGGCCCCCGTATTGTATCAGGGCAGCATTTTCCGAACGAAAACCCCTCCACTGGAAAAAAGGGCAGGACACAAAAAAGGTGCAAAGTTTGCTATAAAAAGGGAATAAGAAAGCAAACTATTTTCCACTGTGAAACTTGCCCCGACAAACCCGGCCTATGTATGAAGGAGTGTTTTAAAATATACCACACATCTACAGTATGGATTATTAGGTTCATCATTTCACCGTGCTTCGGGGGTCTTGCTAATGCGACATAGCACCCACCATTCATTCCACCAGAATCTGTGCTGCAAAATCCAAATATCACTCCTTCCCTTCTGAGTCCTGCCATGCACCCAAATGGTATTTTTTGGTCACATATGAGGCATTGCCGTACTCGGGAGAAATTGCGGCACAGATTTTGGGGTGCTTGGTCTCCTTCATTCCTTGTGAAAATGAAAAATTTTGAGCCAGAACTGCATTTTTGTGTAAAAAAATGTAATTTTTCATTTTCACAGCCCAGTTGTACCAAAATTGGTGAAACCCCTGGGGGTTTGAAATGTACACTATACCCCTAGATGAATTCCCTGAGGGGTGTAGTTTGCAAAATGGGGTCACTTGTGGGGGGGTTCCACTGTATTGGTGCTTCGGGGGTCTTGCTAATGCGACATAGCACCCACCATTCATTCCACCAGAATCTGTGCTGCAAAATCCAAATATCACTCCTTCCCTTCGAAGTCCTGCCATGCACCCAAATGGTATTTTTTGGTCACATATGAGGCATTGCCGTACTCGGAAGAAATTGCGGCACAGATTTTGGGGTGCTTTGTCTCCTTCATTCCTTGTGAAAATGAAAAATTGAGCCAGAACTGCATTTTTGTGTAAAAAAAAATGTAATCTTTCATTTTCACAGCCCAGTTGTACCAAAATTGGTGAAACCCCTGGGGGTTTGAAATGTACACCCCTAGATGAATTCCCTGAGGGGTGTAGTTTGCAAAATGGGGTCACTTGTGGGGGGGGGGGGGGGTTACTAACTTTTAGCATCTTATGGTGCCTAGAAACCTACATGGTGCCTAAAAAATAATCTCATAAAAAGGAGGCTCCAAAATCAAGTAGGTGCTCCTTCTATTATGAAGCCTGTGGTTTGGTCAACGTGCACACTAGGGCCACATATAGGATATTTATGAAAACAAAAGAATTGGGGGAATCAATTTTTAGTCACATTTCTCTAGTAAAATCTACTGTGTTCCTTAGAAAAATGTATTAAATTTGAAAATCTGCAAAAAAAATGAAATTTTGAAATTTCACCTACACTTTGTTTTAATTCCTGTGAAACACCTAAAGGGTTAACAAACTTCCAAAATGCTGTTTTGAATACTGTGAGGGGTGCAGTTTTTGAAATGGCATCATTTATGGGGGTGTCTCACACGGGTCCCAGTGATTACCCGAGGACGCAGATACAGAACCCAGCGGCGCAGACCCTGTGACGTATCTCCCACGTGACTGAGAGAGGGACGCCGGGAGACAGGAGAAGCGCGCGAGGCCAATCGCCTGATCTGGAGACAGGGGACTGAGACGCTGCGAGCCGGGTGAGAGCCGGACGCAGCGCCCCAACAGAGGCGAATAAGGAGTAGAATCAGGAGTCGGAGAGCCGGGGGAGCGATCCGGAAAGCTGCTGTGAGGGTCAGAGAGCCCCGGGGCTGAGAGCTGGGCGCACCTGCATAACGAGGAGGAAGCAAGCGGAGGCTGGAGATCGGAGGATTACAGAGGAAAGAAGGGCTGAGGTGCCCTGAAAAAGGGGGATAAAAAGAGAGTGGGAGCGTAGCAAGTCCTGCTTAATGGAGGGCAAGAGGTATTTGAGCGGCACCAGGAGCAGTGCTGTCTGTGTCTGTTAAACTGTGAGGCCTGCAAAAAAGTGAGAATTACTGATCCCTATTTTTATTGCTTATAGCCACTTCACAGATTGGACACAGGGATAATTGCATCTATACAAAAAACGGAGACTGCATAAACTGAGCTCTTTCACTCTCTTCCCCTCAGAATAATATAATCTCCCCTCTGTATATATGGGGAAAACTCAAAATGCAGCTGCCGCAGCTGCAGCTAACCGGCTTGCAAAATACTCGAGGCAACCCACTACTCCAACCCCCCCTACCAGAGAAGAGACTTCTCCCCCTGCTACCCCTCCGGATACGGAGTTAAGCGCCTCTGCTATACAAAAAGTACTTGATGCCTTATCAGCAAGTGAGGGTCGATTGACTAATAAAATTGATAAGGTACAAGGAGATCTGGATGTGATTAGGCAATCAGTCCAAAAAGTTAAGGAACGGGTCAAGGAGGTAGAAAACCGTACCTCATCCCTGGAGGATACAGTCACCCCATTGGTGGCACAAATGGAGGACATGGCCAGTCAGATAAAATGAATTAATATAAAGATGACTGATATGGAGGGGAGGTTTAGAAGAAACAACTTAAGATTTGTTGGTTTACCTGAGAAAACAGAGGGCACAAACCCAGAGCTGTTTCTGGAAAACTGGTTAATAAAAATATATGGGCAAGAGGCCTTTTCTAAATATTTCTCGGTGGAGAGAGCACACCTAGTCCCTATGAGAACACCCCCTCCGGGAGCACCGGCCCGTACATTTATTGCCAGAATCTTGCATTTCTCAGATCGGGACACAATCCTGAAACTAAACAGAGCCAAAGGCCCACTGTTATGGGACAATGTGAAGGTGGCAGTGTTCCCAGATTATGCAGTGGGAGTGCAACGGGAAAGGGCCCAATATTTCGAAATTAAGAAACGGCTAAGAGAGCTGGAGCTCCAATATTCAGTTATGTTCCCAGCCAAACTTCGGGTGGTACATGAAGGCAACACCAAATTTTTCCTAACCCCAAAAGAAGCTTGGTTGGACTCTAAATTTCCAGGCAAACGCTCAATGAATACTAACTGACTTACAGCCTCAGGGGGAGGGAGGGAAAAAAGAAAAAAAGGGACTTGATCGGATCAGCAAAATTAATAGGTCTTGGCCATGATATACAAGATCTCTGCATAGGGAATATAAGTGCATTTAAACTTTTCCTCTTTTTTTTTTTTTTTTTTCTCTCTCCCTCTTCCCTAGGAGGGGTTAAGAGGAGAGAACTAGTAACACTATAAATATTTGAATGACTCAGATGAAACATGATTATTGGATAAATTAGAATATATGTAACAGGAATGTCATTTATAGATATTTGAATGACTCCAATGAAATGTGATTATTGGATAAATCAGAGCATACGTAACAGGAATGTCATATAAAATGTATTGTAATTTTTTTTCTCTCCTCTACTTTCCCCCCTCCCCTCCCCCCTTTTTTTTTTTTTTTCCTCCCTCTTTCCCCCTTGGAGGGGTTAGGAGGAGAGAACTGGTAACATTATAGATATTTGAATGATTCAGAGGAAATTTGATTACTGGATAAATCAGAACATACCTAATAGGAATGTCATATGTATAGATATTTGAAGGAATCAGATGAAATATGATTATTGGATAAATTAGAACATACGTAATAGGAATATCATATAAAATGAATTGTCGTTCTCCTCTCCTCCATTTCCCCCCCCCCCCCCCTTTTTTTTTTTTTTTTTTCTTGTCTTCCCTCCACTGACGTCGATTTAGAGGGAATGGAAATTGACCTGAATCCTCAGGGTCATAGGGAAATATTCGCAGCACTTCAAAGGGGGGTACTGTAATATATGACGGCATTGGGAGCAGGAGAGAGCCCCCAGCTCGTAGTTATTATATTAATTGCCCCAACAATGTTGCTTCTTTTAGATAAGAAAGGGATTAGGATATTTAGGGGAGGGGTGGGATTGAGGCATGTCATGGATAAAAGAGAGGGTGGGCATGCAGGGTGGGGGGGTGGGGGGGGGTGTGGGAAAGGGATGGGTAGGAACTAAGTTGGCAAAGTGCATATCCAGTGTACTGATAACTTACGTCATATGTTCTATTATGTGGAAATACAAAACTTGATCCATGGTGGCAATTAAGTATAGCTTTCTCACTTGGAATGTGAGGGGACTAAACGATAAAATTAAAAGATCATTGATTATGCGACAAATTCGGCAATACACTGCAGACATTATATGCCTACAAGAAACGCATCTGGTGGGGAATAAACTACTCTCTTTAAAAAAGGCATGGATAGGATGGGCTTTCCATTCGCCCTTCTCAAATGCCTCTAGAGGTGTATCAGTACTGATACGGAAGGGCATACCATTTACTCCTATAACATCCCAGATCGACCCAGGGGGGAGATTTGTTTTTATTAAATGTAAACTAGGGCCTCTAGAATGCCTAATAATGTCGGTATATATACCACCTCCTTTTAATTACGAGGTAATGAAAAAGGCAGCCGAATTCATGGCCTTATCCCCTGATACCCCGGCCGTGATAATGGGGGACTTCAATAATACAATGGACCCAGTAATGGACAGAAAAAGCATATTAAATCCTAGTCGAAGTACCCAGGGAAATGGTTTCTCAGATATGGTCAGGGAAATGGGGTTATTGGATGCCTGGAGAACAAGGTACCCGACTGAACAAAAATTCTCCTGTTTCTCCAGCTCCCATGCCTCATTTTCAAGAATAGATATGGCTCTTGACACAAGGGACTGGATGCCCCGAATCCAGAATATAAAATACCTGACAAGAGGCATATCGGATCACTCCCCCCTGGAAATTAGAGTAAATCTAGGAGAGGAGAGAGGGTTTACCGCCTGGAAGCTAAATGCACACTGGCTAACACATTTTAAAGTGGGGGAGACACTAGAACCCCAATGGCAGGAATTCTTCGATATTAATCAAGGGTCAGCTCCGGCAGAAGTCATATGGGATACATTCAAGGCTAACCTTAGAGGCCAACTAATAAAGGAAATAGCATGGCTAAAAACAAACCATAAAAAAAAGGAACAGCAAATGGAACTAAAATGTGACATGTTAGAGCAACAGTACCTAAGGGGAAAAACACAATCTGATAGGGAGGCATGGGTAAAAGCCCAGGAGGACTGGCATAAATGCCTAAAAGATAAGGTGATGCATAGAGAAATATTCGCAGGTCATAATAGATATGCGGAAGGAGATAGACCAGGGAGTTTGCCGGATTAGTAAAAGCAGATCAATCCAGGAATATCGTAACAGAAATAAGGGAGGAGGGAGGGGATATAATCAGGCAAACACCTGAAATAGCTGGAAGATTCAGACAATTTTTTAAGGAATTATATACATCACAAAAGATCCATACCCCCGAGGAAACACATGGATACTTGGGAGGAATTTCACACCCTATATTATCTGATGAATCTAGAAGTATGTTGGACGGCCCAATAACACAACAAGAGATTGAATCAGCGATAACGGACATTCCTGGAGGTAAAGCCCCAGGACTGGACGGGATCCCTCAGGAATTGTATAAAAGACATAAGGAGTTTTTCTCCCAAAAATTCATGGAATTATTCTCTGGTTTATATAACGGCCAGGTAATATCAGCGTCCATGTCCGAGGCATTAATTGTAGTACTCCCAAAGTAGGACAAGGACCCAAGCTTAGTGGAATCCTATCGGCCTATTTCACTTCTGACAAACGATAGCAAAATCTTAGCCAAAATATTGGCAAAAAGGCTTAATTTAGTTATAAGTGAAATAATCCACCCAGACCAGACTGGCTTTATGCCAGGAAGATCGACTACTACTAATCTAAGACGATTATACTGCCATCTTCAGACCCCGCAAGAAAATAAGGAGGACGCGGTGGTTATTTCTCTTGACGCAGCTAAGGCGTTCGACTCTATAGAATGGGGGTTCTTGTGGGAAGCCTTAGAATGGGTGGGGATAGGACCAGTTTTTATTAAATGGATTAAGATGTTGTACATGACCCCGGTGGCAAGGGTCTCCGTCAATGGCTTTATAACACCAAAATTCGACATAGAAAGGGGTACAAGACAGGGGTGCCCGTTGTCACCGGGGTTATTCGCAATAGCTATAGAACCACTAGCTTGCTTAATCCGGGACAGTAGGGTGATGCAGGGCCTAAAAATAGGAGAAAAAGAAGATCGAATTGCACTCTACGCCGATGATATACTACTGTTTATTAGGGACCACCAGAGAGTAATTCCGGAAGTCTTGGATACAATTGAAACCTTTGGGAGACACTCAGGGCTTAAAATTAATTGGGCCAAGTCATGCGTACTCCCTTTAAGTGATATCATCGACCCAGAACAGACAAACTACACTCCTCTGAAATGGGTGGATAAGTTCCAGTATTTGGGCATATGGATCTCAAGAGAGACAGCTAGGTTTGAATCACTTAACCTGAGACCCCAAATGGATTATATAAAATCCAGAATAATACCATGGGGCAAATTACCTTTATCCCTGACAGGACGAGTTAATCTGGTAAAAATGATTATACAACCCAAACTGGTATATATACTTAATCATTCACCACTCTATCTCCCTCGAAGAATCTTCCAGCTAATTGATGGTTTAATATCTTCACTAATATGGGGCAGTAAAAAAGCCAGACTTCGAAAGGAGGTGTTAATTAAACGCAAAGGAGAGGGAGGACTATCTCTACCGGACTTCTGGTTATACTATTTATCATCACAAATATCCCATATAAAAAATTGGATACAGTTGGGAGGAGAGTATGATTTAGTGTCTGGATTGGTGGGATTGGTGTCACCGGGACATACCCCCTTACATATACTCCTATGCGGGAACCTGAGGGGAAAATGGCCACCAATAATAAGACAGGGTATACTAATATGGAGACAGGTGGACATTATGCTTGGGACTCAAGGGATCGACCCAGAAACACCGTTACACAATGCACACCCCCTAAGAGAACTGAAAGAATTGCAAATGGAGAAAGTCTGGGGAGAAAGAGGGATTAGAGAAGTAGGTCAAATATACAAGGAGGGAGCGCTATGCTCATTCCAACTATTAAAAACTGAATATCACCTCCCTAATAAATTTCTGTTTAGATATATCCAAGTGGGCCATGGCCTGGAGAAACAGTTTGAGGGGGGGAAACCAGATATATGTGATTCAAGGACAAAACAATTAATAAAAAGAATTCCGATAAGACATGAAATGTCATTTTGTTATAAGGCCCTCTCCCAAATTAGACATAAAGACGGGCTTGTTAACATAAAAAATAAATGGGAAAAAGATCTGGGACAAATTTCAGAGGAGGGATGGAGTAAAGCCCTGAATAATGTAAAGTTGGCCACTAATCAAATAAGATTTCAACAGATTCAACTGTACCTGTTACATAGGAGCTACATGACACCCGAACGACTGTACAAATTCGGAGGTAGATCTGACACAAACTGCCCTAAGTGCAAGGACCCCAAGGGAACATTTTGGCATTTAATTTGGGCATGCCCAAGGGTGACGGAATTCTGGGTAAAAGTCATTAATATTATCGGCTCAAAAGGTATCCCGGTACATTGCTGTACACCTAAAGCCTGTATCCTCTCAATAATTGGGAATGACCAACTGGATAGAAATGAGAGACAATTTCTCATGAGCCTGTGCACGTTGGCCAAGGTATGCATTGCCAGGAAATGGCTGGCAGAGGATGGTCCGGAAGTGGGCATGTGGAAGGCACTGGTTGATGAGACTATTGTCCATGAGAGATACGTTTTTGTGAAGAGGGGCATTGAAAATAAGTTCCATGCGATCTGGAATAAATGGTGAAATAAATAAGAACTTAAGTATCAAATTTTGTATATCTAACACTGGATTAAGATAAAGAAATAATAATAACAACAAATAATAATAAAAAAAAAAAAAACACACAGCCAACTTTAGTAAGGGAGGGGGGATAGAAGGGATATGGAGGGGGGGGGGGGGGGGAGGACGAGTGACAGAAGATCGAACAGTAGAAATGGCAGATTAAAATATGTACTAAATAATTGTGAGTTGAGTACGTCCGAAACTCGGCGCTACACGGGGACACCCGCCCGTACATAGGGCCTTATTCAGATCTGAGCTCAGTACAAATTTGTTCTGAAAATGGGCAAAACCATGTGCACTGCAGGTGGAGCAAATGTAACATGTAGAGAGAGAGAGTTAGATTTGTGTGAGTTATTTTGTTTCTGTGCAGGGTAAATACTGGCTGCATTATTTTTACACTGCAATTTAGATTTCAGTTTCAGCACTACCCACCCAAATTTAACTCTCTCTGCACGTTACATCTGCTCCACCTGCAGTGCACGTGGTTTTGACCATTCTCCGAACAAACTTGTACTTAGCTCAGATCTGAATAAGGCCCATA
The DNA here is from genome assembly GCF_055691185.1 of Crinia signifera. NCBI lineage: Eukaryota > Metazoa > Chordata > Amphibia > Anura > Myobatrachidae > Crinia > Crinia signifera. The sequence continues at coordinate 100,094,891 of NC_139224.1, forward strand.
GAAGTAAGAGGAAGGGAAACTAGCACGGCAACACGCCAAATTTATATTAAATAAAAAAATAAATAAAAAAAAATTCACATTTTCCTAGACACTAGGTAATTTATAATACATACACTACAAGAGTTAATAAAACAAACAGACATATAGTAGATTATAGGTTGAGGGCGCAAGAATCACGACGGCACCACACAAGAATAGACACATATCATTTACACAATGAAGAAGTAGATTAAACGCTTACACAGAGGGATAGACACGATGGTAGTTAATAGGCGGAGGTCATCTGCGTGGCGCCGAGGAACGGAGGGAAAAAACAAAAGTAAAAATAAGATGTATGTACTTAAAAATGAATGATGTAAGAGATGTTCAACAAAAAAGATGAAACTGTACTCCCCTGTTCTTTTTATATATAAAAATGAAATTTATACAAATAAAGATGAATTTAAAACAAAAAGGAGGTTGAAATAATGATGGCAACATAAAGTAGACATATGGTCTTTGTTAGTTATTAACTATTTTGAGTGGTATGATTATTTGTCTCACAAGCAGAAAATTTAACATTTTGCAAATTGCTAAATTTTCAATTTTTTACGACATTTTGGTATTTTTCACAAAAAAACACAGACTGTATCGACCAAAATTTACCACTAACTTGAAGTACAATGTGTCACGAGAAAACAATCTCAAAATCACTGGGATAAGTAAAAGCAATAAAAAGTTATCCCCACATAAAGTGATACATGTCAGATTTGAAAAAAGGGCTCTGTCAGAAAGGCAAAAACAGGCTGCGGCGGTAAGGGGTTAAACAAAACAAATCAAAAACTGATTACTTTGTAACTTTACATTTGCAAACTGTCCCTTAGGCCTTGAACATTAGGTTTACAAAAAAAAATGACCCTAATAAAATAAAAAAAATTGGTCACCCGTCATTTCTAGAAGGTTTAATTTCATGTTGGGTAATTTTACCATCATTGCTTAGGAAAGAAATATCGGTCGCGCTATACATTTGTATAGATTTTTGTTTTTGTTTCTTTACCTAAAAATTTTCAAAGCCTTTTGTGATACCAGGTGAGCCAAAATATATTCCTAGAAAATCCCTACGGTTCTGTGTCGTTGACACGTTCACGTTTTATTATACTGCAGTAAAAAATGTTCCAATGCATGACATGAAAATTAAATAGATATGTAACTTGTAATCCCTTCACCGCTGCCATACAACAAGCCGGATTCCCTAAACCGGATTTACACATCAGAGGATGTTTGATGTCAATAAGATGGAGATCAGCTTGTTAACATATTGCTTGTTACATATGAAATGAGATCAGCTCATTACAACATCCATCTACTGCCTATATATGCCCACATGCGCCAGAATGTATTCAATCAGAATCAAAATGTATGTTCTACATAACTTTTATACTTTCGCTTTTTTTTAATTGGTCAGCTTTAAAAATAATAGTATTGTAAACCATTAAATATGAAGGGAATCTATGTCACAAAAGCCTTTTTATATCGTTATCCCTGAAAAAGTAAAAAACGCACTATATATTGCCCATAGGCAGCACATAGTAAAATAACAGTATTTGCCTCTGGCTTCCCCATAGTCCATTCAAGCAGCAGTACCTCTGAATTCCCGCCATTTATGTTCTTGCTGTTCCTCACCAAGTAGAAGCAAGTCGCAAACGAACAGGTACAGTTTACAAATGACTTCACTGTCCTGCTCTTTATGTAGCTCAGAGTATAGGAGAATTGCCATTTTTTTTAACAAGCTAATTTACATGAAATTAGCGTGCAATTATTCTTTTTTTTTTTTTTAAATTAGTTTTTTATTGGTGTTATAATTTGAAACAACACAAGACACAGATGGAAAAAAAAGCAGCAATAATAACGACAAAAGGGAAAGGGGAAGAGAGGAAAAAAAAATAAAAAAAGAAAAAAAATATACATAAAAATAATAAAATAAAAACAGCTGAAATATAACCACAGATAATACACATGTTGAATATGTCAGGTAGATCAGATTAAAGCCAGAAATTAAACATGTCCAATGATAAACAATGCAGGTAAAGAAGGTATGAACCCCACTTTGATAAAATTACATTGTAAAACTGTTAGGACCTGTGGTTCTGCTAGGCGAGTTCAACAATGATAAAGATAAATCTGTATAGGTGCTAAGGGTACCCGCATGGCCTTCCTTTTCCCTGTATTCAGTCCATTTGAACCATTTAATGTGAATAGAGGATGCTTTAGAGGAATAGGCAACATCAGAGGTTTCAAATAGAAAGTGCTTATGTATCTTATTTTCAATCATTTGAATACTTGGGATATCTGGGGACTTCCAAAATTGGGCAATAGAAGCTTTAGCCGCTACCAGTATATGGCCGAGGAGGTATCTGTCCCCAGCTGGTAGATCCCCTGGGTAGTAGTGGAAAAGTGCAACAAGGGGGTCCATAGGTATGGACTGATTTAGTACTTTGGATATGAGGAGAAAAACTTTTCTCCATAGGGAGCTCAGGGCTGGACAGGACCAGAATACATGCAAAATATTTCCCACCCTAATGCCTCCAGCATTGCGAGGAAACCGAGGGCCAAAACTTATGGAGTCTGTCTGGGGTAAGGTAGGCCCTGTGGACCAGCTTTAAATACATCTCCGAGTGATTAACACACTTTGAGATTTTAAAACAAGTGCGAAAGATGCGCCTCCACACCTCTTCGGAGAAAACATTTGGCAAATCCCTCTCCCATTGAAGCTGAGAGGAGAACCTCTTATTCAAACCAATAGAGATCAAGTATCTATACCAGCGAGAGATACCTCCTTTTGCAGTTGTAGCGACAAAGAATGAATGTAACAACTTAGGCATGGAAAGCTTGGCGGGAGGTTTAGGGAGGAAACTACAAAGCCAGTGTCTAATTTGTAAATATTTGTAGAAGTCCCGTTTCGGGACCTGATGCTGCTGTTGGAGTTGGGAAAAAGGGACTACGATTCCATCGGAAAGAAAGTCTTGTATCGACAGTAGACCTAGGGAGGCCCAGTTATCTATGTTTAAATCAGGGATTAGGGCTGCTAAGGATGTTAAGGAGAGTTGTGGGGCGGGTAAACTTATATCTGTGTCTATAGAGGCTAACCTATGCCAAACCAAGAGAGTTGTGAGGACCGCTCTACAGGACTTGGATTGGGGTGTGGAAACTGCTGGGGGTAATCTCATTAAATCTGGGAGGAGAAGGGGGGATAGGAGAGCTCGTTCTATTGCAACCCAGGGTTTAATAATGTCTGTCGCAAACCAATCTCTCGATTGGCTTAATATACAAGCTGAGTGGTATTTTTCTAGATTAGGGTATGCCAACCCCCCCTCGTCTTTAGCAAAAGACAGGGTGGTTTTCGCTATTTTGGGTCTAGCACCCTTCCAAATATAAGCGGACAACAACTTGTTAAATTTGTTACAAATGGCAGATGGGAGGGGTCTAGGAATAGTGCGAAATATATACATCAGCTTGGGCAAAAGCACCATTTTAGCTGCCGCAACACGGCCCACCCAGGACACCTCCTGCATCATCCACTCTTTAGTGAGGATATCAAAAGCCCGGAGCAAAGGGTCATAATTAGAATCCAGAATATCACAGTCTCTAGCTAAATTAATACCTAAATATTTAATCGACTTAGTTTTCCATATATATTTATATTTATCTTTTAAGCAGGTTAGCATATTATCTGGCAAGTCTAATGGAAGAGCTTCCGTTTTAGTAGTATTTAGCTTGTAGTATGATATTTTAGAATAAGCATCTAGTATATTGTGCAGGTGGGGAAGAGAAGACATTGGATCCTCGATACACAACAGGACATCGTCCGCGAACAAGCTGATCTTGTGTGAGATACCTCCTATGACAGGACCATAGATGAGTTCTTGGGAGCGAATAGACTCAGCCAGAGGCTCAATTGCCAGAGCAAAAATCAAAGGGGAGAGCGGGCATCCCTGACGAGTGCCGTTTGTTATGTCAAAGTGTGAGGAAGAGCACCCATTTGCAAATACCCTTGCACCTGGGGAAGAATACAAAGGGAGCCAAGTATTCTTCCAGAGAAGCCAAAACGCTGTAATGTAGAGCGTAAGTAAGCCCAATGTAGCCTGTCGAATGCTTTTTCAGCATCAAGTGACAAGACCAAAAGGGGTCGCCCACGTGTCTGGCAGAATTCTATGATGTCGATAACCCTGCGAGTATTGTCGGATGCTTGCCTGCCCAGTACAAAACCCACTTGGTCAGGGTTGATTAAATTGGGTAATAAGGGGGATATCCTGTTGGCTATCATTTTGGCATACAATTTGATGTCAACATTAAGAAGGGCAATGGGACGATAGTTTTGGACATTGGTAGTAGGTTTTCCAGGTTTAGGAATGGTTATTATACGCGCCTCCAGCATCTCTTTAGGGAAAGAAGTGGTTGAGGAAGCCAACTGAAACCAATATAGGGGCCACCTTGGCTTTAAATTTCTTATAAAAATTAGAGGGATAGCCATCCGGGCCTGGGGCCTTATCTGAGGGCATAGAATCGATAGCCAACTCAACTTCACCCAGCGCCCATGGCATGTTAAGAAGGTCGCAGGCAGCCGGGTCTAGAGAGGGAAGGGACATGTCCTGCAAGAAATCATTGATATCAGGTAGGGAGGGCTGGGGCGTGTCAGGATCATTTTTTAAGTTATAAAGGTGTGAGTAGTACTCAGCGAAAGCTTCAGCTATTTCTGTAGGGTCGGTGACTTTGACTCCCCGAGGGGTATGGATGGCATGAATGCGCTCCATAGCTCTACGGCCACGGAGTTTGCGAGCCAGAAGACGTCCTGCCCTATTTCCTAGTAAATAATACTTTTGGTTAAGTCGGTGCAAGTTACGCTGAACTTCAGCAAGAGAAAATGAGTTGACCTTATCTCTGGCGGCTAATAGTTTGTTATATAAAGCTCTATTTGAGGGATCAGCCTTATGGGCAGATTCCAGTGCAGTCGCCTCCAGTTCCGCATCATTAAACCACTGCTTATATTGTTTTTTGAGCTTAGCTGCTATTTGTATCGATGAACCACGCAGTACGGCTTTCAAAGCACACCAGTGAACAAAAACAGATGTATCCTCGGCGTGGTTGGTGTCGACATATAAATCTAGGGATGACTGTATAGCTTGTTGGGCCTCTGGCTGAGCCAAAAGAAAGGCACTCATTCTCCATGGACCTGGGGTGACTCTGCGTTTATCTACTTCCCACACAATCAAAGGAGAGTGGTCAGACCAGGTAATTGGCAGAATGTCAACTCTGCGTACCGAGGGTAACGTCCATTTATCAACTAACGCTAAATCTATGCGAGAATATGAGCGATGGACATGAGAGTAGAAAGTGTAGTCCCTTTCGGAGGGGTGTTTAGCTCTCCACAGGTCAAAAAGCTCATACTCCGCTAGTACCTTGCGGAAGCTGGCCGAACAATCTCGCTGTCTAACAAAACTAGAGGAATGTAATGGTTTAGACTTGTCAAGGGTGGGATCAAGAACCATATTAAAGTCCCCTAAGATAAGAAGGGCCCCTTTAACTTGTTTCTGTAGGATATCAAAGAACTTCCTGCAAAAGGATACTTGCTTGGTATTAGGGACGTAGCAGGCGGCTAGGGTCACTTCCACATTGTCCAAATGTCCCGTCAGAATCAAGAATCTCCCATCAGGGTCTGCGTGCTGGGAGGACAGAACAAAGGGACAATGCCGAGAAAAGAGGAGAGCCACACCAGCTTTTTTATGTGGTCCATTGGCAGTAAAGCAATGGGGGTATCTGTGATCTGTAAAAAGGGGAGGGTTATGTTTTTGGAAGTGAGTCTCCTGAAGTGCAACAATTTGCGCTTTAATCTTGTGAAAATAATTCAGGGCTAATTTTCGCTTCTGGGGGGAGTTTAAACCCTTAGCATTTAAGGAAACTACTTTAACCATAATCTAGCACAAAAGGGAATTTAGTAAAGGGCATGTTAAGGAGAGGGTAGTATATATCTGACATAGAACTTGTGATTAAGTACAAAAAAATAGACCATAAAATACAAAACATTATTAGAAACAGAGCAAAATAATAAAAAGACAAAAGATGATCCCACATGGGACCTAAACCAGCCAGCTCTAACAGGCGGCTGGGTATAGTGAAAGTGTGGGGGTAGCGGCCAATCTCCTACCTCCCAGGACAGGGGGGAAGGTAGGGTTCCCTTCATAAAAGGTGCACTACCCATAGCCAACGGGCAAGGGCCATATGCCTAGTTATGATATCTTGTAGGGAACCTATATTTATACTTATATACGGAACATGTAAATGCAACTCTAATACTTATAAAAAAGAGGGCAGAGCCCAATCCTCGTGGAGAGAAGAGTTAGAGGAAAATGGAATAGACTATTTCTGAGTTAATGGCAGCCTGGTAAGCTCTAAACAAATGGAAATCATGAAACACAACATAATACCTTAAACAAGTCTATCCAGTATCCAAAGCTGCGCCTTAACATGGAGCAAACTTCTCAATAAATGCGAGAAACTGAAACTTTGAGCAGTAGCGACAGCAAGGAGACTGGACAGAGCTCAACAGGCAGTAAAGAATTAGACACATTTTGTTACCCAACCAGGCCTACAGAATAAAACATAGCATTAAATGCACAATTATAATTATAGCATTAGATGCAGAATTATTTACCCAGCCAGGCCTCAACCCACCGTAGACCAGTCCTGCTGAAGTCGACGTGGGGAAGGAGAGCCGGGCCCGGGTTTGAGAATATTCCATGAAGCTAAAAGATTCTGTCCATCCTCAGGGTTAAGGACTACAACAGTGGATCCTTCTCTAGAGACCAGAAGCTTTGTAGGGAAGCCCCACCGATAAGGGACGTTTGCCTTTCTAAGAGCGGAGGTGATGGGTAGAAAGGAGCGTCTTTTGAGTAAAGTGGCTGCAGATAAGTCACCAAAGAGTTGGAGTCCGCTTAGCAAGGCAGATGATTCGGCAGATGGTCTAGCAGCCTTCAGAAGAGCTTCCTTGATATGATAGTAATGCATTTTCATCAATACGTCTCTAGGAGCAGTAGCTGGGGCTGCTCTAGCTTTAGGCAGTCTGTGTATTCTGTCAATAAGAAGGTCTGCAGTTGAGGCCTGAGGAAGGAGCTTCTTGAACAGGTCCATGGCGTAATCATGCAGGCTGCTGTTTGAGATGTTTTCAGGAATTCCCCGCAGCTTGAGATTAGAGCGACGGGACCTGTCCTCCAAATCTGCAATCTTATCGCGAAGCGATTTGACTTCTGCTTCAAGGGTATCATGCGAGTCAATTAACCCATTGTGAGAACCCACAATCTCTTCCATCTTGGTCTCAAGTTGCTCCGTGCGACCACCCAGTTCATCTACAGCGTGCTGGCAGTTTTGAACTGCGGCCCGAATTTCTGCTGTAACTTCGTTTTTAAATTCTGTAAAGAGGAGTTTCAGGGTACCAACGGTGAGAGCGTCCGAGTCTTTAGCAGGATCGGGAGTTTCTTTACCAGAAGTAGCAGTGGGAGGCGCTGCCATCTTGAGGGTAACTGTGGGTTCTGGAGCTTCCGAGGGCGTATCTGAATTCTTTGAACGAGAAGTGTGGGGTGTTACCTTGAAGAAAGGAGTCTGGGGTATAGGCTGAGGAGTTTTGTTTCTCCTAGAAGGCATAATAAGCATTACAAGAGCATATGCTGATTGATGTGAATCACGTGGTAAACGTACGGAGCCACAGGGAGAGTTGCACTCAAGTCATTCCGTAATGTATATGGGAGGTAGGAGATGATGGAAACAAACTATTCGTGCATGGCAAAGTGTCCAAACTTAATCAGTGGCAAATTCCGAGGTTCCATAAATTGCATAGAGGTGTACTAAAGCAACTGTCCACCAGGTGGAGCTCCCTAGCCAGGACCAACAGAGAGCAGACTTGAGAAGTAGATACTAGGTACCGACTGCACCTGAAATATATCATAAGCGCATATTGCATAATATATGGCCAACTGACGACTAAAGGGGGGACTTAGGCACAAGCAGGATGAGGTTTGTATGCCCCAACGTGTGCTGGTAGAGTGCAGGCAGAGACCAATGCCCCAACCAATATGGCCGACACCTTCAGAGTCCCCAGTTCCCTGGTAATATTGTGTGAGCTGCCACAAGCAATATGGCCGCCGCTCACCTTCCCCGTCTTTCACAGAAAGAAGCAGCCTGGGCTGCCAGGACTGACCCATTTGAGGGGTAGTGCGGCGGTTTGATGATCTACCCGGTATCCGGGGATTGGAGATGCGGCTGGGGGCAGTCTGGGAGCGTGTCTGATGCTGCCCTGAAATTCCAAGATGGCCGCCGCCATCACTATGCGGGACCTGGGCCGGCTCTTGAGGTGCTGCTTACCATGCAGGTGAGCTTGTTGTGGGGTCGGGTGGGATCCGGCCGTCCTAGGAGTCCCCCGGGCAGGTAGCCTGCGTCTGGGAGCAGGCTCTGGAGTCGTCTGCCCGCGATCTCCGATGCGGAGCTCAAGCGGCGGGTTGATACCCAAATTGAGGTCCCGGCTTTTGAGGGTGCTAGGCCTCAATCTGCAGGGACCGGTATATGGGGCCTCCCGGTTCCGTGGCTGTTCTAGAACATGTCCCCCGGTTGACAGGGGGTTGTTGTGAGGACAGAGGGGGGGAAAGTGGGTCTGGAAGGGGTGATTGAAGGCACTTTTAGGGGATAGGGAGCAGGAGCACTAGATCTATGCAACTTTCCTCTCCTCCGCTCAGGCCACCGCAATTATTCTTAAGAATAATTATAGCATACATATACATGATAATTATATGAAGCATGTTGCAGAATAAGGCAGTTAAAAGTTTAAAAATGTATATATATATATATATATATATATATATATATATATATATATATATATACACACACACACACACATATATACCGTATATACTCTAGTATTAGTCGACCCGAATATAAGCCGAGGCACCTAAATTTTCCACAAAAATTGGGAAAACTAATTGACCCAAGTAAAAGCCTAGGGTGGGAAATGCAAAGGGTCTAGGGGCACACTGAGACACACTGTCATTTTAGTTCCCAAGCTGGCAGGAATCTTACAGGATGAGCAGCCAAGTACAGCGTGTGACAGGAAGGGAAGCTGTAATGTGTAATTACAGTCCATATAGAGGGAGGCACTAATAAGGAAGAGATGAGAGGGTCCCAGGTAATTGGGGCTGCGTGAATGCTGCAGAGTTGACGCTGCATGGGGTATGGATGCACTGCATGTATTCCGCACTCACCATGGCAGCTCATAAGCCCCAGTGCCGAAGCCCTTGCTTCCCGATACCGGCTGCTCCTTTCTCTCCTGCCCGGCGGCACATGGCGCATCCTCCGTTTCGGCCTCCATGCTAGTTTCTGGCAAGCGCGACAGCAGCACAGAGGCTGCAAAATCATCAGCCTCCGCCAGGCTGACTGAAGGACCAATTACCGTATACACCCGAGTATAAGCTGAGGGGGTACTTTTTTAGCATAAAAAATGTGCTGAAAAAGTCAGCTTATACTCGAGTATATATAGTATATATAAATATATACATATATGTACACACACTCACACACACACACACACACCATTGAAATCCGTGAGTGCCGCCTGATATAGATAAAGAGATATCTATATTAGATATATCTATATCGGCACTCCTGTATTATATAGCTTCCCTTCTGGACTTGCAACTTGGTGGGAATGCTATGCTATTACTTAGTGCCTGTCCTTGTGTTTCCCTCTTAATTCCCTAGATTGTAAGCTTGCAGGAGGGCTCTCCAACCTCTATGTCTGTCTGTTTTACCCAGTTTGTTCTTTCAGTGTTATCAGTTGTAAAGCGTGACGGAATCTGCTGCGCTATAAGTAACTGTAAGTAAAAAATATAATATACATATACATTAATACACACACATTGTTTAAAGATACTGTAAGGTGGATATCAAACGCCCAACTCTATGGACTTAAAAGCAGAGATCCAGCAACAAAAATGTGTTCTGCTGCCATCTATAGTAGAGCTGTAGATTTGCCCCCCCCCCCCCCCGCAATGATGCAGAACGTGGAGGGGAGAGTAAAAGGCATGTTTTTATTACCCTTTATGTACCCTATATTAAAATTTAAAAAACTAAATGTAAAAGAGGTTGTGAAATCTCTTTCCGATAATGTCTTCAGCACACACCTTTATCATCCTAGATAGGTCCCCAGCATCTGCCAGTTCCAAGACTATGTTCAATTCGTTTTCTTCAATGAACGAAGCATAATATTTAATGACATTTGGATGGTTCAGTTGCTGGAAAAAAAAAAATATATATATTATTTGCATAAACCAAATGGGTGTGGAATAGGGTTCCGACAGTCATTAGCCTGACGTCGGGATCCCGACTGGCCGGACTCAGACAGTATGGCAAGCGCAATAAAGCCCCTTGCGGGCACGGTGGCTCTCTACGCTCACCATCTATTCTATTCTCCCTCTATGGGGGTCGTGGACCCCCACGAGGGAGAAGAGCCGGTGGCCGTCGGGATCCCGTCCAACACCCAAACCAAATGATATACACGTAATGGATTATCACAGTCAATTCTGAAAATGTAACTGCACATCAATAAAAAGTCTAAACATAACATATTAACTAGTGAGGTTGGTAAACAATTTAAACATCTTTGTAACAATTAGCATATGCATGTTTTTATAAAAATTTTTTAGGTTATATCAGTTTAAAAGCAGCGGCCATTACAAAATCATTGTACACCAAAAGTATGGATCAAAATACCATACATTGTAATGATAAATTTCACTCTTTACCCCACACTGAGGGCTTCTCTATTTACAACAATTAAGAGTCCAGACATTAATTCAGATTCTGGGCAAGTAGAGGAAACAATGCGTATATGGTTGATACATTTACAGAAAGGGGCTATAGATGCAAACAACTAGAAAATGTTTAACAAATGAGCAGTTGACATGCCTAGAGGAAAAAAAAAAAAGTACTTGAAGGTAGAATACACTTTATGCTGAAAGTCTTACCCCTTGTATATCTACAAGCCATAATTTTGTATCAGGCTCCAACCCAGGGGCGATCCAGCTTGTGACCGCTTTTACACCTGCCTCCCACCCGGCATAATGACGTAACAAGGGGGCGGGTCCTGAGCCGGCGCTGGGAGATGATAGAATGCAGTGAATGCATCAACCCTGCTCACTACCTGGATTGAAATGCTGGGACAATTCAAATACAGTAAGAGCGTTTGTACGATCCTGTGCAAAAACCCGGGATATTCAGGCTGTATAAAAGGAGTATAAGTCAAATTACAGAATTATAACAGGTTCCAAGCAAGGGATAAAGAGACTTGTGGACTCATTTAAGTTCTGGACTCAAGTTATGTTGAAGATTTTCTTTTTAAATGTCATGGTTTCTTTTGTTAATTATGTAAGTGGTACAACAGTAACCAAATGTCAACTTCATGATTTTTTTTTCACGACCATGAAACAGAGTATGATGCTACTTTTTTCCTGTGGTTGTTATGTATACCTTTTGTAAACATCTGAAAAAATTGGGCTGTCTAAATGCCATTTAACGTAGCTTCTTTTTGTCTTAATGCAAAACGTAGGGCAGTTAAAGTAGTTTGTTTTGGACTTATGGATTCATGAACTAAAGTTACCTAAGGGGTCCAAATTTCGTGAGGATTCCTTAACCCTTTGAGTGCCAAGTGAATTTGCCAACAAAATTGTTGTCAAAATGAACAAACATGTTTATTCATCACAATTACCTGTAATGTTTATAGGAAATATAATCTCTTTTTTTACACAACATTTATTTGAATTCATATAACAAATGTGAGACATTGGTATTTTGCATATCTCTCACAGAGATGTCGGCACTCAAAGGGTTGAGAAACACCAGTTTCAATTTATTAATGTAATAAATTGTTAAATTAAGTATTTAATAAAACGGATTGTCAGATATTCAGCAGAGTTGTTTTGACATGCTCTTTAAAATGGAAAAATAATCTAAAAATCTGCACACAGTTTCAATTGAGAACCACAAGAGGACTCTCCTAGTGCACCAGCAGCCCTAGCCTCAGTTGTTCACAAGATGGAAACTCGCAACACAATGCGTACATTTTGCAGTTCATCACAATCCACCAATGTCAAAGAACATTTGTTGCTACTGAAACTTTGGGGAAACTGGCTGGTTAAATAAGGGGAAAGGCAGAGGGAGACCACTCACTTGAGTATAAAAATAAAAACTTCAAGAGTTTTCTGTGTAGCTTGCGCATTTCCACTCATCGTGCCTGGCATGTACTTATGATCCTTCACCCAACTGACTGGAGTCTGTCAAGGTGACATTTCATCATGAGGCCATACTGGTACAGGCACTTTGTGCAGTTGACAAAGGAAAGCGATGCAATTTTACAGAAAGCAACATTTCATGTAAGTTGTAAAGTTAACTATCACAACGAGCAACTGAACATACAGTATGGGGGTGGCAGGTATGGGGGTAGCAGGCTTGTATCAAGCAGTTACATTTATTTAACAATGTTACCTCTGTATTATTGTAATTATTACCAATTAGTCTTAAGGCCCATCTGACTGAGAAGCGAAAGTTTATGCGTATGCAATTCTCAAAAGTTATATAAAGTGAAAAGGTTTTTAATTTAATGGACCCTTACATGCCTTTAACCCCTTTGGTGGTATGGCCAGAAAATTCTTGGGCTGAGCTGCACTGCAGGAGTGGGATCTTCCAAGACATTTCTGTGAATGCTACTGTAAAGAAAGGGTGTGCTGGTGGTGCATGCAGCTGGTCCACCCAACCCCCCCCCCCCCCCCCCCAATTGCTGATCCTCCCCATCACCACCCCCGCCACTGATCCTCCCATCACCACTCAGGGAGGATCAGGGCCGCTCGGAAGGTTTGTGTGTTTGGGCGGTCAAACACAGGACTGCCCAAAGAGACGAGCGGCTTAGTGCCTGAACATCAGAACACTCCAGAAGCGGCCCCAAACTTATCCAAGCGGCCACAAATAGCCATTGCCGAAAGCAACAGCACCAGAGGAGCAGGGGCTGCTGCAGAAGGCAGCTGCTGCCCCTTCTATGGTGAGTATTTATTGGGCAGGACAAACCCTGGTAGGTTTGTCCTGCCTCAAGAATTCCCACCACACTCAGGTGTAGATTTATAAAACTTGGTGAAGTGATAAAGTGTCTGGTTTTTATCACCGGCCAATCAGTTCCTACCTGTCATTTTTCAAATCAAGCCTGTAACTTCACAGGTAGGAGTTGATTGGCAGGTGATAAAAACCAGACACTATCACTTCACCAAGCTTAATAAATCTACCCCTCAAGGAGTTAAAGGTCCACTTAATGGAGTCTGTTTAAAGTGTTGTATTCAGTGCCGTCAAGAAAGGGGTGGGTACTTTTTACATTGTGCATACACACTTGCCGAAGCCAGGGGGGAATCATTCCATCACTCGGGTGTATCAAAACTCTTCTGCTGTTGTAAAAGATCATGGCTCTCCAATGACCTTCGTTAAGCTCCATAACAAGCTTGCAAAGGAAGTGAACAGTGTTGCTTATGTACCAGACTCAGACCTGATCGCTGCTGTGCGAATTTGCAGAGGACTACGATAAGATAGCCGATGGCCGTAGTAAAATTCTGCCTTGTGCCAGTCTGCAAGTGACTTGCAAATATATTCACCACTCACTCAATGATCTCAGTCTGTGCAATAGTGCATAACTGACCATTTCACAACCTCTGTCTGTGGACAGGCTGGTGAAGCAGATGTCATCCTGAAATCGCCTGGGCACCCCTGCATTTTTTATGACACTCCAAGAAAATGTCCGGTTACAACCTCCCAAACACAAGCTTCCTGCCAATCTAGTTACGAGGGGATTACAAAAAAACTAAAAATTGCGCACTACAACCCATATGCAAGGAGTAATACCCCACATTTTTTATCTATTTCTTTCATCTAAAAGGCACTCTCACAATTCATTGGTTCACTGGGTGCTCCAGTTATTCATATATTTTTTCTTCTTTTGGACTGGATCAGCTGGAAACAATTTAAGAAGCCTGCCACCCCCAGAAGAAAACACTGACTTCACAATCAGAGAAATCGTAACCTTTGGTGGACATATTTGAAGCCGTTTAAATCTATCTCATTTTATTTGTTGGATAAAAAGAATGATTCTGAGTTACAAGAATCTCTCTCATCCTGGATCTTTACAAGAGCGAGGGACTACAAAGGAAAAGATTAAGGGGCAGATGTATCAACGCTATTTTCATGAAAACTGCACTTTACTTGTTCATTTTTTTTTTTTATATATGTATTAAACTTAGCACAGTAGATATTCCAAACCTCTGCCACAAAGATTAGCAAACTGATTTTTTATTAATGCATTAAGACCAGAAAGATTTACAAATTTGATTAAACATAGCCTCTTCCCTGCCCTCCATTACCCGGCCTGCATTCTTAAATTCCAGTCAGAATTCCAGCTTCCTCAGTGATTTTGGTGTTCTAGTGGCAGTAGTCATGATGCTGGCATTGGTATTGCAAACGCCGGCATCCCTGATGCTAGGATGCTGATCACAACCCATTTCTTTCAGCAACAACAAATGATTCTACAGGGACTACAAGTGCACCACCAGTCTAAATATACACATTAGCCCTTATTCAGATCTGATTGCAGTACAAATTTGTTTTGAAAATGTGCAAAACCATGTGCACTGCAGGTGGGGCAGATGTAACATGTGCAGAGAGTTAAATTTGGGCGGGGTGTGTTGAAACTGAAATCTAAATTGCAGTGTAAAAATAATGCAGCCAGTGTTTACCCTGCACAGAAACCAAATAACTCACACAAATCTAACTCTCTCTGCACGTTACATCGGATTCAGTATTGAATCCCGGCGGTCGGGATCCCGGCGCCGGATTCCCGACAGCCGAAATGCCGACAAGGGGGGGGGACGTGGATCGCCCACCCTTGCGGGCTCGCTGCGCTCGCCACGCAGCGGGCCCGGTGCCTCGCTACGCTCGGCACACTAATTTATTCTCCCTCCAGGGGTGTCGTGGACACCCCAGGAGGGAGAATGTGTCGGCATTTCGGCGGTCGGGATTCCGGCGTCGGGATTCTGAACGCCGGGATTTTAACTGCATCCCGTTACATCTGTCCCACCTGCAGTGCACATGGTTCTGCCCATTTTCCAAACAAACTTGTACTGCGATCAGATCTGAATAAAGGCCATTGTGTTTTTTTTCTTATGTGTATAAGAAAAACAATTGAGTGTGCTGGCAATAGCACGCCAGTTAAATTGCCGCTATTTAATAATAAAAAAAATTATATTAAAAGGAATCACATACACTGGACACAGATGCAGTTGGAGTCTTTATTTGTAGCATGCAATAGCATTCCAGTAGATTCACAGGGTCACTGTAAAGCAGCAATCAGGTGCCAGCAGCACAGTTCACTACACTCCTCACAGCTTCCAATGGCCTTATCATAGCAAACACCCCCAGCCTATCACCTGGGCAGCTATTCTACCATCAGGAGCAATGACCCTCTGCCCTGGACATTAATACCCCGCTCTCACTGCAGGCAAATTCCCGGTCTATCATGTCGACCCGGGAATTTGCCTTTTAACATGGGTTTTTCTGCAGTGTGAACGGGTCGCATACCCGGATCTCATACACGGGTAAAAACCTTCTTTTTACCCGTGTTTGAAATCTGGGTATGCAGACACGGGTTGACCCATTCACACTGCAGAAAAATCAGTGTTAAAATGCAAATTGCTGGGTAGAACTTCTTCACCTGGGAATTTTCCTTGCAGTGAGAACGAGGGTCCGTCCCTGCAGTTCCCGGCATTTTACTGCCGGGGAAAAGCCGTATATTTCTCACTGGTAGTGATAACACGCCATAATTTAATAGAAATCCACAGGGGTTGCTAATCAACCAAACCCTGATCACATGAGCCTAGGAAACCTGGACTGGATCTAATTATCCTGCTGCTGCTACTCTAAAACCTGGTCCAGATAGTTCACATTATTCACTGGCTGCCGGATAGAGAACAGAGTATGGTTGTAAATGGTGCATTCTCAAGCTGGATACCATTCCTGCCAGGTCTACCAGAAGCAATCAATACACCTGCTGCACACTAAGACCTGAACAATTGAATGACTAGATGTACAAATCCATTGCATGTAATTTACACTATGCGCCATATGGTATATCTATCTGTATGACGTGTTCCCCCACTTGTTTACTTGTTACATAGCTGGACGGTGCATTAATAACCGAAAACTAATTACTAGTATACCTGGCCAATAAAGCATTGGTTCTGGTTCTTGCATTTAAATTATGGTAACTATACCACTAAGGGGACTTCCTACCTATGGCAGGAATTCCCACCTAACACTTGTGATTGCTTTATAGGTACAGATTGTTATATACAATTGAGTGTTATAATTTAGCTTTTATTTTGAGAGGTGGTGTTTTCATTGTATTATTAAAATGTTCCGATCTTTAATCTCCTCATTGGTTATTATAGTGCTACTACATTCCTCTCTCTTTAAGACAGACTATGGTTACTCTTGGTCTTGCTATACAGTCAGAGCAGCACAAAAGGTTACATCCACTGATTTACGATGCTTTATATAAAGCACATTATTTTCAACTGGTACTACTTGCAACTGTGGCGTTACATACGGTTACTAGGTTTGTGTAAATTGCGAAAGACATTGCATCACTTATCTCTAGCATACCCTATTTAAATCAACCAACATATATAGAAACTGAACAATGAAAGTGCAATCCTAACTTCAGAACAGTACCCAAGAGCAACATATAATGCTGCTGAATATGTTTTACGCAAAAGAGCAAAGTGACTTTAATGCAGTTTTATCCCAAGATGTAAACATCTTTATTTACTTATTTAAAGATGCCAAGTTCACAAGATATGTTAAAAATAAGTGGTTCAAAGCCTTCATGCGGCATACTGGAAAAAAAAAAAGGGACTAGCTAGACGAAAGTAGCAACTAAATCATCAAAGCATCAGATTTCATACAGAAAACACACTCTACAAACAAATCATAGGGTGTTTCAAAAAGTGTTTACCTTAAGGAGGTCAATCTCTTTGATACAGTCTGCTCTTGCCTTTGCATCCATCAAATCAAAAATCTGCACAGGATTAAATAAAGATGAACATGGTTATTTACCAAGACATTATAAATGTAGGTGCACAGAAGAGGTGCCTGCATTCTGCAACACTACGGATTATGATCATGTACGTATTGAGGTTATGTAACCACTTATTCACTCGCACCAAAATGTTAAACTCACAATACTGTGAAATGGTTAACCATAAAAAAATGTGTACAAACAGCAAAAAAAAAAAAAAAGAGAGACAAGCAAATTTTATCACTTAGATATTGTCCTATTGTGACCCTAGTGCTCCCACAGATTTATGCTGCTTAATCCTTTTCTCTGATGACAACGTGTGGTAAAATTCTTTGATTCCGGCTTTCTGCATTTCATACATCACAAATTTGTGCTGGATACACGAAACATCCACTGTGGGCCTTTCAAGGAGATTAAGCTTGCAAGCTGCCCTTGGGGAGAGATGCTCAGAGTTGCAATCAAATCTCTTCTATGGTGTGACAGCTCCCTCCCTAGCAGGATGTGCTGAGAAATATGAGGACACATTGTGACTTGTCATTGTAGCCACTCACACCGCGATCTGTCTGGACACTGCATGAAGCTGGGGATCTGCTTGTTTGTTTTTCTCCAATTATTGTGTCCATTTTACTTTTTAATATACCAGTAGTCAAAGTGCAGCTCACAGGCCTGTTTGACCTTTTTGAGATCTTCCTAGATGTATGACCGTTTCACAATATGCCAGCAAGCAATACTGTCCACTTCGACATCTTGTAGGCAGACATTGGTGACATAATTTCAGCACAGATTTTAGATGTGGCAAGGGTGAGGGAGCGAGTGACCAAAATATGGCTCAGACTTGTATTACTGGTATTTTAGCCCCGGAGAGAGTCCACACATCCTATTATGAATACCGTACTGTTGCCACATCACATGGCAATAGTGCTGCATCTGTAATGTTTTCAAAAGATTATATTTAAATACATTTTTAAAGTGAAAAAACATTAATGTGCACACTTCAAAACAAAAAGATCCAGACGGATTCAAAAGATATAGTTCAAGCTGTAATGCATATTCCCACCAAAACCAGCTCTGGGCTAAATGTATGAGAAATCTGACAGTTACAGTTTTATGCTAAGACACCCCTCGATTTGCCTGCTCACGACCCCGCTGTAGGAGTCGACTGATTTTCTGTGTGATGTTTTCTGCCAGTATTCTCAGTTTTAGTAGGATATTTTACTACAGGGATAAAAGGAGGGAGATATACAGTTTTATCATCATATTCTAGTTATTGGTCAGCTGCAAACCTCTAAAAAGGAACCTAGTATTTAAAGCAGGCTTGCCTACCCTCCCAGAATTCCGAAATTTGGGTCCCCCACTCCGGGAAGGTGGGCAAGTCGCCAACACCAGCCACGCAGCCCCCTGCACCCCTCAAATTAAACACTTTTATATTTATCTTTCTGGTAGCAGAACCTCCCGTGACCAAGCGCCATCAGCGTCGGGATCGCCGACCACGTGATGTACACACGTGACCGGCGCGCAGCTGAGAGACAGTGGGACGGAAGCGAGCAGCGTAGCGGCCAGAGACTCCGTGCACATACCACCACAGCAGGATAAGGTAACCGCTGTACCTGTACCAGCCAGCTTACACGCAGTACACTTAGCAATACACACTAGCAGATCTATACTCCAATCTGCTGCAGGTCAAACAGCAGTGAGATAGGGAAAGTTACACTGCATGATAAACGTGCTATGGGCTGCCCCACCACTCCGTACTCTCAGTGTGACCAATGATTATAATCCCCCAATACAATTTACCTGTTTGTTGGCATGGCCAATTGGGGATATATGAGGATCACAGAATTACACCAATAAGTGTGTAATTAGCTGCTAGGCTATTACTAGCCTCACTATCCACTCATATTTTTGCAGAGCGCTTTTTTCTGTGACAAGGAATTATACCACCCATACCCCGTTTTTAATAATATCCCAAATAAAAAACCTATGTTTTAAAAAATAAGCAATACCAGCAATTCTCATTGTTTGTGATACAAGGGTGCCCCCACCCGGAGTACTTCTTTTTTCTCCTCCTCTCTTGGAATTAATGTTCAGCTAATACATTATATACTCAGGGGAGCACCACTGGCGGTCCAACACAAAGAACACCACATAATCAAATTATTGGTGTTCTGGACCCATTTGTCCACTATAGGACCTGTCGCCAGTCTTTCACAGACCTTATATCACACCTGTACAAACCTTCAGTGGCTGATTACCACTGACCAGTGAGGACCAAAAAGGATTCAATTATACTTACGATAATTCCGTTTCTTCTGAGCTTCTCCATGGCAGCCATTACTCTGGGTATTCCCTCTCTATCTCCAGGTTTAGACAGGTATATTTTGAAACTCCTCCCACCTTGGGTATATGTCTGCCTCCTCCCCTTCCTCTCCAGTCTTTTGAGTGTCTCTAATATATATCTTAAACAGGGAGGGAAATTATAGGCTGCCATGGAGAAGCTCAGAAGAAACGGAATTATCGTAAGTATAATTGAATCCTTTCTTCCTCGCTCTCCATGGCAGCCATTACTCTGGGATGTACCAAAGCATAAAAACATGGGGGGGATCAGTAATAAACAGACATAACCAAGATGATGCTTAAGTATATATGTATTGAATTATTGCCTTACAGCATGTTCTAGCACCACCTTCCCAAACTGGGCCGGAGATACGTTAACATTATAATGTTTAACAAAGGTATGTAGAGAATTCCACGTGGCTGCTGCACAGATATCCTTTGCTGAGAGTCTCGCCTTGTTGGCCCACGATGTAGATATGGCCCTGGTAGAGTGTGCCCTCAGCTCCTTGGGAACCTCCAAACCTCCGTCCTTATAGGTGAACGCTATGGTCTCTGTTATCCATCGTGCTATAGTCACTCTGGAGGCTGCTCCGCCCCTTCTTGCCCCTGCGTGTAGGACAAATAGCTGTTTGGTTTTCCTATTTTCTTCTGTTCTTTTCAGATATAGGGTAATAGCCCTAGGCATATCGAGCGTGTGCAGTCTCTTCTCCTCCTCAGTCCTTGGCTCTGGACAAAAGGCTGGCAGAATGATCTGCTGGTTGAGAGTAGTGTTGGAAACCACTTTAGGAAGGAATTTAGAGTTCGTTCTGAGTATGACCCTATCGTGCATGATGTTCAGGTACGGTTGCTCCGCCCAGAGGGCTTGTAGCTCACTCACCCTACGTGCGGACGTGATTGCTGTAAGGAAAACTACTTTCCACGTAACAAACTTCATATGCACTTCTTCCAAAGGTTCGAAGGGGGCCCTCATAAGGGCATTAAGCACCAAATTTAGGTCCCACGGGGCCACTGGTTCTTTAATTCTGGGACGCTCTCTCTTAATTGCTTGATAGAACCTTCTTTATGAGCGGTTCATCCGACAATCTGTTGTCCAGCATGACTGACAGGGCTGAGATTTGTACCCTTAGAGTTGATGCCGCCAGGCCCTTGGAGAGTCCTTCGAAAAGAAATTGGAGTACACAGGGGACACCAGTCCTTATACTCTCTGGATATGATTTTGACCACTCCGTGAACTTACTCCACACTCTATAGTAAATTCTGGATGAAACCCTTTTTCTTGCCTTCAGCAGGAACTGCGCCACTTGGTGGGATAATCCCTTTCGCACTAGGATTAACCGTTCAGCCTCCGTGCCGACAGACTCAGGGTCTTGATGTCTGGGTGTACCACTGGCCCCTGCTGGAGTAGATTTGGTATGAGAGGTAGTCTCCAAGGATGTTTGGCTGCCATCCTCAGTACTGTAGGAAACCAGCTTCTTCTTGGCCAGAATGGGAGTATGATGATGACTGAGGCCTTCTCCTCCCTTATCTTCCTCAGTATTCTTGCAATCATGGGGAAAGGGGGGAACATGTACCCGAGATTGAACCTCCATCTTTGAGCAAATACGTCTACTCCTTCTGTCCCTGTCACCTCTTCTCTTGACATGAACCTCTTCACTTTCCTGTTGTTCTTTGCTGCCATGAGGTCGATTTGTGGGTAACCAAACCTCCTTGTGACTTCTAGGAACACTCCCTGGTTCAACTCCCACTCGCCTGGCACTACTTGTCTTCTGCTTAGGAAGTCCGCAAGGCCGTTCTCCTTCCCTGGGACATGGAGCGCGGATATGGAGTATAGGTTTCTTTCTGCCCACGGCATAATGTTGGACACCTCTTCCCAGAGTCTTACACTTCTGGTCCCTCCTTGTCGGAGCACATATGCTACCACCGTCATGTTGTCCGACCTGATCCTGACATGGGTGTTTCTGATGTGTTCTTGAAAGAATCTTAACGCCCTTACTACTCATCTCCCTCTGATTTGAGGACATTGCTCTCTCCCCTTGGGACCACAGGCCTTGGCACCTTGCGTCTTGACAGTGAGCCCCCCATCCTGTCGCGCTTGCGTCCGTGGTTATGACCTGGTACAGGGGCTGGCTTAACGATGTACTTCTCAGGTTTAGTTGAGGATCCAGCCACCAATCTAGTGACCGCCTGCTTTCCTGACTTAGTTCTACTTCGTACTCCAGATCCACTTCTCTTCTCGTGAGGGGTCTTACTTCTCTCTGCAGAATCCTCATATGCCACCTCGCCCAGGGTATCACCCCTATGGTGGATGACATCATCCCCAGCAACCGGAGGATTTGCCTCAACGTTGTCTTCTTCTGGGACTGTACCTGTCAGGTTTAGAATTCTTTCGCATCTTTCTTTTGACAAGTATACCGCGTGCTCTACTGTATCTATAGTAACCCCTAGGAATTGAATCTTTTGACGAGGTTCCAGTTGACTTTTCCCTTCGTTTATCAGCCACCCGTGACTCTGAAGTATAGCGATTGTAGTCTGGGCTGCTTGTCTCACTTCTTCTTCTGTTTTTCCGCAAATGAGTAAATCGTCCAGGTAGGACCAGATTGCAACCCCCTGTATTCTTATGAATGCTATGAGACTTGTTAGTATCTTTGTGAATACTCTTGGGGAGGCTGATAAACCGAATGGGAGACACCTGAATTGGAAGTGTTGTTTTAGGACCATGAGTCTGAGGAACTTTCGATCTCCTACAGCTATCGGGACATGGAAGTACGCATCCTTCAGATCTATCGAACACATGAAGTCCGTGCGGTTTATTCCTAGGAGGATTACCTGTAGGGTATCCATATGGAACTTTCTTGCTTGCATGTTTAGGTTCAGATCCCTTAGATCTAGTATTGCACGGTACTTCCCTGATGACTTTTTTACTAGAAATAGCTTGGAGTAGAAGCCTCTCCCTCTTTCGCCCACTGGAACTCTTTCTATTGCTCTTGCTTCCAGCATTTCTTGTACTATAAGCTCTAATGCTTCTATTTCTGTCGTCGTCGTAGGCGTTCTTGATTTTATGAATTTCCTTCCTAACGGAATCTTCAGGAACTCCAGGCTGTAGCCCTGGGTAAGAATTGACAGAACCCATCTGTCTTGTGTTGATAACCTCCATCTGTCCACGAACATGGTCAGCCTCCCTCCTACCGTGACAGGCTCTTGTAGGCAGTAATTGTCAGAACCTCCGGTAGCCCCTTCTCGCGGATTGGCGAAAGGACTGTCTCGTGCTGCCGGAATTGAACCTCCCATACTGTCTTCCAGGCCTGTAGCTCTTAGCCTCCCTGAAGTGTTGCTTGGGGGATTGACCTCGGAACTTCTGTCTCCTGTCCTGCGGTAGTTTTGCAGACTTCCCTCCTGACATCCTCTGAATAATGGAGTCTAACTTACTCCCGAATAATAGGTTACCCTCATAGGGCAGTGCTATAAGCCGATTCTTCGAATTAGCGTCTGCGGCCCAGCTTCGCAGCCATATAGCCCTTCTGGCTGCTATCCCTGCTGCCATTGATTTGGCCGAGTATTCCACCACGTCAAGTGATGCCTCGCAGAGGAAGTCTATGGCCTTCATCATGATATTAAGGTTCTTGATCAGATATTGCCTTGATATCTTCTCATCTATGTCCGTCGCCATGTTAGTGCCCCAGACTCTAAGCGCTCTAGAGGTTGAAGCCATAGCGACTCCTGCTTTTAGAGAGACCGTAGAAGTATTATGCAACTTCTTTAGGCCCATTTCCACCTTCTTATCCATGCTGTCTCTCAGATTAGCCCCGTCTTCTAACAATATTGTGGTTTTGGAGACCACTTCGGATACCGCTGCATCCACTTTGGGCAATTTGCAGTATTTCTCCAGTAGCTCATCCTTAAAGGGGAACATCCTTTCCACTCTCTTGTAATTACTAAATTTTTTATCAATATTCTGCCATTGATCCAGCATTAAATCCTTAAGCACCTTGTGCACAGGAAAGCTTCTGCTTTTAGAGGCTCTATCCTCGAATAAGGAGTCAGGTGCCTCTTCCTCCTTCTCCTTATAATCCATAGCCTTGTAAATGTATTTTAATAGGCTTTCTACCAGGTCTAAATTGAATGACCTCTCCTTTTCAGGTATTTCACCTGACTCTGGTTCTGATGTGTCCGTGTCATCCACGTTTAGTATGGGCTGATCCGAATCCGCATCACCCTCCAGGCTAGCTTGGGCCCTGGACCTCTTAGTTCCCTGAATCTCCTTAAGGTCTTCCTTAGTGACTAGTGAACTCTTCATCCACAATAGTATCTGAGTTAGATCCACAGCCTGTGGGACTGTGGTTTGTCTGCATTTCTTGCAAAGATTAATGCCTTTCTCTGGGGTGAACTCTGTATCACATGACATGCAGTTACTCATGATATTCTTAGTCTTCGCTTTCTTTTTTGCAGGGGCTTTAGACACACTATGGAAATTTGAGTAGAGAAAAAACCTATCACTAACTGTTCTAACAACATGCTACTGAATCGCACCTCAGTGAGGTCTTACCTCTCCATGGCAGTTTCAGGTATTAGGGGAGAAGGATCAGCTTCCAGGTCCATGACTGCAGGTATCGCTGCTCTGGTGAGTACAGCGTCCAAAAACCCAGTGGCTTTTAAATCCAGCGCCCGCCGGCTGCAGCTGCGCATTGCGTCCTTCCGGACGCCGTCTGATCACTTCCGCCCTTCGCTGAAGTGGAAACAGCCCTTCTTCCGGCTGTCTGCTACTGTTCCCTTCGGCGGAGGGACCCTCGCGTCACTTCCGCCTTGTCACCGCGTACGCGTCCACCAGCCCTGACCCGACAGCCGGCTTCCCGCAGACGCTCGCGTCTCGGACCTTCAGGGGGATGACGGAATCCACATACTACTGCCATGTGCCGCGGCCATCCTACAGGTAACTCAGAGCAGGGCGCTGCCTGATGAGCACCCTCTTCTCCCTGGGTAAAGAACACCCATCTCAGCCCGGCCACGCAGGGACGTCTGGCTGTACCTACTGAGGTGCATTAACACACAAAACATAACAAACCTATCCTACCTAGTCTAACTTAGAGACAGGAAAAAAGATTGGAGAGGAAGGGGAGGAGGCAGACATATACCCAAGGTGGGAGGAGTTTCAAAATATACCTGTCTAAACCTGGAGATAGAGAGGGAATACCCAGAGTAATGGCTGCCATGGAGAGCGAGGAAGAAACCTCTCTAAACTCCCTTACCCCCATACTTCCCCCACCTTGTAGCAGAACAAATAGCTCAGACCACATCTCCCTTCTCCGGCAGCTCACCCCCGCAGACTCTGGATAGATCTATTCTACCCCAGAAGATAGTGGCACACTACCTTTCCCAAACTCTACTACAGTACAGGGTTTAAAGGATATTCATGCTTGAGAGAAGATGGTGAAATCAAATTAACGGATGTACTAATTAATCACTTGTGCTCAAGCATGTACTTTTTTAAAACCTGGACTGAAATTTCTGAAACTCTACCTTTAACCATAGGTTCTTAAACTTAGGGGGTTATTCAGACTTGACCACTGTTCATGAATTTGCAAGCTGATTGACTATCAACGCCACAAAATCTGGCCGCAGTTTGATTGACAGGAAGTTGCAGTTAGTTGGTGGTAACACAAAGTTTTCAGGTGTAAAGAGCGCAGGCGTGCCCAGTCATTTTTATGCAGGATGTGACATCAGCTCAGGCCCCGATTAGCCTGTCTCGAGCACAGTTGTGGAAGGGTTGCGCACACTTGCACAGACCGGTGAAACATTTGATGGTTAGTGTTTTGCAAATTGATTTGCAGTTAAGCAAAAATTAGCAAGCCATTCAGAGACTTGCATGTGCCGGGGGCTATCTGATTAGTGTTCAGGTCTGAATAAGGCCCTCACACCTTCCACATGTGAATGGTTTAAAATGTATCAGCGAGTAATATATACAGCTGCTTGGTGATCTGGAAAATGCAAACTGTTTGGGCTCCTGAGAACCACTGCCCTAAACCATTACACATGACATTTCACTAGCCAGAGCACCCACTGTGTGGAACTGCCATATAAAATAACGTTAAGGAAAGAGCCAACATTTAATTTGGGAAGTTTTCCAAGGGAGGCACTTATGGTCGACAGTTTAGGAGAGAGCAATTAAGCTGGTGTATAGAAATTTATGTAATAAGCATTTTTTTGAAATGGTGGGTATTCTGGTTTCCAACAGTAAGAATATCGTCCGTTTCCGATTCAACAGTTGAAATGCAATCTTAAAAAGCAAAGCATTAGACAATCCAGCGGCGGGTGCCGGATGACTGTCAGTATCCCGACTGTCAGACAGTCAGTAATCAGACATCAAAATTGCGACTCTTTAAATGGGATCCCGACTGACAGGGGCTATTCTCCCTTGTGGGGGTCCATGACCCCCATAGAGGGAGAATAGAACCTATGGCAAGCAAAGCGAGCCACTGAGCCTGCAGTGTGAGCGCAGCGAACAAACAAGGGTCATCTTTGCGCTCGCCCCCCTGTTGGAGCCATGGCAGTTAGGATCCCGATGTCGGGATACTGAGCGTTGGACCTTACCTTCCAGCGGCTGTTTTTTGACTATGCAGATTTGACTTTTTAAAAAGTAAATTCTGCATGCCTTTAATGTAGTTGGAAATATCGTCATACAATTAATACCCCCCATGGGGTTTATTTTGGACATACTGCTTTCTTTCACGCAGGTTTTTTCAGAAATCAAAAAAGGAACAATAGTCCCAAATTAATTGCAGCTTAAATGATGATTGTTAATTCAAGAAGCACAAGGTGTCCTCCAGACATGTTCTACGGGTCAATGTCTGAATAGCAGTACATTAGAATAACCACAAAGGCAGCTTTGAAAGATCGTGTTCTGATGGCCATAAATCACCTGCAGAGTAGTTGAAACAAAACCACAGCTCTTTTAAACAGTTAGCTTTGCATATTGTAATATCATTCAGTGAGCTGCTGGCAGCTGCCACTCATTGCAAATACAGAAAAAGCAGGGCGCCCACAAACATATGCAGATGTTATGCAGATTAAGAGGGAAATGGGATTTAAAGCCCAAGATGCTCTAATAAATGAGACGGTTTAGTGGTGTGGAGTGCTGGAAAGCAAGTTTTAATATTCTAATACAGCCTAGTCAGTATGCAGATACACCACATGCCTTTTCCTATGCATACATTTCATATTAGCGGTTTTGTGAACCATTATGCTATAATAAGAGGATACCACTTTCATAGTCTGTTTTCAAAACGTAGCCGTTATTTTAATACATTTGGCATCCAGTGTACCGCCACACAAATTTAAGCAAACATGTTCATTTTATATACAGCATGGCAGCATAACATTAGGCTGGTTTTGCAGGTTGGGAATACTTTGTTTAGATAATCTGGACATAGCCGAAACGGTTGTAAGTGTTCTTGTGTCCCTAACGGATGGTGTTTCGCCACGATGCATAACTGCCTCAGTGGATCGTCACTTCTGCTTGCCAAAAAGAGCTCCGTTTTCACTATTTACTTTACACTATAGGTACCCATACACTGTACAAATATTGTATGCAATTTGGACTAGATTGCATCGCATTTGTTTTGCAATGTGATGAGATACAATCTTGTCCAAATTGCATACAATAATTGTACCTTGTATGGGCACCTTAATATCTGCTTTGAATTGCATTAAGGTCCATACACACTGGGTGATCTTGCGATGATGGGGAAATTAGCTGTGCTGAAAATCACTCAGTGCACACACACTGAGCGCCTTTTGTCAGTTTTAGTGATTTTCCTGGGGTTGATGACGTTCTATAGCAGGACGCTATGGAAAGCTGTCCACCCAGTCACTCATCTGCTGGTAATACCAGCAGATGAGCAGCGGGGCTACGGCCCATACACATTTGCCGATTTTCAGCTGAAAATGCCGACTAGCGATGATGCGCGCTCCCGCATCCTCGTTAGCAAGGTTGTTCATCTGCTGGTTTTAACCAGCAGATGTAGCAATGATGGATGGTTTACCATCCATCATCGCTGTGTGTGTACGCTGCCGGGCTGAAAGATTAACCACTTTCAGCCCGGCGGACCACCCCGCTGCCCCACCCACGCCTGTCATAATACTCACCCTGTCCGAGTGCGCCGGCTCCACGCGTCCTGATGTGAGTCCCCAGCAACACTTCCTGCTTGCTTGCCCCGCCCCCTTGCCCTGCTCACCACAGAGCACATCTCTCTCCAGGCACCCGGCAACACACTCTGCTGGCCCCGCCCCCCCTGCTCTGGTTAACACAGAGCAGGGAGTACTGCTGGCCACCAATGTTAAATGTTTAAGGCAGTAATATATACATTGCTGGCATATGCCGGCAATGTATATATTTCTGGCACCACTGGCCACCAATATAATTTTACTTATAAGCCAGTAATATATACATTGCTAGCACAGGTTAGCAATGTATATATTGCTGGCACCACTGGGCACCAATGTAATGTTACTTAGAAGCCAGTAATATATACATTGCTGGCACAGGCCAGCAATGATTATATTATTGGCACCACTGGGCACCAATGATTATTAATTTGCTTGCTGCCCACAAATAATTATGAATTAGCCAATTATCACTGCCCACCAATGTTACTTACAAGCCAGTAATAATTATATACATTGTTGACACATGCCAGCAATGTATATATTACTGGCACCACTGGCCACCAATGTTACATTGAAGCCAGTAATCGTAGTTGTGCACATGGGCGGGATTTTGACCAGTCGGAGCAGAGTGAGGTGGGATTTACCTGTTCGCTGGGCTCCAAATATACACAGCCCAGTGATCAGTTCTGAATCAGGCCCCTAGAACAGAAATGCACTGAATAAAATGGCCGCTGCTCCCACCCTTGGAATTCAAACCCGCCCATTATGTAAATTGCCTTTTATATGAAAGATTTTCAGCAAAGTCTTTCGCCTCCTAAAAAATCTCTCGCTCTTTGAGGAAAATAGCTCAGTGTGTACACACTACTTTGGTGAAAGATAAATCTGTCAGAGATTTTGGCAAAGTCTTTTGAAATGAAAATCTTCTAGTGTGTATGGGCCTTTAGTCGGCTGAAAGCAGCTCTAAAGACAAAACTGAGCTGCTTTCAAATAAAAGTCACCCAGTGTGTATGGGCCTTTGCGTTCTATTTTTCAAAGTCTCAAACTACCACCAACTGATACTTTAAAAGGATACTTAAGTAAACTACAACACTAATCATTGATCCACAGAACCAACTCCAAAGCGCCCAAGAGCTATGATAAATGCCAGTTTTACCAGGTGAATGGCACCGATTTTGTAACACTTACCCAGACTCCGGAAGCATGCAGCAAAGCACATTAAGGTACCTACATTTGTTCATATCAGTATGATCAGCAATGAAAAGTCGAATTATAAACAAACACACATATTTACCTAAGGATTGTTTTAAAGCAGGGATGGGGAACATTTGGCCCTCCAGCTGTTGAACTATGCATCCCAGCATACCCTGCAACAGTTTTCGAAATAGCAAAACTGTAGCAGGGCATGTTGGGTGTGTAGTTGAACACCAGCTGGAGGACCAAATGTTCCTCATCCTCGTTTAAAAGAAAAGCTATCAATAGAAGTTTTAGTATCTTACATTTATCCACCCTTAAGCCACATGCCCATAAAATCCCATACAAAAATAGTTGTTTAAGACTTCACTATTTCAGAATATAAAATAATTTCTTACATTTAACAGCAAATATATTTATCCATACTCCCGAAGTCTTATGAAAAGGTGTATATATAGCATCTAAAGTCCAAAACTGTGCAGTCACAAACTACTCAATATGATATTTATGGTGTCCAGTTTTTGGTTATAGAAGCGGGAATGGAATTGGAACTACACTGCCAGTACTTCCGCTCAATACATTAACCCTCTGATTGCCAACATTGCTGTGTGTGAACCTCAAAATATCCGCAAAAAATGGCAGCATCGCTCACCATGACTGCTCTTATAGTATAAATACAGATACAGCCAAGCCAATTAACTGAAGCTTAGTTAAATATTGCACCCAAAAAAGAACAGTCGCTGTGAGCGGCATTTTTAACAGATAGATCGAGGATCTCTCACAGCAACGTTGGCAAGGGTTAACAATGGTTATTTAGTATCTCAATGGAATAATTAAAAATGTGTATACTGTAAATAGGTATATCACTTGACACCATTAGAAAAAGTCACAATTGCTATGACGTGGATAGCTGTGAAGTCTTCAGATATAGTAAAATGGAACGCACATATCAAAAGGTCCTATGACCTAGGAAAGCTTCATGTATACTAGCCAAAAGGCTTTTTATAATTCTCAAATGATGGTCCTCTGGTTATCGATTTAGGCTTGGGAGATTCTAAGCGGATGCAGCTATAGACAGAGCACAAGGGACCTGTTGAGTAATGTAGGATTCCCTATGTGCGCCTGGCTAGAACTCCTAGGAGACCAGACCTTGCTTAACAGGTCTAGTCAGATGTGGAATAAGTCACAGCTCATTATTCATAATAAATGGATACTAGGCTGTGTTTTTATTGACCCATAGCCACCCAAGTGTATAAGTTAATTGTTATGTATAAAAAAACACAAAAAATAATACTGTGAAATCAGTAACTCTTGTACAAACTGCACTTTAATAACACACCACTTTAAATTAGAACATTTATTTTACTAGGTTTTTCTCGCTTGCAATTTTAAATGATAAATAGACAACTGTACAGATAGGTCTACAAACACCTTTCCTTTATGTATGATTTGGCATGAGATGCTTAGCACGACGTCTGGCTAGACCTAATTATGTACCGGATTTTCCAGCATTGGTAGCAAATGGTTGATTGTCATTTTCTCCCTCAAATTATCAGATTTTCAATTTTACCAGACATATGGTTCACAAACATCTATCTTTCTTGTGCTATAAGCATCCTGTTTTCATTGCATAATGCCGTGGTGCGACAATGTTAGCATGCACAATTCACAAAAGTGAATGCTGCTTAAAGTGATATGCAAAATGCCTATCTTCTAAGTGTGGCCACAGCTGTATCTAGATACAAAATGATACGCTACAGTGTTTTCCAAGAATCACTAATGTTTTTGCATACAAATGGAACATGTAGCAGATACAGCCACGCTGCATATCATTTTAATCAGCTTAAGCTGCTTGTGAATCCTATTCACACATTTGAACACATCTGTACAGGTTTTTGTTCCTGCTTGACAGAGTGGGCAGAAATATTTGGGCATGTACCTAGCTTAAAGACTCTCCATCACAAGTAGCGATTGGATGGACTCCTAAATTTAGTTTTGTATCAAAAGAATTTGTATCAAGTAGCAGATTAAAGTAGAATATATTCTGAAAAAAGCATCGCAAGTCCATGGCACTCCAAATTGGGCCATGCGGCTTGATTTTTAGGAAAGGTTTATGTGGATACAGCTCTATTTACGATGGTATCTGTGTAAAAGAAAATATTTGGTATGCGATTAGTTTCACGGTGGCAGCTCTATGCTACGCTGACAACAACGTAGCCTAACCTAGGTCGTTATATATATATATATATATATACATACACCGTATATACTCGAGTATAAGCCGACCCGAATATAAGCCGAGGCACCTAATTTTACCACAAAAAGCTGGGAAAACTTATTGACCCGAGTATAAGCCTAGGGTGGGAAATGCAGCAATGGTACATTTCCCTGTATAATAATAGCATGACACCACAGGCTGCTCCCCCTGCCTAATAGCAGGACACCACAGGCAGCTCCCCCTGCCTAATAGCAGGACACCACAGGTGGCTCCCCCTGCACAATACACCTTGGGACAACACAGGCTGCTCAGGCTGGGACACCACAGGCAGCTCCCCCTGCCTAATAGCAGGACACCACAGGCTGCTCCCCCTGCCTAATAGCAGGACACCACAGGCAGCTCCCCCTGCCTAATAGCAGGACACCACAGGTGGCTCCCCCTGCACAATACACCTTGGGACAACACAGGCTGCTCAGGCTGGGACACCACAGGCAGCTCCCCCTGCCTAATAGCAGGACACCACAGGTGGCTCCCCCTGCACAATACACCTCAGGCTGGGACAACACAGGCTGCTCAGGCTGGGACACCACAGGCTGATCCCCCTGCTCACCCCTGGGACACCACACACGGAGGGGGGAGGGAGCAACCGCCCCTTACCTCCTCCAGCTTCCGATTCCAGGGGGTTTGGTGTGCGCCGCTAACTGCTCCACTGGTACACGGCCGCCGCCATTGCCCTGCCGTCCACTTCGCTGCCCGGCTCCACTTTGAACAAAGACGCGGCTACGGCAACATGGCCGCCGGCCTCCTGCACTGAGGACATGTATAGTGTAGGAGGCCAGCGGCCATGTTGCCGTAGCCGCGCCTGTGTTCAAAGTGGAGCCGGGGCATTGAAATGGATGGCTGGACGCACTGACTCGAGTATAAGCCGAGTGGGGGCTTTTTCAGCTAAAAAGAAGGCTGAAAAACTCGGCTTATACTCGAGTATATACGGTATATAAATTTGGTTGAGTATCCCTTATTTGAAATGCTTGAGAACATGCACCGTGTGTACACAGCATTAGAGGTGACAAAAGTGTAAAACTACTATAATAAGACCAATATAAAGATATGCCTAGCAAACTATGCCACACAAAGAATCTTACAAGAGGTCACCAACTGCCAGTGAAAGTAAAGCTGGGTACACACATATATATTAGCCCATGTGTCATACAATCCAGTGGCTCTTACGAACATATCTAGGGTGTCCCTGCTGTATCACAGACTGTGCACACTCCTGCTCATCATCGACCACATCTTACATCAGCCATACATGCAGGGCAGACAGAAGACATCTCTAGCTAGGGTCATGTTGCCGAATGCCGCATGGCCGCCTCAGACGCTCTTGGCATCAGCTAGCATGTTTGCACTTTGCCAGTGCCAGGTGCCGTCACTGCTGATTTTGCAGGGTACACACATAGTCTACAGTGCACCAAGTTTAACAATATTTTTCAACTGTTATAGAAATAGAACATTTTTATATATTCAAAACAGGACCCACATATTCATTATTTTTTTCTTACCAGCATCCTACCACAATAAAACAGGCCTTCACCAACTCTACATTTGGTAGTGTTCAGATTCAGGGGTAAGTATATGAAGCTTGGAGGAGTGGTATCTATCCCCATAAAGAACGTGAAGTGCAAGGTTATAATTCTCCAGCCAATCAGCTCATAATTGTCAGTTTACATATTGGAGCTGATTGGCTGGAGCATTATCTCCTTGCACATAACATTTACCGCCCAGTGAGTACTGCTACCCTACAGCGACAGGGGCCCACCAGTTTTCAGTTAACCAAGCGCATGTAAATCCACAATAGGCTCATCTAATCAGGTTACATTACAGAACTTTTAGGACAGCTCCTGCAGAATAACAGCTGCACATGCAGCATTTTGTGTATAGTTTATTTTCTACTATTAAGCTGGGTACACACTGGGCAACATATTGTTAACAATACATCGCAAACGGTGTGTAAGCTCAATATACTTAATGATGCATGGTCTTGCCCATTGTTAATGACCCTCCATCATCTGTACATGTAGCTCAATCTGACATTGTGAGCAACTGCAAGAATGGAGGGGAGGGAATGACATCACTGACCGATATTGTGAACAACATCAGTCAGTGTATATGCTCTATACCAGTGGTCAGGGAACTCGGTCCTCATTACCCCGCACAGTGCATGTTTTGCTGGTAACCCAGCAGGTGCACAGGTGTACTAATTACTCACAGACACATTTTATAAGGTCCGCAGGTGGAGTTAATTATTTCACTTGTGATTCTGTGAGGAGACCTGCAAAACATGCACTGCGTGGGGTAATGAGAACCGAGTTCCCTGACCACTGCTCTGTATCGTTCTCCTGCGGTACCGTCGATATAGTCTATCAACAGCTGCAAGAATTGCTATGTGTGTGTAACCAGCTTTACACAGAGTTCTGCAAAGTAGCAGCACTAATTCTGTGTTTCCCTATAATGGTGAAACACTGGAATTGGGATAGAATGTCTCCACCAAAGATCGGATATACATAAGAGAGCTTGGGCCTTGTGCCCTAGAGTTACAGTAGTTCCATTGTTTAAAAATTACATTTTCTTAGCTCTGTACAGAACATTTTTGGATGACATATTGGCCTTTTAAACAAAAGAAATACACGTTTGCATTCAACCTTCCTCTAAAAATCTTGAATAATAGGGCCCAAGTTCTCCCGTTTTAGACATATAAAGAAATTTAGCAGGATAAGAATGTGATGGCACAATAAATTTGGCATGCATTTAAAAAAATAAAAATAAAACCCGCAGAACATAAAAATTAAAAACCACACACAATAATCCAATACCAATTTTACTTACTTGAACCTTCTTTAAGGCAACAGGTACACGATCTAAGAGGCAAGTGGCTCTGTATACTTCGCTGAACTGGCCCCGTCCAATTTTCTTCTCAATCTGGAAATTGGCCAGCGTGTTATAACCCATATCTGGTCTTAGTGTTTTCTGTGCATGTGGAAAAATTAAGATAAATTTAGATAGACTAATACACAGTATAGTAAAATGCATTGAAATAAGTTAGGACAGCTAATAAAACAAATAAGTTGAATATCAAGATCAATGACCTTGCTACTTAAATAGCTACTTAACAGTACGGATGGTGTAATGGTTAGCATTAATGCATCACAGCGTCATGGGTTCGATTCCCACCATGGCTCTAACTGTGCAGAGTTTGTATATTCTCCCCGTACTTGGGTGGGTTTCCTCCGGGTACTCCGGTTTCCATCCACATTCCAAAAAAATACTGGTAGGTTATTTGGCTACTAACAAAATGAACCCAAGAATGTCTGTGTGCGCATGTACATGTGGTAGGGAATATAGATTGTAAGCTCCACTGGAGCAGGGACTGATGTGAATGTTCAACTATAAACTGTTAATAAATAAACAGGGGTGGGGGGGGGACTATTTTTGCTTTCAATTCTTGAGTTTTTGCTTGAAAATTTTAATGAAAAATAGAATTTTGATTATTATTATATTACTGTGAAACATTGCTATGTATAAGAAACCTTGGATGGGTATGGGTCACTGGGTCTGCCCAATGTAGTTCAACATACATTGGGTCGACCCCCATAGTTTGACCCTTTTAATGGTCAACATGGCTTGTGTCAAAAGTGACTTTAGGTCGCCATGCCAAAGGTCGACAAGGGGAGAAAAAATTGTGTGTCGACATGGACACCGTATAAGTCTACCGCTTCAATTGCCATGATTCAGGAACGGTGCCTCGATACATTTGGCACACTTTTTTTTTTATTCTCCCTTCACGCCCTAGTGGATGGTAGGGTATGAAAAAACGGCTTTAAAAAAACCTATTTTACTGGTAAAACCAATAACAGAATTATTCAACCAGTCACTAGCTACTGGAGTAATCCCAGAGACTGGAAAACAGCGAATGTAGTCCCACTGCACAAAAGTGGAAGCAAGGAAGCCTTACATCAGTAGTTGGGAAATTGATGGAAACACTCTTAAATCAAAGTTGTAGAATATCTCAAAACCAGCAATTTACAGGATCCAAAACAGCATGGGTTTACTGGGGGAAGATCATGTCAAACAAATCTTATTGACTTTTTTGACTGGGTGACTAAAGTAATAGATCAAGGTGGGGCTGTAGATGTAGCTTATCTAGATTTTAGTAAAGCTTTTGACACTGTCCCACATCGCAGACTGTTAAATAAACTTGAAAGCTTGGGATTGGATTCTAAAGGCCCCCATACACTAGGGCGACTTGTCCTTAGGACAAGTCGCCCCCGACTTCCCCCTGAGCTTCCCCGGCTGCTCCCCGGGGGAGCTTGATTAGATTGGCACTTGATGTGCCATTTTTTACATGTGATAAATCGTCTCGATTTATCACATGTAAAAAACCCGGGGAGCAGGGGGGGTGGGCTACAGAGGTGGGAGCTGGTGGGAGCAGGGGGGCTGGGGACGCTGCAGGGGACACGTCTGTGTCCCCCGCTGCTGGGGACCCTGCGGGGGACAGCGTCTGTGTCCCCCGCTGTTGGGGACGCTGCGGGGGACACAGACGCTGCGGCGGACACAGGCGGCATAGAGCCGGGCAGGGGGAGCCGGCGGGAGCTGTCAGTATTGAATAAAAAAAAAAAAAAGCCCATACAATGAATGGGCAGCCTGTGATTGGCTGAGCGCTCTCTCAGCCAATTGCTGACTGGCTGAGAGAGCGCTCAGCCAATCACAGGCCGCCCATGCATTGTATGGGCTTTTTTTTTTTTTATTCAATACTGACAGCTCCCGCCGGCTCCCCCTGCCCGGCTCTATGCCGCCTGTGTCCCCCGCAGAGTCTCCAGCCCGTATAGACTATGGAAGCGGCCATCTGAGCAGACCTCCATGACATCAGAGGAACATTGAGTGATGTCACATTTAGCCAAAAGGATCGGGACCAGATAGGACATGGACGCAGGGGAAGGAACGTACCACCAGGAAGTGCTTCTGCTCTGGGCAGCAGTCTCTGATTGGTGGGTATGGTGCCGTGTGACCATGTCTCCGGGACGTACCAATGCTAGTCACCACCACATCTATCCCGGCTGCCGCCATTATCCACAGTGGAATAATATTTGTGTATCGGAGGATTCTTATACACCATACAGGGTATAATATACA
Source organism: Crinia signifera (assembly GCF_055691185.1). Lineage (NCBI taxonomy): Eukaryota > Metazoa > Chordata > Amphibia > Anura > Myobatrachidae > Crinia > Crinia signifera. The sequence goes on from NC_139224.1 coordinate 100,131,163, forward strand.
AACCTACCCCATTAACGCCAGATAACAAGATCACCCCATAGAGGGAGCAGGGGGCTCCCTCTACCGCCTCGCCGCCCCACTAGGTCCCAAGTCGGGTGGTCGGACGTGCAGCAGGTCCGACCACCCGACGCAGATCCGATGCGCACGGGACCGCGCATCGGATCTGAGTGGACATCAAAACTAGCCGATTTTGGTCCGATTTCGGCCAGATCCGACTGATCTGGCTGAAATCTGACCAAAATCGGCTAGTGTATGGGGGTCTTAAGATAGTTGAATGGATAAGAGCGTGGTTGCAGGACATAAAACAGAGAGTTGTAGTAAACGGAGTACAGTCAAAGGAGGGAAATGTTACAAGTGGAGCACCCCAGGGAGCTGTACTTGGACCGGTGCTTTTTAAATATCTTTATTGGTGATATTGCAAATGGAATTGAGGGTAAAATGTGCCTTTTTGCAGATGACACAAAGGTATGCAACAGGGTAGACACACCAGGAGGGGTAAAACAAATGACTGAGGATCTAGGTAGATTAGAGAAATGGTCAAGAGCATGGCAACTACAGTTTAATGCCAAAAAATGCAAAATCATGCACTTGGGTCTCAGAAATCCAAAGACTAAATATAGTATAAATGGCACTATAATGGAAAGTACTGAGGAAGAGAGGGATCTAGGTGTCACTATTTCAGGGGACTTAAAAGCAGGTAGGCAATGTAACAAAGCAATGAAGAAGGCAAGTCAGATGCTTGGTTGCATAGGGAGAGGTATCAGCAGTAGAAAGAAAGAAGTAATAATGCCACTGTATAGGTCATTGGTACTACCTCACCTAGAGTATTGTGTTCAGTTCTGGAGGCCATATCTCCAGAAGGATATAAATACATTAGAGACTGTACAAAGAAGGGCAACTAAAATGGTGCATGGCCTACATCACAAAACGTACCAGGAAAGACTAAAAGATCTAAATATGTATACTTTAGAGCAGAGAAGGGAAACGGGGGGCATGATAGAAACTTTCAAATATATCAAGGGTTTTAACAAGGTACAGGTAGGAGACATTCTTCACAGGAAGAGGAGCAACAGAACACGAGGACATGCACTGAAACTAGAGGGAGGAAGATTCAGGGGAAATGTGAGGAAGAATTAGTTCACAGAAAGAGTAGTATATAAGTGAAATAGCCTCCCATCAGAGGTGGTAGAGGCAAATACAGTAGTACAATTTAAACATGCTTGGGATAAGCATATTGATATCCTTACAAAAAAATAAGGAACAAATATGGTTTGAGGTAACATGTTTAAAAAAAAGGGGCAGACTAGATGGGCCAAGTGGTTCTTATCTGCCGTCAAATTCTATGTTTCTATGTTATAGCCCCTGTCGACCTTTGGCATGTTGACCTTTTTTAGGTGTCGACCGAACAACTGTATCCCACTTGGACAACCATGTTTTAATGCTTTTAAACATGAACAATCTACAGCTATTAGGGTTTCAAAAAAATGTTTTAATCTTTCAATAAAACGTTTTCCTATTATATCTGAGTGAATAAAAATATATATCTGCGTTTACATACACTGGGTGGTATCTTCTGTATATAAAGGAGAGAGATGTTTTTTATATGTACATTCTGAAGACTGTAATAAACAGAAATGTTTACTCCATAATAGTGCAAGGAACCAGGTCATTAAAAATACCAGATCCACCAGGATTCATTCCGGTCAAGTAGTTATCACTGTCACAGGATAGATAGTATTTGCTGTCAACCGTGTGGCTATTATAAAAATTGTAGAACAAACTGCAGTATAATAAGCAGCCACATACAGATTTCACATAGACTAAGAACAGGGGTAGTAGGGGTGATGTTAGAAACCTACTGGGTGCCTGGATACTGGCGCAAGACACCTCCCTGCACCTGAAACTCTGTGCCATGGAGTCAGACACCAGACTATAAGAGAGATCTAGACACGAACAAGGTTAAGAACCGGCTGGTGGAGTCATCAGTAACTTCTTCCCTATATCCACAGTTGACCTTCCAAGCTAATTCTGCTAGCTGTTTGCAAATGTTGTGTTCATCACAGACATTGATCGTACAGTCCCGTTACCACACTCTGCATGGTTATACGAAGAACATTAAGGTATACATTTCTTATGAAAACACATACACAAAAGTGAACAGTCCATTTCAGTCAGAAACTAATGGACCTAGCGATATGGTTTCAAACTGTAGGAGGAAATCAAGGCATGCAGTGGAAACCCATACAAGGAACATGGGAACTATTATTATTATTATTATTATTATTATTATTATTATCTTGATGACCAAGCTTACTAAGTTATGGAATGTTAAGCTCAATATCTAATGCTCGCATTGAAATCATGCATAAAAAATAAGTAAAAATAAAAAAAATGTAACAATATTTTCAATTTATCTGGTTTATAAAAAGGTTCATATAACAGATTCGGATTCGCATTGATCTTTAATCAATGAAAATACTTCATTGTGATCTATTTTGTTAATGCTACTCTGTGTTAGCTAAAGTGCTATATACACCTATTCTGGTACTCCAAAGATAAAACAGCAAATCTGCATATGCAATCACAAAGACATATGCAGTAAATGAGACAAAATGTGATTAGACAATAAATAGCTCCTTTCTCCACTTTGAGAACGCATTTGAACTTGACAAAGATTAGCGTGAGTCTCTAAGACACAGTGACAGCCGCATGCTGAGTCCAAACTCTGGCTAATGTGTTTTGGCATGCGAGTTTGTAATCACACATTTACATATGCAATGACCTATATTTGCATGTCAGATCACACACTGTCTGGCTTGGTTAGGGCTAGGCACCTCCCTGAGAGAGGGGACGAGAGTGGCTGTCCAGGGCCAGAGGGCCATGGGTTTGCTTTGTGAGATGGGGTGAAGCTGCCTTTGTTGATTAAGTTGACGAGCCCTGAGCATTAGACACTTCATTAGAGGTAATCTGTTTAACAGTGGGCAGTGCATGCAAACTTCACAGTCCAACTGTAATGTTCCCATTTTTTGCCTTCCCCTCAACTCAACTTCCTCACAAAGGGCAAAAGGGTCAGTGAATTAACAATCTGTCGCATCTGCACTGTCACAGGGTTTCTGAAGAAAGAGTCCTACACATGGCTGAATGCTTTATTTTGTTGTAGGTAGATTGCACTCAACTCGTTAAAAAAAAAAAATCAAGACAATATAAAAGTCAACCAATGGCAACTGTACAATATGCCATGATATTACAGCACTAGCACTAATTGTTGTTATGTAGAACCGCTCCCTGGATAGAAAAAGGAAAATGACATTTCAGGCCCATAACGGTTTTATTTTTATTTTTTTGGGGGGTAATTAGCATGTTGACCCAACATTATGGCTTGGAATATAAATTAGGGGAGAGGGGACCCAAAAATTACTATAGTCTAACTACATTGAAAACATTATGTGAACGAGAGAATGCTCCTCTGTTATACTTCTAAAGACCCCCATACATTACTGAGACTTCTCCAAGGTGAAAAGTCAACGCAAATCCCCCTTGAATCAGGCCGGCAGGATTGCATGTGGTTTTTTTTGTACGTGATATATTGCCTGCAATCCTAACAAGTGCTGCCAGAGGATGTCCAAGCCGTAATCCTACTTGCAGCACTTGCTATCTTGGGGATCCGTTCTGATGTGCACAGGGCTGTGCATTGTTTAGAATCTAAAACACATACAATCTGCCAGATTTAAATTTATGTCTCAGCCAGAGGCATCAGAATCAGGCGAAATCGATAAGCGCACCCCTACTTTCCAGTGGTATGTCTGGAAATATTCCCGGGAGAGCTCATGCCAGCAGTGCAGCTCTTTTCTGTGCAAGTGGTTAAAAGAGGTTAATGGGTGCCAACTCACAGAAACCACTAAAAGATCAGATTTGCGCGTTAAGATGGTCATAGTTCACATTAACCCTAACTTTTCAAGGATTGTTTTATACTTATATGGAAAAAATGACTGCTGGTTACTGAGTAGAATTACAATTAAATTCCTCATTAAACCTATCAAAGTAGTGTAATCATAAAAATTCCTGTTTCTATTTTATGCAACTGGCATTTTTTTGGTAAATGAATACAAATCAGTAAGAATACCTTAACGGTCATCTCAATGATACTCAGCCCCAAATTTTCAAACTTATTCCAGCATGAAACAGGTCTTTCTTTGCACGTAAAAATGTTTTTACATTGCAGACACATGCAAATCTTATTAGAGAAAAAATAAATAAAATAAAAACTACCCTGTAACTTACATCAGTCCATTTATAGACTGTTGCTTAATACTGCTGTGTGGTTTTAGGAAGGCTAGAATATAATTTTAGGAAATAATTGGAACTGCACCAATTGGGTAAGAGTATTAAAGGCAAACAATTTTTAAGTGCTTTCACAGAAAGCCCTACTTTTGTATACCGGTCCATAAAAACCATTAAAGCAAGTGACCAGAGTATGTCTGCAAACAAAGGCCCACTGTTGATATCTGATGTGTACGGGGCGACCGTGAGTTTAGTGATCCGGGCTAAGCAATCTAGCCCCAGCTATGGGACTAGATATTTTGTGCATGATCTATATATCTGAGCGGGCAATGGCGATGCGCAGGACGGCGCATCACTATTGCTATGAGGATTACACCCGTGGCGATATGTGCTTCGTTTCTTAGTGAACTTAACAAGAGTGCTTAGAAAGAGAAAGAAAAAAAAATAATAATAAATCGGCCCGCGTGTACAGTATACCTCCATACTCATAGTTATAAAGCACTGCAGGGAATGCAAAAATGTAAATGATGATAACCAAAATATAAATTGCTCATTTAAGTGGGAACCTCTGAATAGGAAGCAGTTCAACATATATCTAAAAAGATAACATGAATAAACATTACAGTTACTGTGCTAGCCATGTAAGTTCCTCTATAGTCACCTATTTTTATGTGTCTGCATGAAGTGATCCATCTTCTCAGCAGGTATTAAATATTTATGAGTATTAATGAGATCATGAACATCTCATTCACAAGAAAGAGCATGCTCACTGTGCCGCTTTCTATGAAACCAAACTATAGGAAGTCTGAAAGGCTTCTGTTTGGCTTTAAATGCTCATAAGAGATTAGGGTCACATAAAACAACCCACATTAACAGCTAAGGCCTAAGGCATGACGTGCAAGGCATAGAGGAATGGAATACTTTTTATACGCCATTTTACTATTAGAACCGTATGTATGCATTATTGACTGTAAAAGTTTAAGGAGTGTAATTTTTATTAATAATTCAACCCCAAATGTAAGCTTGCATTTCAGGTATAAAAGCATTAAAGATTTTAGAAAGGAGGAAAAACTCAGAAGCAGGGACCACTTTACCCACAAACACTCTTCCTCCCCTTACTTGTAAAATCTTTATTTGGACTCCATGTGGGATAATGGCACCATTGGAATGGTGAAGCAGGAGGAGTCCTAGCCATCAAAAATAGATAGCTACATTGCAGAGAGTACAAGCTCCTCCTCTCCTCCATCCAGCAGCCAGTAAAGATTAACTGGCAGGAAGGAGGAGAGTTTAAAAACAAATAAATAAAAAAAAAACCTACATAGAACCTGCTTAGTCTTAGACCTAGGCTGTTTTAGCAGGGAGCAGCACCCTGCCGAATATTTAATGGGCCATATTGGTCCTACCAAAACAGCCTGCCCATGCCACGTGAATAGTTGCTATGCGTATGGCATCTATTTGCATTAAGCTGAAAGTTTGGTGGAAGTGCGGCACCTCCTTACATGCTGGCACACCCCAATCAGTGACGTTGTCAGCTGGGCACATCCTTAATGATGCCAGTCATCTTGCCTTTAATAGTGGCGCCAAGTGACCTGGGCCCACACCGGTGCCCTACCAGCATACTAGAAGGATCAACACGGCTTCTGAGCTAAGTGCCATAACAGATAAAACCCTCAGCCAGATAGGAGTTGTGTTCCCCCACACAGAAAAGGAGAGAACACACCTGTGCTGGAAGACCCTATGCCCAAAACCAGCATTAGTGGAGGTTAAGGTATCAAGACAAAAAAAATATACACTGTGTAGAGTGCTTGTCAGGGCTGAATGCTCAATAGGAGCAGCTGCTTATGGGATTAGTCAGAAGAAGAAAAAAAAACACAAAAAAGGAAATATCAGCGTTCAAAATGATTAAAACAACAAATGTTAGCATGAAAGGTAAAGTTTTATTGCACATAAATAAATATAAACGTCAAAAGGATAAAATCAAGATGGCACTGGGAACCTGATGGGTAATTGGGTGTGGGTAAAGATATGACCTGCCCTGGAAGATCAATACATTCCCATGATGGAGTCCGGGTGAATGTACAGTATCAGTCGCTGTAGGTGTCCTGGTCTAATGATGGACTGGATGATGTTAATTGTCTCTAAAGTGAAGACGTGCTCCAGGAATAAAAGGTGCTCCAAATTAAGGGAAAGAAGGCAGAAATGGTTCAGAGAAGTGTGAAGGTAGAAGTCCAATGCAAATAGTCAGGTCCCAGGGGTTTCACCAGGACACCTCCAGCGACTGATATTGTCCATCCACCCAGACTTCATCATGGGAATGTATTAATCTTCCACGGCAGGATATATCTTCACCCATCCCCAATTACCCATCAGTTTCCCAGTTCCATCTTGTTTTTATCATTTTAGCATGATAGGTAAAATTTTATTGCACATAAAATATAAATGTCAAAGGATAAAAACAAGCAGGTCATATCTTCACCCACACCCAATTACCCATCAGTTTCCCAGTTCCATCTTGTTTTTATCCTTTGACATTTATATTTTATGTGCAATTAAATTTTACCTATCATGCTAAAACTTGTTTTAATAAGTTTGAGTGTTGCCATTTCCTTTTGAGGTTAAGGTATCAAAGCTATAAATTTGATGAAAGTGTGGCCAGTGTACGACATTGCTGCCTTATACCCCTTTCACGTCGCACTTTTAAAACGGTATATTGCCGTTTTTTTTCCCAATTTAAAACGTTTAAGGCTGCAATGTGAAAGTGCCAGAGTTGATTTACCGGTTAAAGTTAACCGGTATTTCAACACGGTTCAAAGCCGTTTTTTTGGCAGTTTGAACAGCTCTATTTCAATGGCTTGAAACGTGTCCCTTGGGGGTTAAACGGGTTGAATGTTTGAATGGTATTAAATGATTTTTAAAACGGTTTTCACCTGCAATGTGAAAGGTCTCAAGGCTCAGACCCGTTTTAAAGTCCCATTTAAGAATACCGTGTCATTACCCATTTCTGCAATGTGAAAGCAGTATTAGAGTTGCTACTTAGGTCCTTTTCACATAAGTACAGATGGCTTAAATGACATCTAGGGAGGCAAGAGAGGGCTGTCAGTATGAAGTCACCAGCACCCAAATAGAGGGAACTATGATTTCTTGATTGATAAAAAGTCTGAACAAAACCTTAGGAATGTATCCCGGTCATATGCCAAGAATAGAGGTACTTGGATTAAAAATAAGTAATAACCAGCATCATCAACAAATCCTCTAAGTTCTTTCACAAAATCTGTGTTCCTTGGTTGACCACCCAGCAACTTTCTTCTTCCTTCCATATGTAACGGATAATACAACAGACTAGGTCCTTCTACATAATCTTTTCTTTTAAATTTTTACTTTATATTTCCACTAGCTGTGGTTCCCAGGTGGAAATTTTTGCAGAGGATCCGCCCTTCTTTCTTTTTCTCTTTTTTTTTGCTCTTTTCTGGTTCTACTTTCCTCTTTCTCTCTCTGCCTTTACTTTTCCCTTGGTTTCCTTACCTGACGAAGCAGACTCCCTCAATTCTTTAATCTGTCTTCATTTCCACCTACTGTTTTATTATAGGTTTAAAAAAAAAAAACATTGGATAATTCTAAATGTTTAAGGTCTTCGTATTAGTGCCTCATGCAGCCATTAACAAGTCTGTAGACTACAGCTGCATTTCCAAGCACTATAGGTTCAATTCCTTTGATCGCGAACAATTGTTTAGAGTGTAGAAGTGTGCTGAAACCATGGCGCTATTGACCAACTAGACTTATCCTTAGGGGAGAGTGAAGTGTTTTAAGGTTCTCAGTCTTCGGTTTAATCCTCCTCGTTGTAAAAACTAGTGTTACAATATAAAAATATAAATAAAATAATGTGTATAGTGAGGACATGTATATATAAATGTTATCAACAAAAAGCTTTTTCTTTAGTAGATATTCATTAGCAGCACGTACCTCAATTACACACATATAAAGTTAGTTAATCTCATAAAAGTTTCTTTAATGCGTATTCATAAGAAGAAGTGTACAAGGAAAAAGGACTGGATGGAATAACATGTATATCTAAACTTTCAAATGTTAATGAGGTGGTGTACCTCACTTACATTGATGGGGGACAACCCAATATCAAGGTTTCTTTGGGCAATATTTATTATTGGCTCGTACCTCACTTATGCATATATTAAGTGAGAAGTCTCTAATGCAGGTTCATAAAATGCATACAGCAGTACTCACAATATATTGAGCGGTGGTAATCCCATGAAGATTTCTTTACAAAAACTACAGCAGCTGTATGTCATAAAGAGATTTATTTAAATACAGACAACATAGATACAATGTTATAAAAATAGGGAGGTACTAGCCTTGTCTGAATAAACAATACAAGACTTGTTTTTTTCTAAAACAAATACAGGTTGAGTATCCCCTATCCGAAATGCTCGGGACCACAAGCATTCCGGATAGGGGAATATTCCGGTTTTTGGAATAAATTGTTTTAGCCATACTTACCTGTCCCCTGATGGTGTCCGGTGGTCCCTCGGCGTCCACAGCAGGCCTCCGGCATCTTCTCCGGGTCTCCAGCGGTCCCAGGAATGCATTGCGCGAGTGTGCGCGCGCACCGGTGACGTCACCGGCGCACGCGCACACTCGCACAATGCATTCATGGGACCGCTGGAGACCCTGGAGAAGATGCCGGAGGCCTGCTGTGGACGCCCTGGGACTTGGTAAGTATGAAAAGAGGGTTAGGGGGGGTACAAAAAAAAAAAAAAAATTCGAATGATTCCAAAAACCACGGTTTTTGGAATAATTCGGATAAGAGATATACGGATACGGGATACTCAACCTGTATATACCATACATACTGTATCTAAAACACACATAATATTTATATTTATTTCCTCCGGGTACTCCGGTTTCCTCCAATACAAAAATAAACTGGTAAATTAATTGGCTCCCAACAAATACACCCTAGAATGCATGTGTGTGCGTGTACATGTGGTAGGGAATATAGATTGTAAGCTCCAATGGGGCAGGGACTGATGTGAATGTTCAAATATTCTCTGTAAAACGCTGAGGAATATGTGTGCGCTATATAAGAAACTTAATGGTACTCTTTACCTAGAACGGCGCCCGCGATCAGAATCGCGGGCGTCGGGGGTAAAAAATCGCGGTCATCGCGGGTAAATCGCGGGTACATCAAAATCGGGTACCCGCGATTACCGCGATTTTCCCATAGGGAACAATGTTAAAAAGCCTGATTGGCCGCGATTTTACTTTAAAATGCCTCAATGCCCGCGATTTTCACATAGGAATCAATGTTAAATGGGCTACAGAGCCCAAATAGCCCCAATTAACCCTTAAATGTTACCCCAATTTTTGTACGCCACCCCACGATCCACGCCAACCCGAAGCGTGGCGAGCGCAGCGAGCCCGCGAGGGGCGGCGGTACGCGTCCTCCGACCTTTTCATGCCCTACTATCCACGTCGGCGTGGAGTTGAGAATAGAATAGTGTGGCGAGCGCAGCGAGCCACCGAGCCCGAAGCGTGGCGAGCGCAGCGAGCCCCGCGAGGGGACGCGGATACCTTCACAGGTAAACGCGTCCCTTCGCGGGCTTCACAGGTGTCCGCGTCGCCACGGACACCTGTGAAGTCCGCGAGGGGACGCGTATAACTGTGAAGGTATCCGCGTGCGCTCGCCACGCTTCGGGCTCGGTGGCTCGCTGCGCTCGCCACACTATTCTATTCTCAACTCCACGCCGACGTGGATAGTAGGGCATGAAAAGGTCGGAGGACGCGTACCGCCGCCCCTCGCGGGCTCGCTGCGCTCGCCACGCTTCGGGTTGGCGTGGATCGTGGGGTGGCGTAAAAAAATTTGGGTGACATTTAAGGGTTAATTGGGGCTATTTGGGCTCTGTAGCCCATTTAACATTGATTCCTATGGTAAAATCGCGGGCATTGAGGCATTGAATGCAAAATCGCGGTCAATTATGCTTTTTAACATTGTTCCCTATGGGAAAATCGGGTGATCGCGGGCATCGCGTCGCGGCCGTTTATGTACTGCCCGCGATGTCGCGATCACCGCGATGGGCGCCGTTCTAGGTAAAGAGTACCAACTTAATAAATAAAATAATATCTTCCAATATGCATCAATTCATTGACATGTCATGTAGATATAATTAAAAATGCCACTAAACCAGTGGTTCCCAAACTGTGTAGTAGCAGCCTGGGCTGTCTCGATAAACTTGCAGGGGTGCCCTGGGATGTTCAAATTATTTGTGGTCAATATAACTGACAAAACAAATATTTGTGGCTTCTAACCATAAAATATATTGACAAAGTGAATTCTGCTCCTCACCACAAAAGGATGACAAACATTATTTACTTATTTAGTATTTTTTTTTTTTCTCAATAAGAAACTTTTGGCCTAGAGGTGAAATGAATAAAATTCTGATACTCAAGGGTGCCGTGATTCAAAAAAACTTTGGGAACCCCTGCAATAAACAATACCCACCGTAATGCTTTTCCATGTGAGATTGGGGCCTCCTCCCATTTGTATGGGATAATAAGCAGCAATTGATGGACAAGGTCCTAGTAGCAGTCCATAAAATGTCAATGAGCTTGCAATCCTCGCATGGTGCTCTAGGGGGTACTTGCATCGCTGCTGTACCCCAGAACAGAATGAGCACTTATCCTCCTTAAATACAGTAGGTACAGCTCTAGGGCTGATCCATAAAGTGTGCTGCAGTCAGTTGTATATTCAAATGGAGCAAGGTCCCAGATAATTTAGCAGGGAGTCGCAGAATGGTATGTGTAGTGGCAAATAGGAATAATGTATAAGCTCAAGCTTTGCCCTGGGCTAATGCTTCCCAGCTTCCTCAGGACCAAGTGTACAAATGGTCAGATTGAGCGCAATAGATACATCTCAAGTAATTATGTTGAGAGTTTCCACCTGTGGGAATCAATCAACTAAAAATAAACTGTCTAATTAGTAATAAATTCAATATATCAGGCAATCCTATGTACCAATATAATGAAGGTAAAGACATAATTAGGTCCTTTTTAAATGAAAAAAAAAATGAAAAAAAAAAAATATATAGAGATAGATAGATAGAGAGACTGGGATTTTGCTTCACTGAAATTCCGTGAGTGCCGCCTACCTCCATCCCAGACTCTACAAGGACTTATCAAGTCCACTAGGAGGGCACCGGGTCATTGAAAAGTGACATCTGCAGGAGTGCCGGGCACGTGGGACCACTATAAAATATATATATATATATATATATATATATATATATATATATATATATATATATATATATATATATATACACACACACAGAAATATAAAGAAGCTAGATAATTAAGCCAATTAAGCCCTTTAGTGGGGGGTTTTCCTGTGAATATTTGGATTTAGTGTGGTTTGGTCATGTGACTAGGAAGGGAAATATGTTAAGCTTACATAGAATATAATAAACAGACAAACAGTTAAATCATGGCATCACATCTAGGTCAGTGAGTCACAATAAAATTCTCTTTGCTTCACTGAAATTCTGTGAGTGCCGCCTACCTCCATCCCAGATTCTACAAGGACTTATCAAGTCCACTAGGAGGGCACCGGGTCATTGAAAAGTGACATCTGCAGGAGTGCCGGGCACTTGGGACCACTATATAATATATATACACACACACACACACACACACAGAAATATAAAGAAGATAGATAATTAAGCCAATTAAGCCCTTTAGTGGGGTTTTTTCCTGTGAATCATTTGATTTAGTATGGTTTGGTCATGTGACTAGGAAGGGAAATCTTTTAAGCTTACATAGAATATAATAAACACACAAATAGAGTTAAATCATGGCATCACATCTAGGTCAGTCTGTTCCCACTTTCTTTGTGGTTCACATCCAGAAAGTTAATAGACGGTGAATCATATAAGAAAGTGAAGGATAAATTATAATGATTAGAATTTTAAGAATTGACAAATTTAGTGGCTGATAAAACCCCATCCAAAATAATAAAGTAATCTACTGTATGTAGTGGCTATAGAAGACCATGTGGGACTCCTCTACCTCACCCACATAGAGGTTGGCATAGCTTGGTGCTAACCTGGCAGCCACCACCTGTAAATAATGTTTGTTGTGAAACTAAAAAATAATTGTTAGAAAGAATAAAGGAAATACAATAAATAATGAATGATTTCTGTTCTGCCCTGAGTTGTTCATCTAGGGCAGTGGTTCCCAACCTTTTTTCTATCCTGTACCCCTTGATTAGGCTTTTCATTTTTGAGTACCCCCTCCTATCACTTTGAAATATCTACAGTACTTACGAGTGAAGTTGAAGTGAGTGCTATGCGTGTCCTTATATTAAGGAGTAGCGAAAGAGTATGCAGTCAGGAATTGTGTCCCTCTGTGAACTGTCTCTGGAGGTATCGCTAACATCTGTAGGGTTGATGCTTCTGCTTCCACCACCCATGTCAGCGTGGAGCAGAAGATCGCTGATGTCTGAGTTCACTGATGATGCTGCAGATGGAACCAGAAGTTACCCAACATAGTTCATCTCCATGGCATTGGGAGACTTCTTATGCCATCAGGAGACTTCTTCTTCCGCCATTACCAATATTATTTACAAGTACCCACAACTGGTCTCCAAAGTACCCCCAGGGGTACTAGTACCCCAGGTTGGGAACCACTGATCTAGGGAGATGTGGGTGTGAATGTATAGGGTGTAAACAAAAAAAAAATCTGTTTTCTCCACTGAATGTGACCCCCGCATTAAAAACAGAGTCCAATAAACTCCTACTAGATATGCTATAGTTGCTGCTTATTTACCTATACAAATTGGAGGAGGCCCTAGTCCTAAGGGATCACTAGTGTTCCCGCTAGGCTGTTTTAGCGGGGCGCTGCGCCCTGCCCGATTTCTAAAGGGCAAAATGCGCCCTGCCCCTCCAGCAGCGCCCCGCTAAAAGAGCCTGCTGCCTGTGCCCGGGGAAGCTCCAGGCACCGCAATCTCGGCGGCGCTAGGCTTCCCCGGCAGCTCACTGATTTCGGCGGGGGCCAGGTCCGCCCCCTTGTGTGACGGAGGAAGCCCGGACACGCCCGCTTTAGTGACGTGGCGGCCCGGGCACGCCTCCTTTATTGACGCGGCGGCCCGGGCACGCCTCCTTTATTGACGCGGTGGCCCGGGCACGCCTCCTTTATTGACGCGGCGGCCCGGGCACGCCTTCTTTAGTGACGCGGCGGGCCCGGTCCGCCCCCATTGCGCTGCCCCCGTGCAGCGGCGCCCTGCCCCCAAAAATTCCTAGGGGGAACACTAATAATCACATTACATGGCAAAACATTCTTGTGGTTCTTGTAGGTGGCAATTTAATTATGATAGCTACATTACATTATTGCCAATGAATTCATACATATTGGAAGATATTATGGGGTGAAATTTAATAGGATGAGAGATTTGGTAAGAAATCTCCAGTTTTTTTAAAGCGGCAATAATTTACACTGCAAAACCAGTTTGATTTTGAAGTGTAAATGATCGTCGCTTTTAAAAAAAAAGAAACTGATATTTCTTACCAAATCTCTCATTCTATTAAATTCCACCCAATGTTTCGGTTTAAGCCAATATGCATGGTATCTAATATATATTTTAATAAAACAGCCTTATGTTGTTATTCAGCCTGCGCTGTTACTTCCCTATTTGTAAAAATTATGTATATTGTCACTGTGTCCCTTCCACCAATAAGACTTATGTATATTGCATGTTTGAAATACACCTTTTTTCCCAAAAACTACATCAGTTGTTTGTCATAAAAAAACCTTTATGGGATTACCACCATTGAACATTGTGCGAGTACTGGTATGCATTTCATCAACACACACTTCACTTGATACGTGTGTAAGTGAGGCACGAGTCACTAATGAATACTGTTCCAAAGAAGCCTTGAAAGGATGAACAACTCATCATTTGAAGTTTTTTTTTTTTAAATACATAGTATTCCATGCATTTAATGAACAGTAAAGAAACCTTGATGAGATTGCTTCACTTGATATATGTGAAAGTTAAATGACACCTTGACTTCTAGTGCCTCTGATGATTTATGTAGTCGCCCATGGGAGTGTCTCACTAAACTTTCACTGCTCTGTGCTATTGCTTTGTTCAACAGAGCTCAGTAGTCCAGGATGTCTATTGGTAGGTAAGCTTTCCAAGCTACCCAACATCCCTGAAAGATGTTGTAACACTGCACCCCAAATACGGAGGCTCACATCTATAAGGTACAGTACCCAGCATCCCTATTCTAAGCAAACAGTATGGAGCCACCACAGTAAGGAGTAAGGCAAATCCTAGGAGATCATATTTGTTGTAGACCTGTAAGTGGAAGCAGTTTAAAATGTAATGGATCAAAACTGGGTGTATTTTATCATACCAAAAGGTGGATAACAGCTTACCTAGCACCTGCATAAGCAAGTGAATTGATACTCTGCAATGTCAAAGAAAACAAATCATGTTCTGCTGCAGCAGAAGTTTGTCTCTGGGTAGAAAAAACAATTGTGCTCTGGAATACAGTAAGGCCCCTAAATGGAGAATCTGAGACCACAACAGGCTGAACTTGCCCCAATTGATCAGCCTCCTATGAGTCTCCAGCAACTTCAGCATCAGCTGCAGATGTTCCTAGAGGGTATTGTAATACTTTGCCATAAGAAAGTTGACCACAGCACACAGTTTGGGAACCATTGCTTAAGGTGTCTATCTCTATAACAGGTCTTTCTCTTTAGTCCAACCATCTAGTCGCACATGACGCTGTTTATGACCTTCTGCATTCTCAAAGCACACCTCATGTTTTTGTAAACAAATTAGCCCAACACATCTCCCTTTGCAGTGGTCACATGTCAGCAGTGGCCTCTGCTATTTCCACATAGCTGTCACAATGCAATCTAATGTGCTACAGAACTTATTCTTCCATCTCTCAGCTGAACGTCTCTCACCAGAGATAACAGGACAAATTCCTCTCTCCACAGCTCAAGGAATTTCATCCCCTTATACAAGCCATAACTGCCAAGGAAAAACTCATATTTGTCTAGTCCTAAATCTGTAAATGATACATTTCAAGGGGGATGTGTTGCTTGGATACTGTGTGCCTGATGTATCCATCCAATTGTTGCTCCGTCTGGCAGCCACTATGTCACACATTTCCATTTCTGTTCATCAGACAACCCCCTGGGAGGGACATGTAACCCCCCCCCCCCCGCCGCCACACCACACCACACCACAGGAGGGGCATGCAAGAATGTATATAAAGTCAAGCTTCTTGCACATTTCCATATCACATCTAAAAGTTTAGACCAATGTAGCTGATAAACCTGTTTGGTACTTCCTCATGTTTGTGGGCACAGCTACGACAGATACATTAGGCTGCTATTCTGAAAGCAATTGCTCACCACACTGTGTCCACGCCACCAACTATTATCTTTAATAAAGTTGTGGGGAGAGAAGCAAGCCTGTGAGGGGACCATTACGCTACATAAGTTCCGTAGCGTAAGCAGTGGTTGCAAAGATGACCACCTGCTCCATTTGGGCACAACCATTGTGAAAAAGGAACAGGTGTCACAACTGAATTTTTTTTTGCAACTAAAGTGACTGGCAATATGGCGCACTAAGACAACTGCACCAACCCTCAAGTTCAACTTTACAGTAACCACCTCTCATAGAGGTCAACAACACAACTCTTGTGCTGCTACAGTGCCTTCAAAATAATTCCCTTACCAAGCCAAATCCCCTTTTCCCAACAGATGCTCTATGGAGCCTGCCCCCATCTATACCACACACACACACACACACACACACACACACACACAGGTAACTACTTAATTGTACTGCTGCCCCAATTCCAGCTCTGAGCCCCACTCACTGCTTGCCTTAGCTCTGCCCTGTCTTCCTGGGGGGTATGGGTAAAATCCGGAATCGGATAAGACACCGGAATGCCGGACTGGACATCAAACTCTGCATGCCGGAGCTTGTAGTATCCGGTCCGGGGGTGCTCCATCTGATGGGGCTGCTCTCGCACCTGTCACCTGGGAGAGGAGAGGGGGGAGAATACAGCCTCACCGCATGGTCCGGGGGTGTAATAAAAACTGGAACGTTCCAGACCACACGGGGAGGCTGTAATCTCCCCTTCCCCATGTCCCTGGTGTGAGCAATCACAGGTATCCCCCCGGACAAGACACCCCCCGCATGGGACACCCCTCGGACCAGACACTATAAGCTCCGGAATGCAGAGTTTGATGTCTGGTCCGGCGTTCCGGTGTCTTATCCGGTTCCGGTTTTTACTTAGTCCCTCTTCCTGGGCTTATGACAGCCCATATTTCCTGTGTGCATGCGAGTTGTGTTATGTACAGTATGCACCATCTTCCCCGCTACCCCGGGGCTGCTGCTAGCAAGGGTACAGTGTGTGCCTGGCTCACCCAGCACATATTTATATCCCTAGGACGCAAATGTCCCATACTCCTCCGGTTTGGGCTAGAGCCGTTCACATTTACACACAGAATACAGAGGACTGCCGGGACTGCACAGATACCTGCGGCTGGAACGGAGGGGCAGACGGTCCCTGCATGGCCTGGCACTGCTCCTCCATGGAGATAGATCCCAGGGCACCTCACAGCTCTGCAAGACACAAGACACATTAGCCTATGGGGAATAATACGGTGACAAGGTACAGTGACTACACAATAGCGGGCACGCACCGGCGCTTCCCCCACGCTCTCCTCCGGCGGTCGGTCCGGCAGAAGCACCCTGCCGCCCGGAGCTGCACTGCGACGCTCCCAAGAAAGTCGCGCTGCGCTGCTGCTGCCTGCCCTGCTTCATACAGAAACGTCAGTGCGGCGCGACTTACTGCTTGCGTCACTGTGCCAGGCGGTGTAGGGCTGGAGTGGAGAGGAGAGCAGGGAAGAGTCCTCCCACGGAATAAGGGGAAGGTTGTTGCTGCTTCTGCAGTTTTTGGTGTGCTGCCGGAGCCGGTGGCCGAGAACCAGTCTCACAGCAGTCGCCGCCTTCTGCCGGACCTTCCACTTGTGTTCTAAAAGCCAGCGAGGCAGTGCCCAGGTGCTGCTAAGAATTTGCGTCCAGAAATAAGCTGTTCCGCATTTTAGCGTTGTTTAGACAAATAGTGTGTCCAAAAAACTCTATTGGCCTGTACCTGGTCAATGCTGCTAGGACCTGTTATGGTGTGTACACACCATTATACCCTTTCAGCAGCTCACATTAAAAATAAACTGTACAGGGGGTTGAATTTATTTTCTTTATACTGTTTACAGACTACAGTCAATGGAGAAATGTTACTAAGATGGGAGTACTATTTCAGTTGGGATGTTGCTATGGGCAACTGATCAGGTACTATCTATTATCTTTTAGAAGATGCTAAATAAATAAGTAGATTCTGATTGGTTGCCCATAGCAACATTCCATGTGAAATAGAACTCCAAACTTAAGTCAATTTCTCCCATTGTGTTTATTGCTCACTTGCATTGACAGACCATTATTTGTGAACACCAGTTTGTTTATTTGCATTCACACTGACAAGATTCATTTTGTAGCCCCATTTATATGTGGTGCTCCAACATTGAGTGTTCTGCCCATTAAAGCACACCACTAGTTTTGCATTAAACTTTTGTGTGTGGGAAAATTCCTGGAATTACATTAACATGTCTTTCAAGGGCAGGGCACCTACAGTATGTTGCACAGATTGATGAACTGTACCAGTGGCGGCTCTTACCATTATGGAGGAGGGGGGCTGCCGCAATGCGGGCCCCCATCCCTCCGCTGCTGTCCCCGGCAAAGGTGCCGCCGTCCCCGACTCCGCGCACCCCTGTACGGGGCCAGAACATGCACAGTAACTTCATACATACTGCGCATGCGCTGGCCGGGGGCTGCCTTTGCAGCAGCCCCCAGAGAGCTGATCGGGATTCCGGGTTCGGCGCATGCGCAGTGTGGTCTGCAGTACTGCACATGCGCAGAACCCATTTTGGGGGCTGAGGTGCATTTGCGCAGAGAGAGGCATCCTGAAGGGAGGGAACACCTCCCGATGGGATGCTGTGAGTTACTGGCAGGTCAGACTTCAAGGGATGGCCATCGTTGCCGTTGCCATCGATGGCAATTCTGCAACTGGCCATTGATAGTGCTCAACTATGCAATGGATTACCATCGATATTTTTACATATCGATGGTCATCCATTGTATTTGATTGATTGGCCTGTGGGCCAATCAAAACACAGGGGGCGGGGCTTCACTGTTGTTGGGGGGGTCAACCTAATGTTTGTGTCGACCTAACCCATGTCGACCTAATGCTTGTCAACTTGGTGTCTAGCCAATGATACATACCCTTTTGAATTGAATTACATAATAAATTGCTACATACCCTTTTGTATGAATTACATAATAAATTGCCTTTTTTAAGGGCTATAACAAGGGGGAGCACACAAAAAGAGGGCCACCATTAAAACAAAGGGTACTCTTTACCTAGCACGGCGCCCATCGCGGCCATCGCATGCACTAAAAAACCGGGTGCGACGCGATGCCCGCGATTTCCCATAGGGATCAATGTTAAAAGTGTCAATGGACGCGATTTTTGTGTTCAATGCCCGCGATTTTTCCATAGGAAACAATGTTAAATGGGCCACAGAGCCCTAATAGTCCCCCTGAAGTCTGAAATGTCCCCCACAATTCTTAACGCCACCCCACGATCAACGTGAACCCGAAGCGTGGCGAGCGGCGGCGGTACACGTCCTCCAACCTTTTCATACCCCCACTATCCACGTCGGCGTGGAGTTGAGAATAGAACAGTGTGGCGAGCGCAGCGAGCCACCGAAGCCCGAAGCGTGGCGAGCGCACGCGGATACCTTCACAGGTAAACGCGTCCCTTCGCGGGCTTCATAGGTATCCGCGTCCCCTCGCGGGGCTCGCTTCGGGCTCGGTGGCTCGCTGCGCTCGCCACACTATTCTATTCTCAACTCCACGCCGACGTGGATAGTGGGGGTATGAAAAGGTCGGAGGACGCGTACCGCCACCCCTCGCGGGCTCGCTGCGCTCGCCACGCTTCGGGTTCGCTGCGCTCGCCACGCTTCGGGTTCACGTTGATCGTGGGGTGGCGTTAAGAATTGTGGGGGACATTTCAGACTTCAGGGGGACTATTAGGGCTCTGTGGCCCATTTAACATTGTTTCCTATGGAAAAATCGCGGGCATTGAGGCATTGAACACAAAAATCGCGTCCATTGACACTTTTAACATTGATCCCTATGGGAAATCGCGGGCATCGCGTCGCATCCGTTTTTTTAGTGCATGCGATGGCCGCGATTTTTTACCCCCGATGACCGCGATGCCGATCGCGGGCGCCGTGCTAGGTAAAGAGTACCAAACAAAGCATTACAAGAATAGACCACAAATATTTAGTTGAAAAAGTTTGTGCTTTTATTTTAGTTCCAAATATTCAATATGAAACCTTTAAAAATTGTCTTCATACAAAACATTTAATACTTTTGTGTAAACTTTTTGCCATATACCTGAGCCATTGGTGCACCAAAACATGTAGAAAGTGCACATAAAAATGTAGAAAGTGACAAAGTTTTAAATGTTTACAACTTCTAAAAAGTGTATTAACCGAAACATTGTAATACTTTAGTGTAAATTCTTTACAGCACACCTGAGGAATTGCTGCATATTTGTCAAGCCACCCACAGCGCAATTGGTGACACTCTGCCCAGGAAATACAATAAAGCCTTCACCAAAAAAGCTCAAAAGGACATAGAATACAACAAAGTTTTGTAAATCCACTGGCGAGTTTTCACAAAAAAAGATGTATAAATCACTTACACAATGATTAATATACTCTAGAATGGAGTCTCTTTGGATCTAAAAGAAACTCAAACAAAAAAAGACGACCATAGTGCAGCAATGTTTTAAATGTGAAGCAATGATAATATTTATTCAATGCACTCACATTCCATAGGATAAAATTCACATATCAATAGGTCTTTTTCCTTTTCAATCCAACATGATCCTCCACATATAAATTTCCTATGGACTCGATGAAAGATATATAGTGCAACAATGTTTTTTTTATATTTAAAATAACAATTCTTTATTACACTCACATGTGGTTAATAAAAACAGGCAAAATACCCCTCAGGGTGATAGGATCCTCAGACTGTGCCGTGGAGCATCAAGTGAAACCCTCTAGGTGGCCGACTAGCGGTCCTCAGCGGGGATACAGCTTCCTCCAATGGCCTCAGAATAGGGTCCGTTCGGTGGTGTTCATCCAGCTTAAGCGCGCTTTCGGGCAGGTAAAGCCCTTCCTCAGAACCCTAATGGACACCATCGGACGGGGCCTTTTTATTCCCCCTCCAATTAGAAACTTACAACAGCTGATACGTTCATTCAGCCGTTTGCTTCCTGGTTTACGAAACCGGAAGTGACATTCTGTTCCATCTGACAATATTAGTCAGTCATTTCCGGCCAGTTGGAACGCATCCAACCTATTCTGAGGCCATTGGATGAAGCTGTATCCCCGCTGAGGACCGCTGGTCGGCCACCTAGAGGGTTTCACTTGATGGTGCAACATATACCGTTTGGATATATGGAAAAAAAATTGTTGGTATTTAACCACAGATAAATACCGCAGTTATGGTGTTTGCTTTTGGGGCACCTGCTCCGTGGTTGCCTTGGACTCCATCATCAGATATCAGGAGCAGTGACACTGGGCCGAACTGAGACATTGACATGGACAGGTGTCAGGTGCCTCCTGGCTACTCTCCATCTGGTTGGCCAATAAGGATGACCCTGCCACAGGATTCGTCATTGCTGTGTTGAAGAATGCACAACAGCACAATTCGTAATGGACCCAGTTGTCACATGCGGCACCACTCTTCTTCCTGTTCTGGTCGTGGATCTTGGTGAACTGCTTTTTAAGGCCTTTTAATTTGTTCATCACTTGGGAGATATTTTGGTATAAAACCACATCTTGCATGACTCACTGCATTCGCATGCTCGCTGCGCTCGGCAACCTATTCTATTATCTCTCCACACCCTAGTGGATGGTAGGGCATAAAATACCATCTGTTGGCACAAAAAACTATGAAAAACTGAAGTTGACCTAATGCTTGTGTAGACCTTCAAACCCTGTTGACCTTAGCCATATTGACCTATTTCATGTATCGACCTTCAGTGGTCGATCCAATGCATGTTGACCTAATGAACATTTCCCCTTGAGTGATACTTCTCTGCAATACTGGTTAGCAGTGGTAAGACAACACTGCTTTACCTGCCAGTCCTGGTACCCTCTGCAAATGCATACACACTGCATTAAAAGCCGGGTCTTTGCATTAAGGGGGAGATTTACTAAGATGGGAGATCTATTTCACATGGGATGTGGCTATGGCAACCAATCAGAATCTACTTTTTATTTATATAACACCTTATCAGTCACAAATTCAACAAGTATTCAAAGCATAAAATACAAACAAAAATTCTCTACCTCCAGTGCTTTAGGTATATCCATCCTGAGATGGTGACTGAAATTAGTGAGCTTGTGAATTATACTGTACAGTGCCATGTTTCACATGGGGAAGCTATTAAATAGCCCTATTTAAGAATTTAGGACCTGTCGCCTTATATAAATAAGCCTATAAATTACAGCCTGTTTACATCTTAACAGATGCACAATAGGTAAGGTAAATAGAATAGATCAGGGGTAGCCAACTCCAGTCCTCGAGAGCTACCAACAGTTCACGTTTTCCAGCTCACCTCACAGATATACAGGTGCACTCATTACTGACTAACACATTTTAAAAGATCCACAGGTGGAGCTAAATACTTCACTTGTGATTCTGTGAGGAGACATGGAAAACATTAACTGTTGGTAGCTCTCGAGGACTGGAGTTGGCTACCCCTGGTATAGATTAAGTGGATTCATTTCAAATGGCCCTCTGCTTATTACTCTTTACCTGTATTATAAACCAGGATAGGGCTGATTCAAGGCTCACTGCACTCTAGGCAACGCTTCAACCAACATCCCCTACCCCCCAACCCCATACTGCCACCAATACAGATGGTGCCAGGCTAGTCTTTGCAGGGGCTGGTGAATGTAGTCTTTGCAGCGGCCGGCTCGAGAAGCTCGCGTGCCCCGTGGCAGGGAGACGCTGGCCAGCCGCCGTGATACTGGGGTTCGTCCCAGTCCCTATCACCGGCGCTCGCCAGAGGAGAGGATCTTGCAGGCACCGGCGTTGAATGAGGCCGGCTCCATCTGTACCTACTTTCTAACCCCTCAAGTGATGTTTGGAGGTGGCATATTAGAAGTTCCACTGCTGCCATCTGCATTGAGTGCAAGGATTTGTTCCACATACAGTGGGACAAAAAAAAAGTATTTGGACAACCACTGATTGTGCAATTTGACCCACTTAAAATGTCGAGAGAGGTCTGTAATTTCCATCATAGGTACACTTCAACTGTGAGAGACAGAATGTGGGAGAAAAAAAGAAACCAGGAAATCACATTGTATGTAAACCATTTATTTCAATTCAAAGCAGCTTGGTGAGAAGAGATCAACTGTTGGCGCAATTATTAAAAAATTGAAGAAATACAACATCACTGACAATCTCCTTTGACCTGGGACTCCATGCAAGATCTCACCTCGTGGGGTATCAATGATCTTGAGAACAGTGAAGAATCAGCCCATAACTACACGGGAGGACCTGGTCAATGAGCTCAAGAGAGCTAGGACCACAGTCACAAAGGTTACCAATAGTAACACACTACGTTGTCATGGATTCAAATCCTGCAGCGCACAAAATGTCCCCCTGCTTAAGCCAGCACATGCCCAGTCCCATCTAAAGTTTGCCAGTGACCATCTGGATGATCCATATGAGGATTGGGAGAATGTCATGTGGTCAGATGAGAGCAAAATATAACTTTTTGGAATAAGCTCCACTCGTCGTGTTTGGAGGGAGAAGAATGATGATTGGCATCCCAAATACACCATACCTACTGTGAAGCATGGGGGTGGAAACATCATGCTTTGGGGCTGCTTTTCTGCAGAGGGGACAGGACTACTGATCCATATTAAGGAGAGGATGAATGGGGCTATGTATCATGAGATTTTGTTTAAAAACCTCCTTTCCTCAGTAAGAGCATTGAAGATGGAACTTGGCCGGGTCTTCCAGCATGACAATGACTCCAAACACACTGCCCGGACAACTTGCCCTAGTCTCCAGGCCTCAACTCAATCTAAAATCGGTGGAGGGAGTTGAAAGTCCGTGTTGCCTGGTGACAGCCCCAAAACAGATATAGAGAAGATCTGCACAGAAGAGAACCTGGTCAAGAACTACAAGAAATTTTGCTAATGCTGCTTAGTGATAAAGCCAGCCCTGAACCAAGATAATAATACTCTGTATGCTTTTAGTTTGCTATCTTGATCTAATGTGATATGTAATGCATCTAATCTTTTGGTCCACTCACCCAGCCCTCTTAGCCTTTTCTTTAATTGTAACAGATGTATAAAGTTTTGGTATGGGGGAGAAGTGGTAACAGCGCACGTTATGTGCAGTGGTACCGCTTCTCCCCTATGTATGAAGGGGTTGCACAGGTTAAATAACAGGGGCGCACTGTCCATATCGACACTGCTATCTAAAAGATAACCCGTGGGGAAAATGTATGAACAGTGAGCAGCGCTGACTGTTCCACCTCCTGCAGCTATCGACTTTGACAGCTGCAGGGTGGAGATGTCCCTGCTGCCGGTTCAGGGCCGTGCAGGAGATCTAGGACCAGATGTACGCTTGAAAAGTGATAAATTGGAGAGTGATAAACATCACAGCAGCAAACACTGCAAGGCAGTTGCAGGACACAACTGCAGTGGCATCACAAGGGGGGTGCAGGCTGCACCCAAGTGTCATCCAATGATGGGTGACCCCAATATACCGGCTCCTGCTCAGTGACAGGAGCTGAGTGCTGCACGTAATGTCACAGTGCAGGAGACAGCACTGCAGACATACAGTCTCAGGCTGGGGCCAGCATCTCCCGGACTTACATAGAGGGGAGGTCCACTTAGCCATGCCCCTCCTATGTAGCCACACCCCATCCCTTGAAGCCATAATAACTATATAGTCTGTCCCAACAGGTGTGGAAGGGGTGATGCCAGAGCAAATCTGTAATAAAAGTGCAATGTTTCACACATAATGAATGATGAATTGAGTGGTTGTGTTTTATTTTTATACAATGCATAAATTCCTAAACTGACATTTTTAAAACCTATAAAATCCTAAAGCATGGATTGAAACCTAATTTTTTTGATCCTCAAAATCCTGGGCTTAGAAATAAGATAAGTATGCCACAAGATATGCAAACAAAAAAAAGTGTATATAAATAGTTGGAGACCAACATTGGGGGGCGTGGCCATGGCAGGACATGAGTGAGAGTGTGTGTCCTAACTTCCCCGTGCACATCGCTGCCAATGGAGCTCTTCCCCATGTGCTAGCAGGTGTTCCCAGATATGCAAGCTCCAAAAAACTGCCTCCACATGCCGCTCCCTACTGAGAGTACCTGACGGGTGCCCCTGCTGTCTTGTGCGGCCAGTCTGTGGAGAGACCCGGTGTGTTCGAGTGAGAGTCGGCGTCCAGATGCAGCAGCAGGTGTCCTCGTGGAAGCTGCCTCCAGCAGTGCCTGACCGGAAGACTCCTGCAGGACCAAGACGCCAGCGAGGCGCAGGCACAGCGCTCCAGGTAGCTGCGGGTGAGAGACGAAGCAACCGGGGAAAATGTTCGCCAGCAACCCGCGGCCAGGCGGCAGGGCAGGCGGAATAGCCTGTCATTGTGGAGGTGCTTTCCAGCGTGTGCCTACTGGTGGTGACCGGCCAGCCACACAGAAGCGGCAAGGAGCTCAAGAAGACGCCAGATATAGCTGATCCCAGTGCATACTGAACTCTGCTCGGGCTTGGGTGAGAGACAGGCTGCCGGGTAGGACACATCAATACTCCAGCACGTACAGGGCTATTGAAGATATAAGCCTGAGGTTTCTTCAGCGAGGAGGACAGCCTGAACTAACAGAGGAGCAGACGCAGTACAGGTGCCTGTGGGTGAGTCCTGCTGGGCGAAGCCCGACTAAAGTCCTGTTTGTTTTTACATAGACTGATGCAGCTTATAACCAGTGGCATATGGTATGTGACTGGCGGTGTCCCTTAAAAAACAAGTGGGCACTAAAAAGGAACTGTATGCACTAAAGCATTCATGGTACATTCAGCCTGGGTTAAGCTGAGCAGGTGCTGTGGTCAGCAGATTAAGATAAGACTTGCGAATTGCCAGGCCAGTGGAATTATTTGTTCTCTTTTTCTCCTACTATAAAGTCTGCACGTGAATATAACACTATGGGCAAAACAGGCCAAAACACTGCGGCGGTTGGAGAAATATGCCCGCTCGCAAGCAGGCAGTAGCTCCCAGACAGGCACCCCTCAATCAACTCCTACTAAGGAGAATAAAAATCCGCAACCCCCAGAGGTAACACTTCAACAAGTGCTCGAGGCGATTAATACCTGTTAACCCACCTCCTTGAACAAATAAATAAAGTACAGTCAGATATTACATTATTAAGGAATGATGCGCAAAAAATCAGCGAAAGCGTAACAGAGGCTGAAAATCGTATTGTGGCAGTGGAAGATATAGTCGTCCCTCTTCAAGCACAGGTTAAATCCCTGAGCGGTCAAATGACTGATATGCGCCAAAAAATGTCTGACATGGAAGGAAGGCTTAGACGGAATAACATTAGTTTTATTGGTTTTGAGGAGCCTATAGAGGGAAATGCCCCAGAAAAATTCTTGGAAGAATGGCTAACCCAGATGTTTGGCAATAAAGCCTTCTCCGCACAGTTTGTAATTGAGAGAGCCAATCGAATTCCAGGCCGTGCGCCCCCTCCCCCACCGCGCACCTTAATTGCCAAGTTTCAAAATTTTAAAGACCGGGATTGTGTGCTGAGGTTGGCTAGAGATATGGTGGACTTTGCTTATAATGGTAGGAGGATTTCTGCCTTCCCGGACTTTCCATTAGACGTACAGAAGGACCGTGCAAAATTCAAGGATATAAAAATCCGCCTTAGGGAGTTGGAATTGAAATATTCTATGCTCTATCCGTCCAAACTTAGATTAGTGGCGGGCGGGGCTACGAAAAAAAATTTCACTCCAGGGGAGGCGGCGAGATGGTTAGACGGCACATTTCCTGGCAGGAAACAGGTGTCTAAGTTAAAATGTCCAACTGAAAGGACCCTTTTTTTTCTTTCCTTTTTTTGTTTTGGTTCTTTCTCTTTTTTCTGAAGTTATGACTAGTCTTTTTCCTTGTTGTTTTGATGTGTCCCTTAAGACAAGTGCGGTATTCAGTGTAAACTGATTTCTAAGTCTATGAAGGAACTAAACCTATGGGTATAACATGGGGGGATTTGAAGTTATCAAGATATAATACATTTTATGTTAGGTGGCGGAGGGTGCATGGGGAGGGCGGGGGAAGACCTCTTTGGTGGCCATTAGTTTATTGCTCCAGGAGTCAACCGAGTTGGAGACAGTGTGAAGGGGGGTTCATGGCAAAGGGGGGCAGGGAAATAGGTATGCCTTAGGAAATAGGTTATACAGGGAGGGGGTGTGTGTGTTTGTTTATGTATGTTCACAGCAAGAATATGATAAGATCGATCCACAGTATGTACCCGATAAGCTCTAAACACTCGGTAATACGAGCCGCCTACTGTATATATGCCAAGCGACCTGTAGAGCGCCGGGTAAATGTAAAATATACGTGTCACAAACCGCAGATCTCACCATCGGAAACATCGCTCATTACCATCTCGATGGTCTGTACTGCGTGAGAGGCCTGTCATCCGCATGGCTTCCGATGTGTGGCGCGATGTCCCCTGTGCCCCCACGGTCCGTTGCCATAGTTCCCTGCCAAGCGCACGCCGTTCCCGGGCAGCATGGGTGCCGCCATGACACTCTCAAGTCAGCTGATTCCCCAGACCAATCCCCGCTGTCCATTCACTTCACCTCTGACCCACACACCTGTACCTGGATCAAGGTGTGTGCTCCTTTCCCCAGCATTGATTGGTGCTGCAGCCGGCAGCCAATCCCAGACAAGCAAGGGGGATAAAGCCGGCCTGCGGCCTTCCTTCCTTGTCTTGAACAATTGCTTACCTGCTCTCAGTATTCTCCTGTGACAGAGAAGTTCCAAGACTCAAGAGATCTCCAGGCTCCCCTGTGATTCTCTCCAGCGTTACCTGCACCCGCTATTCATACCTGGGTTATCCATCTCCAGAAGACTCCTGCCTTTCCATCTCTGCAGTCGAGTACAGGTGCCTCGCCATTACCACCATTGGCTTCCAAGCCTTTCAGAGACATTCTCCATCTTGTCCTGAACTAGCGACTGGCTCCGTCGACACCAGCGTCGACATTCAGCTGCTGTGCTCTATAGAGACATTACCATCTACGTCCTATTGCTCCAGCATATACCTGAGTCATTTACCAGCCGTCGGCACCATTGTCGGCACCACAGTCTACCTCAGTTGTCGACATCCTGTGCAATCCTCCGCAGTCTCCAGATTGCCCTCTCTTCTTCATTTACCTCCAGTATCATCTCCCTTGCCTGCGTCCAGAGGACCAGGGCAGGGGGCCGCGACCTGCCTGTCAGACGCAGCTAAGTCCAAAGTTCCTTGCGGGGCTCCCTGGTGAATACCGCTGGCAGGTTAGACTCCGCGCCCCTGTTCCTGGTCTCCGTCAACTCTCTGGTTCGCTGTGCCCTGATCTCCCCGTGTATGTCCTACATCAAACCTTCTGCCTTTGGCTCTCCAGCGCCCTCCACTGGTCCACCACGGTCACAGCCGGGAACACAAAACCCGCCTGCGTTGACAGTTTGTTCAAGACCGATGGACTCGGCTCAAGACCCCAGTGTGGGACCAGCAGTCATTCAAAATGTTACCGCCCGAATAGAGACTCAAGAAGCCACACAGCAGCGAGTGATAAAATTCCTTCAAGAGGTATCCAATCGATTGGACACATTGCAGCAGTCCTTGCCGACTCCTGTGTCAACTGCCCAGGGGAATCTGTCTCCACCCGCTGCTTTACCTTCTCGTCTCCTGCTACCTGTTCCCAGCAAATATGACGGCGATCCAAAACTCTGCCGGGGGTTTATCAACCAGTGTCAGATCCAGTTTGAACTTCTTCCACACAATTTCCCTACCGCCAGAATTAAAATAGCCTACATGGTTTCGTTGCTAACTGGCTCCGCCCTCAATTGGGTATCACCGTTATGGGAGAGATCTGACCCCCTGTTGTCAGACTATGGCAAATTTTTACAGACTTTCCGCCGTATATTGCAAATAGGTAGATCACGCCTGACTCCTGAGGAGCGTTCCCGTCGACAGCGCAACAAACTCTGCATTTACTGTGCTGCTCCCAGTCACTTCATCAATGATTGTCCCGAGCGGTCGGGAAACTCCAGGGCCTAACCTGTAACGGAGGAGTTAGGTTAGGTCATGTCTCAAAGTCTCCTCCCTGTACTGACTTTGTCCTTCCAGTGTCCTTAGAGACCCCTGCTGGACTCAGATCAAGCTCCGCCTTGGTCGACTCCGGGTCGGCAGGAAATTTCATTTCTCAACATCTTGTTACCAAGTTACAAATTCCCGTGATGCCTCTACATCCTTATCTCATTGTCACAGCAGTGGATGGCAGTAAAATTCCGGGCAGTGAGGTACGTGCCTGTACCAAACCGGTTCTGCTGAAAGTGGGCACATTACATCAAGAGCACATTAAATTTTTTGTCATTCCTAAAGCGTCTTATGATATTGTATTGGGCCTTCCCTGGCTCAGGCTCCACAACCCCACCATCAACTGGTCGCTTTTACAATTAGAGCAATGGAGTCATCATTGTCATCAGCATTGCATTAATCCTGTGATACCTGTGCGCTCTGCTGTGGCCACCTCTGTGCCTGGCCTCCCCGAAGTTTACAGAGACTTTGCTGACGTGTTCTGTGAACAATCAGCCGACACACTGCCGCCCCACCGTCAGTGGGATTGTCCAATTGACCTCCTTCCTGGAAAAACTCCCCCCAAGGGACGTACATACCCCCTATCGGTCCCTGAGACTCAAGCCATGTCTACATATATTCGTGAGAATTTACAGAAAGGCTTCATCAGACCCTCAAAGTCCCCAGCGGGCGCAGGATTCTTTTTTGTAAAAAAAAAAGATGGTGGTCTGCGACCTTGTATTGATTACAGAGGGTTAAATAACATCACAGCCAAAAACAGCTATCCGCTCCCCTTGATTACAGAATTATTCGATCGAGTGAAAGGTGCCACCGTCTTCACCAAGCTGGACCTCCGTGGGGCATACAACTTGATACGTATCCGCAAGGGTGATGAGTGGAAGACTGCATTCAATACGAGGGATGGTCACTACGAGTATTTAGTGATGCCCTTCGGCCTCTGCAATGCCCCAGCTGTCTTTCAACAATTCGTTAACGAGGTCTTCCGGGACATGCTGTACGTCTGTCTTGTGGTCTACTTGGACGACATTCTAATATTCTCCAGAGATTTACATTTACACCGTTCCCAAGTCAAAGAGGTCCTCCTCCGTCTCAGAAAAAATCGACTCTACGGCAAGATTTCCAAATGCACCTTTGAGGTACCTTCCGTCCCATTTCTAGGATACCTAATTTCCGGGTCACAATTGAGCATGGATCCCGAGAAATTGGAAGCCATCACTGGGTGGTCTCAACCCACTACATTGAAAGCCGTACAACGCTTTATTGGCTTCGCCAACTATTACCGAAAATTCATCCGGGGTTTCTCCACTCTGATTGCTCCTATTACAGCCCTCACCCGCAAGGGTAGCAACCCGTCTGTCTGGTCCCCAGAGGCCTTGTCGGCATTCCAGTTGCTGAAACAGTCATTCATCTCTGCACCCATCCTGTCCCAGCCTGATATGGAACGACCTTTCTCCTTAGAAGTCGATGCCTCTAACATAGGGGTAGGTGCAGTACTGTCTCAGACATCCGAAGATGGGAAACAGCATCCCTGTGGTTTTTTCTCACGCAAATTCTTACCAGCAGAGAGAAATTACTCCATAGGCGACCAGGAGTTACTGGCTATTAAATTAGCACTCGAAGAATGGAGGTATCTCCTGGAAGGTGCCAAGTTTCCAGTCATCATATACACTGATCATAAAAATCTCCTGTACTTGCAGTCGGCTCAGTGTATGAATCCTCGTCAGGCCCGGTGGTCGTTATTCTTTTCCAGATTCTCTTTCAAGATCTTGTACCGTCCTGGTTCTCAAAATGTAAAGGCCGATGCCTTATCTCGTTCCATGGAAGAGGATCCTCTAGTACCCGAGAATCATCCCATCATTGACCCCATCGCATTTGCTCCCACGCAACTGTCTCCGGTACCTCCTCCTGGCAAAACTCTTGTACCCCCTGAGCTCCGCCAAAGACTGCTGTCCTGGGCTCACAAGTCCTTATTCTCCGGACACCCTGGCATCCAGGGCACTTTTGAAATCCTTCAACTTTCTTACTGGTGGCCCCAGATGAGAAAAGACTTCAAAGACTTTGTGGCATCGTGTACTGTTTGTACCCAGCATAAAACCCCTCGTCAAATTCCTGCTGGGAAACTGTGCCCCTTATCTATCCCAACACGTCCATGGACGCACATCTCAATGGACTTCATCACAGAGTTACCCAAGTCCCAAGAATACAACACCGTCTGGGTGGTAGTTGATCGTTTTTCGAAGATGGCCCGATTCATACCCCTCTCCGGGTTACCCTCCGCTCCTAGTTTGGCGCAATTATTTGTGCAGCATATCTTCAAAAGCCATGGCCTGCCTACAGAAATCGTCTCTGACCGAGGAGTGCAATTTGTGGCACGCTTTTGGAGAGCACTGTCTTCAGCCCTTCAAATTAAATTGAAGTTTTCATCTGCTTATCATCCGCAGTCCAATGGCCAGACAGAAAGAGTCAATCAGGACCTCGAGACATTCCTACGGCTATACATCTCTTCCTCACAAGATGATTGGGCCAAGCTACTCCATTGGGCTGAGTTTGCCCATAATTACAGGTACCATTCATCCACAGGTCACTCCCCCTTCTTCATTGTTCATGGCCAACATCCCAGGCCACCCTCCTTCGAGGCATTAGCAACCATCGAAGTGCCAGCAGCTACCGCAGCCCTGAGACACTTTTCACAAATCTGGAAGAAAGTGCACTTCAATCTGAAAAAAGCTTCTGTTCGTTACAAGTTCTTTGCGGATCGTAAGAGGCGTGCAGTACCAGAATTCCGTCCTGGTGACAAAGTATGGCTTTCTACCCGAAACATACGACTGAGGGTCCCCTCGATGAAATTTGCACCTCGATTCATAGGTCCATACATTATCGAACAGAGGATCAACCCGGTAGCATACAAAATAAAATTACCCAAGTCTTTGCGCATTCCCAACTCCTTTCATGTCTCTTTGCTACGACCTCTAATTCTTAACCGCTTCCAGTCCTCGTCCCCAGTATCACCGCAAGTCAGAACTGAGCGAGGAGTTGAATTCGAGATAAAAAAGATCGTGGATTCTCGCCATCGTTATGGACGCCTTCAGTATCTCATTGACTGGAAGGGATATGGTCCTGAGGAGAGAAGTTGGACTAACGCTGAAGACGTTCATGCTCCTCGTCTAAGGGAAAAATTCCATCAGGAACATCCTTCCAAACCCAAAGGGTGTTCGGTGCCCACCCTAAAAGGAGGGGGTACTGTCACAAACCGCAGATCTCACCATCGGAAACATCGCTCATTACCATCTCGATGGTCTGTACTGCGTGAGAGGCCTGTCATCCGCATGGCTTCCGATGTGTGGCGCGATGTCCCCTGTGCCCCCACGGTCCGTTGCCATAGTTCCCTGCCAAGCGCACGCCGTTCCCGGGCAGCATGGGTGCCGCCATGACACTCTCAAGTCAGCTGATTCCCCAGACCAATCCCCGCTGTCCATTCACTTCACCTCTGACCCACACACCTGTACCTGGATCAAGGTGTGTGCTTCTTTCCCCAGCATTGATTGGTGCTGCAGCCGGCAGCCAATCCCAGACAAGCAAGGGGGATAAAGCCGGCCTGCGGCCTTCCTTCCTTGTCTTGAACAATTGCTTACCTGCTCTCAGTATTCTCCTGTGACAGAGAAGTTCCAAGACTCAAGAGATCTCCAGGCTCCCCTGTGATTCTCTCCAGCGTTACCTGCACCCGCTATTCATACCTGGGTTATCCATCTCCAGAAGACTCCTGCCTTTCCATCTCTGCAGTCGAGTACAGGTGCCTCGCCATTACCACCATTGGCTTCCAAGCCTTTCAGAGACATTCTCCATCTTGTCCTGAACTAGCGACTGGCTCCGTCGACACCAGCGTCGACATTCAGCTGCTGTGCTCTATAGAGACATTACCATCTACGTCCTATTGCTCCAGCATATACCTGAGTCATTTACCAGCCGTCGGCACCATTGTCGGCACCACAGTCTACCTCAGTTGTCGACATCCTGTGCAATCCTCCGCAGTCTCCAGATTGCCCTCTCTTCTTCATTTACCTCCAGTATCATCTCCCTTGCCTGCGTCCAGAGGACCAGGGCAGGGGGCCGCGACCTGCCTGTCAGACGCAGCTAAGTCCAAAGTTCCTTGCGGGGCTCCCTGGTGAATACCGCTGGCAGGTTAGACTCCGCGCCCCTGTTCCTGGTCTCCGTCAACTCTCTGGTTCGCTGTGCCCTGATCTCCCCGTGTATGTCCTACATCAAACCTTCTGCCTTTGGCTCTCCAGCGCCCTCCACTGGTCCACCACGGTCACAGCCGGGAACACAAAACCCGCCTGCGTTGACAATACGTTCCTCAATGATGCGTAGTTTACATGGTTAGGTTTATGACCTGGAATGTTAGAGGCCTGAATTGCAGGATGAAAAGAGCAGTGTAGGAACATGGATGCTGATATTATCTGCCTGCAAGAGACCCACCTGATTAGCGAATGCTTGGCCTCTCTGAAACGCCCTTGGATTGGTCATATCTTTCACGCCCCCTTATCCTCATCATCTAGGGGGGTTTCAATGTTGATTAAGAAATCTGTGGTGTTCGAAGTGGGTTCAGTGAAGATTGACACTGGGGGAAGATATATATTTTTGGAATGTGCTATTGATCATATACGTTTTTGTATACTTACAGTGTATATTCCACCCCCATTCTCTTATGATGTAGTGAGACTGGCGGTGGAATTTGCAGCATCATACCCAGACAGTTTGGTAATTTGCCTAGGAGACTTCAATAAGGTACTTTTGCCCCATTTAGATAGATGGAATAGGTCGGAAAAATAAATCCTCAATGAAGGAAACAGGTTTGCAGATTTTATAGAGATAGGATGGAAGGATCCTTGGAGATTGAGGGACCCAGACCTTCAACAGTTATCCTGTTATTCCTCATCCCATAAAGTTTTCTCAAGAATCAACATGATTCTGGTCTCTGAGAAGGTCCTTACTAAAATTAGTCATGTGGAATATAAATCTTGAGGGATCTCAGATCACTCTCCGGTGACAATGGAGATTGACTTAGAGACCCAGACAGGTTTCAAATATTGGAAACTGCAGGCCTATTGGCTGTCGCAAATGGAGGAACAGGAAAAAATGGAGGGGATGATAGAAGAGTTTTTTTAAGGGAATAAAGGGTCATCACCAAATATCTTTGTGTGGGACGCCTTTAAGGCCTTTTGGAGAGGAGTTTTTATCAAGAGGATTGCCTTCTTGAAGCAGACGAACCGTAAGAGGGCGAGTAAATTGGAAGCTAAAATGATTAATTTTGAAAATATATTTTTGTCTAGTAAGTCAGATCTAGCTAGATCTACATGGCAGGCCGCCCAAAATGAGTGGGTAGAGCACCTTCAAGATGTGACCTACTGGAGGCTGGCCTCAGGGGCACATAGGTGGTATGCAAACTCTGATCAAACTGGGAAATTCTTGGCACACATAATGAAACAGGAGAGACCATCCAACATAATCCCCATGATTAAGTTAGAATCAGGCGAAATGGTGATCAAAACCCCCGAGATAGCGGAGCTTTTCTCCACATATTTTGAAGAGGTGTACAAATCTAAATTAAACTGTAGTAATGAAGAAATTTGGGAGTATCTGGGGGGGATAGATCTCCCAAGTCACCCACCTCAAGAGATCTTTTAGAGGTTCCCTTGACACTGGAGGAAGTGATAACCGCAATTAATTCATTCCCAGGGGGAAAAGCCCCAGGCCAGGATGGTCTTCCAGGGGAGGTGTACCAGAAATACATTAATAAATTGGGCCAGCAGTTGCTAAGTGTTTTTCAGTATATGGAGACGGAGGAGAGTGTACCTCAGTCAATGACAGACGCCGCAATAATTGTGATCCCGAAGAGAGGAAAAGATCCGACTCGGGTTGACTCTTATAGGCCTATATCACTAATAACATCTGACGCAAAGATATATGCTAAAATATTAGCAAATAGATTGTAGAAAGTAATAGATCAAATAGTTCACCCCGACCAAACGGGCTTCATGGCAGGGAAGTCCACAATGATTAATCTCCGAAGGGCTTATTCTTACCTTCAAAGTGTGGAGCTAAAGGAATCGGGTGCAGTGCTCCCGTCATTTGACGCGAACAAGGCATTCGATTCAGTCGAATTGCCATTTTTATGGCGAGTGTTACAGGCTTTTGAGTTTGGGGTAAGGTTTATTAAGCAGGTTTCGCTGCTTTATCAGAATCCAAAGGCCAGATTAACCATTAATGGGTTTACATCTCCCTCATTCTCTCTCTCCAGAGGAACGTGCCAGGGATGTCCTCTATCCCCACTGTTATTTGCCCCTGGCGTGTGTATTAAAAACTGCCCTGGGGGGAGAGAGGGATGGAGGGGGCCCCAGTAGAAATTTAGTCTCATTGTATGCGGATGACCTGGTGGGTCTTGCAGTGCCTAGGGATCTACCGAAGATGAAACTCATACAAGATTTCGGGGTTTATTCTGGTCTTACGATGAATTGGAATAAATCAAACTATATCCAAATAGGTATTGAAGATAGGATCGACCATGCGGTTGATGTCCAATTAAAACGGGTAGATAAATTTCGCTATTTGGGTATCTGCTTTACCAGAAACTCAGTAGACTTCATCCCTGAGAATCTAATCCCATTTATTAAAGAACTAAGGACCAAATGTCGGAGTTGGTCCAAACTCCAGATTTCACAAATTGTCCGGATTAATCTGGTCAAGATGGCAATATTGCCTAAATTTCTGTACATTGAGCAACACTCCCCAGTCTTTATTAAAGATGAGTATTTTAGGAAGATAAATAGCCTAGTTTCTGCATTTATTTGGAGGGACAAGCGGCCAAGAGTAAGATTGGACACCATGTGCAGGGATTGAGAAAACGGAGGTATTGCCCTCCCAGACTTTAAAGTATATTATATGGCTGCACAAATGGCTCAAATCTGTGCATGGGGGGTGTGGATCCAGAAATCACTCCTCTCCAGAGACTGTTTGTGAGGGGGCCCCATCAGGACCTCCCTCCAATTATCAAAAGAGCCGTCAAGGTGTGGAGATGGACTTGTAAATTAACAAAATTTGTCGGTCTGGATCCAGACACTTTTATTTTCTCCCTTTCAATAATGAAGGAGCTTAAGGAACAACAGGGAGGGAAAATGTGGAATTCTTTTGGAATTAGCTCAATAGGTCAATGGTATCAATATGGGGTGCTAAAATCATTCTCCCAGTTACAAGTTGAGTTTAACATACAGAAGGAAGTGTTTTTCAGATATTTACAAGTAAGAAGTGCCATGGCCCAATACTGCAAGGGTGAGCTGTGGGTGATGGAGGAAGCCCCCTGCAAAAAAATTATTAAACAACTAGGGACAACAGATGGGCCAGGCTACATCCTGGCTGGCGGATCGCCAGAACGTCCCCGCTGGCGATCCGCCAGCAGCCTCGCCATCCATCAGACTGAGACGCGCGTGCGTCTCACGCGCACGCGCGTCTCAGTCTCCGTCGGCGGGGCGACGGAAACCCTGTCCGTCTCCGCCTCAGGGAGACGGACAGGGTTAGGGGGGGGTGCGGGCAGGCGGCGGGGACCCCGGGTTACCGCCGACAAGCCGCTGTGGAAGCGGATGGAAGCTCCGTCGGAAGGGGAGGCGCACGCCTCTCGTGCGCGCGCGTCCCCTTCTCGCCATCGATATGGCGCTGGCGGGGGATGGCGGCTGGCGTCGCCAGCGCCATCCCCTCCCAGGATGGGACCTGCTCCATCTGTACATTCATTTATACAATCTGAGGAGCTGGGGGCTCTATGGTCAAAATGGGCAGAGGATATTCCTCAGCTGGACGAGTCTAGGTGGAGGGTGGCAATGGCAGGCCCCAGGTATGCGATTAATTCAATGCGGACACAGCAGGTCCAATTTCATATCCTGCATAGGACCTATATAACGCCGGTTAGAATGAAAAAATATACGGGATCAGAGTCCGATAGATGCCCAAAGTGCGGAGAAGGGGCGGCCACATTCGACCATCTATTATGGAGCTGCAGGAATGTAAGCAGGTTTTGGGACGGGATATTCAAAACTCTAGTGCAAATAGGCTTCCCAAGGTTAACTTTGAATAAATTAAATATGGTATTGGGGATCTGGGAAGAAGGGGTAATCACCCGGGAGATGAAGCAGCTGGCAAAGAACTTATCGGCCCTAGCAAAGGTAATAATTGCCCGTCAGTGGATGTCTCCCAAGGGCCCGCTCCTTGCTGAATGGATTAATTTGGTTAATCAGACCAGTGAACATGAGAAATTTGTATATGCATCCCGGGGCTCGATTCAGAAGTACCAGGGGATATGGGGACACTGGAATAGGTCAGTAAATTATAAAGTTCGCAACAGTCTGAGTTTAAATAATTAAGCACATTGAAGGTAGAAACATTTATATTTAGAGTTTCACGAAGGAGGGTTGAGGGGATGCAGTTAAAATCCCGGCGGTCAGAATCCCGACGCCGGAATCCCGACCGCTGAAATCCCGACACATTCTCCCTCCTGGGGTGTCCACGACACCCCTGGAGGGAGAAAAAATTAGTGTGCCGAGCGTAGCGAGGCACCGGGCCCGCTGCGTGGCGAGCGCAGCGAGCCCGCAAGGGGGGGCGATCCTCGTCCCCCCCTTGTCGGGATTTTGGCTTTTGGGATTCCGGCGTCGGGATTCTGAACGCCGGGATCCCGACCGCCGGGATTCAGTACTGAATCCGGGTTGAGCCCCCTTCATGCACAAAGGGGAGGCTAAAAATCCGATAGTATAGTTCTTGGGCACTTATAGTGCACATGATAGGATAAGATGGCACAAGATGGGACTCCATATTTAGAGGGTTCCTGTCTCTCTCCGTGTAGGTATCCTCTCTGTTTAGAGGTATCTGTATATAAAGAAGACAATAGTGATCACAGTAATATAAACACAAATTAATGTGTGGCAATACAGACACTAATAAGTAGATAGTGGCACATTGTTGTTTTTTTTATATATTTTTTAATTTTACAGCGGCGAAGTTGTTTATGTTTTATAGCGCACGGTATGCCAGAGTCCAGTGGTTCCCCATGAACAGTGAGGGGAAATGGGAACAGCCCTAGGGAACTCAATGGGATTGGATAGCAAATAGAATTGAAGAGGCAAAAGGGTAAGCGGGCCAGAACGGGGGATAGGGGGCGGGAAGGGAAAAGGCAGGGTCGTTAGCGGAGGGGCCATGTGCGGCTAGTAGGTAGGAAAGGAAGAGCTTCTTAGGTAAGGTAGGAGAGGTCTAAAAGTTTAGGTATGGTATTCAGAGCTGTGAACGTGTTAGTGTCATAAAGGTGTAAACAAACTTTTTATATATTTGATGGCATGTATGTATGTAATTTGTTTTTTGTTACTGAAAATTAAATAATAATAATCCCTTAGTGCAACATTGAATGTAGCTTAGGCAGAGCCAGATTAAGGTCTAAGTGGGCCTGGAGCTGAAAATTATCAAGGGCCTATTATGCGTAATGATAGGGGTTGTGGCCAGCACCTAATAATGTAGGGGACGTGACCAGTGTTCTGTTTGGGTGGTCTGCTCATGGGTGTATCTCTATTTGTGTAAATACTTTCAACTAATAATATATGCCTGGAAAAGGCAGGCTGCTGGCATAGGAAAAATGCAGGGAGATATATTGCAGGGTGCCCTCCAAAGGTGCACCCGCAGGATGCCGATGTCCTAAGATACTTGTGGGGTGAGGCGGCACTCCAGTCATAAAAAAAATACTGAAAGCTGAAACTTGGTAGACAACATTTCAGCACCTTTTATGTGGTCACCTAAGTTTACCACACCATATACTGTACCCCTTATACTAATCATGCAACACAATAGTAACCCCCTTATACTGTACTTGCCTCTTACACAATATGCCACATGGATTGAGTCAAAATTCACGTTATATCACACAGATTAAGGCAAAATTCACATTTTGCCACATGGATTGATAACACTATACCAAACAGATTAAGCAATAATGCACAATATGTTCCACAAACGGGGCATTGGGCATTAAAAATTTACACCATAATGCCCATTACATGTTAAAGCCACACACCAAAATGTCCATTACGTATTATGCCAAACACCATAATGCCTATTAAAAATGATGCTACATAAATGCTGCTTACCTACATGCTCATTGCCAGGGGTTCCATGCTCATTGCCAGGGGTTCCATGCTCATTGCCATGTGGGATTACATGCTCATTACCAAAGGGGAATACATGCTCGCTGTAACTGGGGGACAGCCGCTGCGGGCAGAAAGGACAGCCGGGCAGAGAACAGGAGGATGCTCGGCTGTATTCAGAGCACTGCAGGTCCCGGCTATTTGAAATAATACCCCTTTCACACCATAAAATGCAGGGACTTACCCAGTAATATGGTCCCACGATCATTCAGGGCCATTCCCGGGCTGGCCCCTTTTATACCAGCATAGTCCCTGCATTTTCTGGTGTGAGGGGGAGATAACCCCTCCTTTAAACAACCAGCTATATCTTCGGAACCAACTGACCCATTTTCATGTGGGCTTCAAATGATTTTGGTCCCGTGAATCTGGGCCATTTGGTTCCAGAGAAATCTGCCCTCAAACAACATGAACAGCCATGAAATTACATTTCAGAAATGAAAAAAATCGGTTTACCCGCAATATCTCTAGAACCAATGAACCAATATGGACCAGCCTGGTATCAGATTGAAGGCCCAGCGATTTGAGATCAACCTCAAGCTTCTGTGATGCCGGAGGGGGAACTGGCAGCCGTTGGAACAGGGTGGGGTTGGAATTAGCGGGTCCCATGTTATCCTATGGGGAAAACGTTCCAGCCTTGCCTAGCGGTATCTCCGGTTCCCGGAGGCTAGCAATGCAGGGCCAGGCTCGTTGTAAAGCCCTGACCCTCAGCTACAAAATGGGCCTATTTTGAGAGTGGGCCTGGAGCTGTAGCTCCATCAGGCCCATTGTTAATCCGGCCCTGAGCTTAGGTTATGCCTAATTGATTTAACTCTACATATAGGGCCCGGTTCAGCCTGGCTCGCTGGGCTGCAAGTGCTTGGAGCCCAGCGAGCAGGTAAACGCCCCCCCCCCCCCCCCCCTCTCATCCAGCCCTTGTGCACGGCCGACTAATGTGTTCACCCTGGAATGATTTGCCCCTGCTTGTAAGTGCTGTGAAATGAGGCCTACATATGGGGTGATTTCGGACCATTTTCTCAGCAATCTCACTAGATCGCTTAGAAAATTCCCTGAAATCGCTCAGTGTGTAGGGGCCATAGCATGCTGGATAAATCTACTTAATTTCTGGTCATTGCCAGTGTTCTCACCAGAGATCATTGGCCCTGACAGATCGCTCAGCACACAGTGCTGACACATCCCTGTGATTTTGGGGGCTATTCAGAGTTGATTGCTGTTTTGTGAATTCACAATCCTATCGATTATTGAATGACAACGCATGCATATGGATCATAGCTCGAATGTGCAAGTTCTAACAACGTCAAAAAACAGCTAATCCCAATCCCCTCACAATTTGACTAACAGGAAGCCGGGGTTTGGGGATGGACACCTGCTGTTTTCTGGTACTATCAGAATAATTGCAGGCGTGCCAGGCATATTCAGGGAGGGTGTGTGTGATGTCAGCTCTTGCCTTAATCGGCCTGATTCTATCGCACAGTTGTGGAAGGGTCAGACTTAAGCAAACTTGCAAAGACTCAGTAAATCATGAAATGGTGAGTTGCGAATGGATTTGCAGATGGCATGTGATCGGGGATCCATTAGCAACTCATTCACAGATGTGCGCCAGATGGGATATCATTCTGGGCAGCAACTAACTGATCGTGGTCCACTGTAAATTCACATAGCAGCGATCAGGTCTGAATTATGCCCTTAGATTTCAGTGGAGTGTATCTAAGCTGAAATCAAAATTTGTGGGCTACTCGCAAAAGCAAACAATATTTACCCAGAATGCAAAAGAATATATGTATCTTACCCTATGGATTTGCAGCAAGGTTTTTCTTACTTTATTCCCAAATATTACTTGGGCCCCAATTTGGAATAATCATATAATGGGGTGTAATTCATGGACAGAGAATACAAATGGTGGGCAGCAAGGCAAATAAAGGAGAGAGGTGGATCACTAGAACGGGAGCAGGAAGACGTTTAATGAAAAATATTGGCCCTCATTCTATTTGCTTCGCTCCCCAGCGCGTTCGGACAAGCTATGTTTACCAACTGCTCATGCGCATAAACTTTTATGTGCATGTGCAGCCGTGGCGGATTGCTTATTCGCCGGTCTGGACGCACATAGTAGTGTGGGCGTGGGGCGTTGCTGAGAGGTAGCTTTGCAGGTCAACTAGAATGACCCCCATTGTGTAGTACAGAGATTCTTTAATATTAAAACATTAATTGCTAAAATACAAAAACTAACCTCAGGCGCTGGTTTTCAAATGACACTGTTTATTTGGCTAAGAAAGTAGCTGTGTTTCCATGATACATAGGGCCTAATTCATACCTGATCGCATGACACATTCTCAAAATGGGCAAAACCATGCTGCACTGGAAGTGGGGCAGATGTAACATGTACAGAGAGTTAGATTTGGATTAGTTATTTTGTTTACATGCAGAGTAAATACTGGCTGCATCATGTTTACACTGCAATTTAGATCTGCCCCACCTGAAGTGGATATGGTATTGGACATTTTGAGAATTTGCCCTGTGATCAAGTCTGAATTAGGCACATAGCTTCCTAATTGCATTGTCACAAGCAGAGATTGCATTGAGACATTTCCACTTAATGTAACCAAACAAGCAAAAGTATACAAAGTTATTATCTGAACAATTACTTTCTTCTACACTAATCGTAAGGCCGAAAAGGTTGAAGGTTAAGCTTATGTAGTTCTTGTTCCACCTACCCTTTCCAGCTACAGCAGGGCAGAAGCTGCTGCAGCAGTCAGAGCAGGTCTCCAACTATTCACCTACCCTATCCAAGCAGAGCAGAAGCTGCTGCAGCAGGCACAGCAAGTCTCCAACTATCCACTTTCCCTAACCAACCACAGCAGGGCAGACGCTGCTGCAGCAGGTACAGAAGATCCCAAGAATCCTCAATGAATAAGCAAACAATTCAGAGAAAAAATAACGGTACCTGTTTCCTAGAAGGGCGCCCACGATTTTGATCTTAGGCATCGCAATGTAAAAAATCACGTCGGTCGTATCGCATGTGGCCAAAAAATTGCATGCGATGTGACCGACGCAATTACCGTGATTTTACATAGGGAACAATGTTAAATGGCCCAATTGACCCGATTTCACATAGGGAACAATGTTAAATGGCCCACAGACCCCAAATACCCACCCTGAAGTGTGAAATGGCCCCCCCAATTGTTAACGCCACCCCACCATCAACGTCAACCCGAAGCGTGGCGAGCCTGCGAGGGGCGGCGGTACGCGTCCTCCGACCTTTTCATACCCCCACTATCCACGTAGGCGCGGAGTTGAGAATAGAAAGTGTGGCGAGCGCAGCGAGCCACCGAGCCCGAAGCGTGGCGAGTGGACGCGGAACACGCTCCCGAAGCGTGGCGAGCGGACACGGATTACTTAACATGTATTCCGCGTCCCCTCGCAGGGCTCGCTGCGCTCGCCACGCTTCGGGTTGACGTTGATGGTGGGGTGCCGTTAACAATTATAGGGGCCATTTCACAATTCAGGGTGGCTATTTGGGGTCTGTGGGCCATTTAACATTGTTCCCTGTGTAAAATCGGGTCAATTGGGCCATTTAACATTGTTCCCTATGTAAAATCGGTAATCGCGTCGGTCGCATCGCATGCGATTTTTTGGCCGCATGTGATGCGACCGACGCGATTTACATTTTACCATGCATTTCTTTGTAAAATCGCTGCCATCGCATTGGTCGCATCGCATGCCATTATAATGGCATGCGATGTACATGCGATGCCCGCGATGGGCGCCCTTCTAAGAAACAAGTACCAAAATAACTGACTGGGGATCGATCTCACATGGATTTCACAACGAAATCTGCAGTGTTCTATTCACAGACCACTCTGCAGATGAGTCGCTTATTCATTTCAGTTTGTCAAAAGTTTTGTGAAGTGAAAATGTTTTTCATTTAATGGACCCTTATAGGTCTTTAAGGGTCCACTTAACGGAGTCTGTTTATTGTGTTGCATTCAGAAAGTTATAAGCTTTCCAGCGACAT
This sequence comes from Crinia signifera, assembly GCF_055691185.1. Classification (NCBI taxonomy): domain Eukaryota; kingdom Metazoa; phylum Chordata; class Amphibia; order Anura; family Myobatrachidae; genus Crinia; species Crinia signifera. Next base: position 100,174,233 of record NC_139224.1, read on the forward strand.
ATCACAATGCATGAAAACAACAGAAATAGCATGGACCCTTAAGGCCCCCATACACTAGGGCGACTTGTCCTTAGGACAAGTCGCCCCCGACTTCCCCCTGAGCTTCCCCGGCTGCTCCCCGGGGGAGCTTGATTAGATTGGCACTTGTTGTGCCATTTTTTACATGTGATAAATCGTCTCGATTTATCACATGTAAAAAACCCGGGGGGGGGGGGGGTGGCTACAGAGCAGGGCTGCTGGTGGGAGCAGGGGGGGCTGGGAACGCTGCGGGGTACACAGACGGCATAGAGCTGGGCAGAGGGTGCCGGGAGCTGTCAGTGCTAGAAAAAAAAGCCTATACAATGAATGGGCAGCCTGTGATTGGCTGAGCGCTCTCTCAGCCAATTGCTGACTGGCTGAGAGAGCGTTCAGCCAATCACAGGCCGCCCATTCATTGTATGGGCTTTTTTTTTTTAATCAGTGCTGACAGCTCCCGGCTCCCCCTGCCCGGCTCTATGCCGCCTGTGTCCCCCGCAGCGTCCCCAGCCCCCCCTGCTCCCTCCACCGCCGCGCCGCCCCACTAGGTCCCAAGTCGGGTGGTCGGACGTGCAGCAGGTCCGACCACCCGACGCAGATCCGATGCGCACGGGACCGCGCATCGGATCTGAGGGGACATCAAAACTAGCCGACTGATCTGGCCGAAATATGTCCAAAATTGGCTAGTGTATGGGGGCCTTTATAACAGGATTGAACACACTTTAAGGGCTCGTCCGAATAAACCCATCTTTGACTTTAGATTGTCCCTTTAGATGATAAGGTAGTGTGCAAAGATTGAAGATGATTCGTTAAAGCGTTCGAAAGTGATTGTGAAACATCCATACATACGCACACAAACATCATTCAATTATACTTATGTAGATATCCACATTATCCCAGTATCATGCCACTCGTAATATTTTTCTTTTCTTTATCACCACTCATATGTTCCCTTCCTCCTCCATATATATCAGTAACTCTCTTCTCATTCTGTAGATTACATATAATTTATTTTTACTTTCAGAAGTCACAGTCCACTATCTACAGCCTTGCAGCATGCCTTTCAGCATTCTTGCGTGACATCTAAGCCACTTTCCATTGTCATTTCTGTGTACACAACACACAAAATGTCAGGTTTGTGCATACAACACCTAGCAACTAGCACTCCCTTCCTCTACACAAAAAGGTGTCACTGCATCGCAGGTGTTATAGTTGTATTTACAGTACGGTACTGTATGTCTTGTATGACAAATTGTGTACAATAAATTTATAACTTTGTTATATTTTTTATATATTGCATTTTAATTACAAAGTGGAAATATCAAAATAACTACACAGAAAGATAAGAACGCAATACTCAAATGAATAGGCTTTCATAGAAAATAAATTGTAAATGTCAATGAGTAAAATTGGGAGTAATGACTGTTAATAAGCAGAATGTGCTTGCTGCTTTATGTCTGACCTGGCAATAAAGTTGTGTAAAGTTGTGAATTATGCTGCCCATACACTTATGCGATGGGATTCGATGCAACATCGAAGTACCGATGTCCATCGAATCCGATCACATTTTTGGGTGCAAAAGTCAGCACCCGATGTCAAATGCCATCTTCCGATGGCACATCGGGTGCTGAAAGAGGGCCGGCGGGCAGGGGGCGGTGGAGTAGTGTATGCTAGCAGTAGCACTTGTGGGCGGCGGGAGTCAGCAGTGGCAGAAGATTTGTTTAAAAGGTACTCTTTACCTAGCACGGCGCCCATCGCGGGCATTGAATGCACTAAAAAATCGGGTGCGACGCGACCGACGCGATGCCCGCGATTTCCCATAGGGATTAATGTTAAATTTCTCAATTGACCCGATTTTTCTTTTCAATGCCTCAATTGACCCGATTTTTCCATAGGAAACAATGTTAAATGGCCCACAGAGGCCAAATAGGCACCCTAAAGTGAGAAATGGCCCCCACAATTGTTAACGCCACCCCACGATCAACGCCAACCCGAAGCGTGGCGAGCGCAGCGAGCCCGCGAGGGGTGGCATTACGCGTCCTACGACCTTTTCATACCCCCACTATCCACGTCGGCGTGGAGTTGAGAATAGAATAGTGTGGCGAGCCACCGAGCCCGAAGCGTGGCGAGCGCACGCGGATACCTGTGAAGCCCGCGAAGGGACGCGTTTACCTGTGAAGGTCAATTGAGGCATTGAACAGTAAAATCGGGTCAATTGAGAAATTTAACATTGATCCCTATGGGAAATCGCGTCGGTCGCGTCGCACCCGATTTTTAGTGCATTCAATGGCCGCGATGCCCGCGACTTTTTTACCTGCGATGCCCACGATCAAAATCGTGGGCGCCGTGCTAGGTAAAGAGTACCGTTTAAAACACTGGGCTGCCCTGTGATTGGCTGAGCTCTCAACCAATCACAGGGCAGCCCAGTATTTTAAACAATTCTCACATCACCACTAACTCCCGCCGCCCGCAAGCGCTACTGCTAGCGCTACACTACTCCGTCGCCCCCTGATACGAGATGCAGGTATGCCGCCAGTGGTCTCTAGAGCCTCCACTCACCAAACCCATACCTCCCAACTTCCTGTGAGCCGGAGGAGGGACAGGGGACTGCGTGCCGCAGGCGCATCAGAAAATTTCGAGACGTTGCCTAATTTTGGGGGCGTGGCCTATACTCGCGGGGCCTAATTTTGGGGGCGTGGCCTATACATTTTGACGCTATGGGGGCATGACCCAGAGGCTCTGTGAGCCTCTAGTCATGCACCCAGCCCCCTCTGGCCGCGGGAGTAGACACTGTGCGCATGCGCACAGCGTTTATTCACCGCTGCTCACCAGCCGACGGGGAACTCCCAACAGCCCCCCCCCCTCTCGCCGCGGGACACTGCCGGCCGTGGGAGGGACGCGGGAATGTCCCCAAAAACCGGGACATTCCCACGGTTTTCGGGACTGTTGGGAGGTATGCGAACCCCACAACGCTGAATGCGTCCCCTCTGCCCCCCACCCCCAGATTGTATTTGAGCAATCGCATGTGGTTAAAATCCACATGCGACTGCTCCTACAATTCGATAGATATTATGTGCAGCACATAATATCTGTCGACGCGACATTCGACGGCGTGCCCGCGCATCCCGTCGAAAAGTCCCTTAAAAAGGCATACAATCATTCGATTTATCGGCCAGAATTGGACGAAATCATTTGATTGTATACAATATCTCAGAAGTGTATGGGCAGCATTACTTTAGTTTGAAGCTGTACAGTACTTAGAACATACCCAATGCACCTCCTAATGTGACTCCCCCCACCACCACTTCTTACCAGACCCTGCTAAATGTTACCATATTCAAAAAATTGAATAGCCTGCAGTAAATCACAAAAGGAAAAACAAAGTATAATAGAGAAATTCATAACAGTGGCATCACAGGAGGGGGGGGGGGGGGGGGGATGCTCCTGGGTATGACCCTTCCAGGGGTGACACCAAAATTCTGACTCCTCCACAGTGACAGGAGCCGAGTACTGCAGTGGTGACATTAAGCTACAGTACTCAGTTCTGTCACTGAAAACAAGCTGGCAGTGCTTGTCTATGGGGGCAGTGTGTATTTCCCGATAGTTAGGTAATTCTGGTCTTCCCCCGTGAAGCTGAATCTCCTTTAGTGATGTCAGTGTGCATCTGCAAGGCAACACCCCCTTTATGTATATCCATGCCCCTTTTTCATCCCGGCATGCCATTGTCAGAGTTGCCAAACAATGCTAGAAATTAGATATTTTTTTTTTAAGTTAAAAAGACCCAGGGAATATCTTTTGAGTGTACACTAAAAATTGAGAAGAGAAGAAGCTTGTCATTGCTGTTTTAAATACAGTCCCCATTCAGGTGATCTTTTAACATTAAATATTGGCAAGAACTGGAACCAAACAGTTAGAATTCTGTACACACAGCCTGATCATCAGGGTTGGATTGGTAATAAAAGCCACAGGGAAGATCCCTGGTGGGTCTATGCGCCAGCAGGGCCTCCTGTGGCTGGGAGAGAGTAGAGGGTGACAGACAGATGGAATGGGACTTTAACTTACAGAGAAACCTGACAATATGCATTCCATGTATGATAGCTAACAGCTAGGCTGGCTAAGAAAATAGTGCTCAACTCAAAACCCTCATACCATTTAAATGCCCCATAGGCCCAGCATTTCAACCAGGGAGACCCCGCATTTCAACCAGGGTTGAACACGGGTTCAACACAGATCGCTGTGCAGTGTAAACTGCAAAAGCGGGCGCTGGAAGATGCTCTCGTCTTCAAGCGCTGGCCCAGGACCCGCCTCCAGTGACATCACTTGCCCGGCATTATGCTTGGTGGTGAGGGCAATGTAAAAGGGGTCACAAGCCAGGTTGAAGCCGAGTACAAAATCCTGGGTGTATACAAAGCCAATTGACCACCCTTACTGGGATTCTATGTTTCCAGCAAAGCCCATAATTACTCTTGATTGACTTAGTCAATAGCCTTAGATTGATCCAGTGTCATTGGGTATTTGCTTTACTTCTCAGCCCTACACCACTCCTTAGCCTCCCAGACACCTAGGACAGCAATAAAAGTGCTTTGGCCCTTCACCATCCAGCACTGAGAAGACGGGAGCAACAGATCAGAAAATTCCTTTAGCCTGTTGTAAAGTATTTTTGACACAATCTTCTTGTCCTAGTTGAAAAGGGCTATGGGGGCACCAGTTCTCCACAGGAGCTGTGTCTTTACTTTGGATAGAAAGATAGGGGTCGGTACTCTTATGAAGGGCGGGAGTTCTCGCTCTGCCAAGCTGGTTTTAAAAACCTACACAAAAACACCTGGGCCAGGAAAATACAATATTCTTTATAAGACTAAGCTATTAAGCCGTCTGGGCCTGGTGATTTATTTTTGTTAAGCTGTCAATTATATCTATGACTTCCTCTACCAATATCTAGCTCTCTAAACATACAAGAGAGGCATCTGGTTTCCCAAGACCAGGCATCCCCAGATTTTTCTGGTGATGCCCCCCGCCGCAGTAAACCGGCGGGGGATGCTTAGAGCACCCCAAAATGAGGTAAAAACCCAGATAACGGGGTTTTTGCCGCATTTTTAGTTTAGAGAATCTCCCCCAAGATTTGATGACTTCCAGAATACCCTCTCTCCCCACCTTCAGGACACCCTTTTTATTATACAGACCCCTTATCTCTCTTCCCTACTGTAAATCATCCTCCTACAGGTCTGGTAATAATCAGGTGAGTAGTACTTTAAAAAAGAGAGTCGGTTATACTGTAACTCTTTCATCTGAGAATTCACTCTGGAGAATTCTCCATCATCTCCATGCTCAGAGATCAGGAAATTCAATTTCCTGCTCAGTGCATAGTAGGCATTACGCTTTTGCTTTTCCTAGTTTTAAGTTGCTACCAGATACCTGAAAAGTCTCTGGATCTTCTTTTGACTCTTTCGGATTAATCCACTCCACACAGCCGCCAACAATGATTCCTGCACCTGAAATAATTCCCTGATGGATTGTCTTCTCTTTCAGGAGTTCTGAATACAAGCACCACAGGCCGCTCCCTCTACCTTTTATGGCATCTGCATCAGTCAGGAATTCTTGCACTGCACTTCACACATTTTGGCTATATATATTAGGGGTGGCATTGTAAGTTTTCCATCACACCTCTGTGGGATGTGAGGGAAAGATTGTGATACCAGCAGGTGGGAAGTGCCAATTATATCCCCCTTACAGCAACTCAAGAGTGTCCAGACCTTTTGCGGGTAAGCCGTGGGGGCTGCGTGAATTCACATGCAGCCATTGCAACCCAAAACATGGTGGCCCCGGCGCCTACCTTCACAGCTAAGCTGCAAAGGCAATGGGCTACCCATAACATGCATATTAGCAATGCCATTGCAGCATGTGGGATGGCTTTGCCCTATTCTGGGCACCCCCTAATTGCAAAACTACAACTCATAATGAATCAGGCCCAATGTTTGGAATCCAGATTCTTCAAGCAATATATCAAATGTCTTTTTTCTACACCCTTGACACACATTTGATTGGTTTGGAATATCCCATACATTGATATTCCAGTCACATGGTTGTCCGTAACCATGTTAACATTCATAATGTTTACACCACAATGTCAACATCAAAATGTTGACATGGTTCAAATGGTCAATGGGGACCAGGCTGTCATTGTCATATAGTCAATAGGTTTGCAATGTCAACTTGTAATATGTGTGAGAATCAGAAAGTGAGAGATTTTGGTAGAGTTTTCCCTATGTTTTTAAAGCAGCAATCAATTACAGTGGAGAAAAAATCTGATTCATTTTGCCATGTAAATGATTTCCACTTTTAAAAAATAGGGAGAACTCTTCCAAATCTCTCACTTTCTGATTTTCACACACTATTACATTTGGCCCCTGATTTCAACATTCTGCGGATGCCACATGGCTACAGTTCAACTACAGTATGTAAACATTTACACATCAACCTGATAACTATCGACATGATAATTGTCGACAATATCTACCGCACTCCATACATTGGCGCTGTTCTGAAGCGGGAAAAAGACAATTATGTTTATCTAATAACTCCATTTAATCAAGGAACACATGGCAGACCAATATTTCCCATGCTTCGGTTTTCAGGTGCAACTTGGGAAGTCTGGAAAAGTAATGGAAAGAGAGAAGAGAAGTAATGGATAGGATCTTTGAGAAATCCTCCGATGCACTAAGGAGGGGAAACGCGTCAGTTCATTAACTGTGGCCACAGAGAAGCGCCGGCCGGCACTTTGACTGACAGACTGGAAATCACGAGCGGAGACTGCAAGTATAATATACCTGTTGTCAGGAACTCGGTGGAGCATAGTCTACCTGCCACCTCAATATCCGGTGGGCTACCTACTCAAAAGGTTTTTTTATAACTATTACCAGCAACCATTGTTAATGGGAACACAGTACTAATTTTTGACAAAGTAATTAACTGTACTAACCCACTAGGAGTCAAAGGACTGCCTTTTTTTAAAAGCATCATATTGGATTTTTTTTTTCCTTTTCTTTCTTTTTACTAATCACCGGCCGATGTATATACTCTGTGTATTTGATTTTATTCTATTTATTCATGCATTCATTGAATTAAAATGTGTATATTATTTTCAACATTGATACTGATATTTGGTCGCTTTTTTTGAAGTGTTTGATTACTGAAGAAAACACCCAGTTCCAAGCACTGTCCTAGCCCCCTGGTTTCCATTTTTATTACATTCTGCGGATGCCACATTTCTACAGTTCAACTATAGTATGTAAAAATTTACACATCAGCCTGATAACTATCGACATAATAATTGTCGACAATATTAACCGCACTCCATACATTGGTGCTGTTCTGAAGCGGGAAAAAGACAATTATGTTTATCTAATAACTCCATTTAACCAAGGAACACATGGCAGACCAATATTTCCCATGCTTCGGTTTCAGGTGCAACTTGGGAAGTCTGTTGAAAAAAAGTAATGGAAAGAGAGAAGAGAAGTAATGGAAGGATGAGACACTGGGGTGTATTCAACTTATCCCCTGCATACACCAATTTCCCCTCGCTCCGTTTTTGGAGTGAGGGGGAATCAGCGTATGCAGCCGCTAAAACAGGCTGCCTGCATTAGCCACGAGCCTCGCTGTTTGGGGGAATCCTCACCATCCTCTAACAGCGAGGATTTCCCCTGAACGTGGAATAGGGTGAGCAGCCGGCACGGGGGTTAAACAGCGAGGATCACTTGTTTTCTGCAAGCCCTGCCTTTTAACCCTCTTGCCAGCCACATTGAATATGGGCCACTGTATTATTTCAAGGGAATGCACATTATTTCCACTCTCTACTAAGCTAATCAATGTTTAACATATATTGTCAGGGTTGGCATTGAGTGCTACGGAGAGATGATCAAATATAAATAATTGATAATAAACGTAAATGAAGAGCTGTGTAAAAATACCACCCATCCATTCAATTGATTAACATGAACAGAATAGACTAACACTATTGCTGTAAATAAAGCTGTTCTGAAAACAAGTCACTCATCTCCTTATTACTTATGCATGCTGGTGTACCAAAGGGGAACCTTAGACAGGATGAGTCCCAACACATTAAGAAGTAACAGATTCTTATGATACCATTGCTACGGATTATTTATGCATAATTTATATCCCACAAAGATTTCTTCTCTGGCTTTCTGTCTGCTTGTATACAAACACACACGCCTACAGTGACCATCCCATCCCCAATAGCACACCAGTTTTTTCCGAGTCTTGTTTACCAAGTAACAGATACGTAATATGTTTAACTGTAAGCTGGTTCTAGTATTACCCTTACAGCAATTGAGTAAGATGCTTTTTATCTTACAAAAGGTTTCACATTTCACACTTAATCTTGATAGGTAAAGCATTCTACTCAATGCTAATGAAGGCTGTAACATTAACAATACAAAATATGAATACTGTATATGCAGGGCCGGCGCAACCACTAGGCAGCTCTAGGCATTTGCCTAGGGCGCCGGCACCTGGAGGGCAGCAGTTCGCCCCTCACCCGCAGCATGTGCATATAGCTGGCGGCGTCGGCGTCCCTGCAGTGATGGAGTGGGCAGGGGTGTCCGTGCCGCGGGGGTACCTGCGGCGCTGTCACTGTGTATAAAGCTGCTGTCGGCGGCGGGGTCCCTGCAGTGAATAGAGAATAACTAGCACTATTTGGCAGCGTGGGAAGCGCTTCTGGGTTTGAAAACACTTGGCGCACGCTGATTGGCTGAGATTCAGCCAATCAGTGTGCGGCAAGTGTTTTCAAAATCTGAAGCGCTTCCCGCGCCGCCACATAGCGCTAGTTATTCTCTATTCACTGCAGGGATCCCGCCGCTGCCGCCAGCAGCTTTATACACAGTGACAGCACCGCAGGTACCCCTGCAGCACGGACACCCCTGCCCGCTCCAACACTGCAGGGACGCCGATGCCGACAGTTATATAATACAGGTACCACACCCCCGGGCACGGGGCGCCCCCACCCCAACTCGCCTGGGGCGCTCCGGTGCCTTGCACCGGCCCTGTGTATATGAAGATTTAAAAATGTTCTTTCGGTACTTGTTTCCTACCACGGCGCCCAGATTTGCTTCGTACGCAAACGTAGTCAAATCGCAACGCATAGTACTAGCATGCGATGCAATGTGATGCGATTTTCACTAATGAATGTTCTTAAATTATTGATGCTACATTAATCAAATTTGTTAAGTAAATTAGTTATTAGTTAACACATGTCGTCATTACTGTGTCAGCTGTATGAATGTGCAGGTGTGAATGTGTTCGTAAAACACCAGCACTTTCCACGCCACCCCGAAGCGTGGCGAAACGCGTCCTCCGACCTTTTCATACCCCCACTACCCATGTCTGTGTGGAGTTGATGTTATATAGTACCCAAGCCCGAAGCGTGGTGAGCGCAGCGAGCCCCGTGAGGGGACGAGGATTACTTAACATGTATTCCGGGTCCCCTCGCGGGGCTCGCTGCACTTGCCACGCTTCCGGCTTGGCGGCTCGCTGCGCTCGATACACTATATTAAATCAACTCCACGCCGACGTGGATAGGGGGGTATGAAAAGGTCGGAGGACGCGTTCCGCCGCCGCTCGCCACGCTTCGGGGTGGCGTGGATACAGGGGATGACGCAAAACAATGCCATCACATGTAATCACATCTCATAGTAAGCACCCATCACATCTCATGGCATGGGTGCTTTTACAATGAAATATCAGATCGCATCACATTTGGTGCCATGCCATCTTATGCGATATTTCATTGTATAAGCACTCCTGTGCACTTAATATAGACATCACATCGCACAGCACTATACACGGTACGTAATGCGATTTTCTTACGCAGAATACCCCCTAGTGGGCCCCGTGCTAGGAAACAAGTACCGTTCTTTCCTATCCGTCATTTCTCTTGCATCAGAGCACATACAAAAGCTGCAAATTATTTTTTGAAGCTAGCTTTCACAAATTTGACTGAACACTAGGATCCTGAGGCAAATTCCCTCTTAGCTGGACAAAACCATGTGCACTGCAGGGGGGCAGATGTAACATGTGCAGAGAGATTTAGCTTTGTGTGAGTTATTTTGTTTCTGTGCAGGGAAAATACTGACTGCTTTATTTTTACACTGCAATATAGATCTCACTTTGAAGGAAAACCCCACCCAAATCTAATTTTCTCTGCACATGTTACATCTGCCCCACCTGCAGTGCTCATAGTTTTGTCCAGCTAAGAAGGAATTTGCCTCTAAGAGTGAACTAGAATAAGGCCCCCTGTTTCAAAAGTTAGGAGGCAGTGTGCATAGAGCAAACAACTCACAGGGACTACTGATAGACAAGGTTTGCTATACATAAATGCCAGTTCATCAATGTTATCCCACATGTTCACTGTCTGACCAAGTGCCAAACTGAGGAAAGCACAAGGGTTGGAGGTCCCTGTTACAGACAGAGCAGCGTTGATACCCACTAATTGTTTCTAAAGACAGAGCAGAGGCCACTGTGTTCCTACCCACACCAAGTAACATGTTCTTTGTTCTCTAAACCGTACAGGACCTTGTGCTTGTACCCATGTCACCCACTGCATCTCCCTGCCATCCACTGCCTCCTCCTGACACCCCCTGCCTTTTGTCATCTGCCTCTCTATATTATCCTTTGCATCCCCCCGCCTTATGCAGTCATCCTCTGCCCCACTCTCTCTCTCTCTCTGTATATATATATATATATATATATATATATATATATATATATATATAATTTATTTTTTCATATGGTAACACCAGTTTATCACATGTCTAATAACACAGCTGGAAGATGACCAGCACACATTGCTGATAGCAGACATTTTGCATTTATTAACATATCTTATAGCTATTAAATCAATTTCAATTCTATCATTATTGTATTTAGAATGCATTTCACCACATGGCCTTGTTCACCTGACGCTCTTATGTGAACACATCCATGTGGTAAAATGTGTTCTAAACACTTATACCCGGATCCTCGGAGCTGCCCAGCAACAACCAGAGCCCCGGTTGCTCAGCTCCTCTCCCTCACTGCCGGGCTTTGGCACCCCCTGGTCCATGCAGACCTCATTGCCTCCACTGCCGCCTCCTCCCCAGCAGCAGCAGCTGGCTGCTCCCCACCCTGCTGACCACAACCTCAACTCCCTGTACAGGCCGGAGCCTGAGAGCTACTACAACCACCATCAGGTAACCAGCAGGTCACACTGCCCTATGCTCAGCTGGCACATGGCATTCACCCTATGCTGCCTAATACCCATTGTGTCTCTTGTGCACGGCATGCTAATGGCACTGCCAGCCTCTGCCTACTTGTGGTGCCACCTGCATAAGGTGACATTGCCAAATATGAATCTGTAAATAAGATAATAGTGAATAATGCACCTCTTCCATTGTGTGCATGTATATCGCCATTATATCACTTTTACTGATGGGGCCCCCAAAAGTTTGTTGTCCAGGGCCCCCACAGACCTTAATCCGGCCCTGGTGGAGACCGAAACTAATTGCTTAAAAAAAAAGAGGCAAAATGGATCCACATTTTGGACACCACTGCCACAGTGCTTCCAGTCATGCGCCTCTCCTGCCCAGTGGGACCTGACAGCTGCTGGTGTACAGTATATGGCTAATACAGTGCTTTGTCTCTATTGCTTGGATACCACTGGTGTGACATACCCTGTTCTTTGAATGATGTATATGTTTTATGTTGTTTGTCTATGTATGTTCTTATTTCTGATGTACTTGGAAAACTGTCCTCCCCCCGGCAGGCAATTTCCGGTTCCGGGTATGATGTCATCCATCCTTGTTGTAATTTTGGTGCCAAATGTGTCTGGCACCATTTAAATAAGACTTTTATTGGCAAGCTGCTTAATCAGAGGTCTGTCATTCAGGTGCCAACAGGGAGGGGTAAATCTGGTTAGGAAAAAAAAAAAAAACAGTTTGTATCCCTATTGCACACTGAATGAGAAATATACATATAATAATCAGATAATACAGAGATCTTGGTTGCATATATCTGCAGATATAGGGTTAAGCCCCCAGGCCGTACGTCAAGGCATCTCTGTCACTGGGGGTCCCTAACACTGGGTATGGGTCTGGGGTGTGGGCCCCCAATATGCAGGCACAGGCTGACTACTCCAGGGCAGCACACCATTTAAATAAGGCCTTAGATTTGTTTGGAAAATGGGCAAAACCATGTGCACTGCAGGTGGGGCAGATGTAACATATGCAGAGAGAGTTAAGGCAGCCATACATCTGCAGATCGGTTGTCAGATTGGGCTGGCTGGAACAAAATCCTGGTAATGGATGAGAGCAAATGACAGTTGACCATTTGCTTTGAAATGCTGGAAAACTGCCAAACTATAATTCAGATACTACCAGGTTTTTGTTCCAACCAGCCCAATCTGACAATCGATCTGTAGATGTATGGCCAGCTTTCGATTTGAGTGAGCTATTTTGTTTCTGTGCAGGGTAAATACTGGCTGCATTATTTTTACACTGCAATTTAGATTTCAGTTTCAACACACCCCACCCAAATTTAACTCTCTCTGCACATGTTGCATCTGCCCCACCTGCAGTGCACATGGTTTTGCCCATTTTCCAAATAAATTTGTACTGCAATCAGATCTGAATAAGGGCCTATGTTTGTATGTATTGTTCATGTAAATTTTTCTGTTATTGCTATGTACTTGACTGCTGCACGTTGCTACAGACACGATTTCTATTACTCCACGCTCAAATATACAATTGTTCAAAAGTGATATTTTTCTATTTTCTTTTGTGTTTTCCCTTGCTCTGATATTTTGATGTCATTTTTGCTGCATTTAAAAATGATAAACGTTAAAAAAAATGTGAGCATCATTATTGGATACACTTGTTGGTGATGTATTATTGTTATTGAGTAAAGAATTGACAGGGGTTATGTAATTAATGACATAAAAGTAAAATAGCACAAAACTACAGTATAGCATAGCAATCAGTCAGCTAATGGTGGATCCCATAATAACAGACAAATCAAACTTTCCCTAGTAGAAATCATGGTTAAAAAAATGGATAACAAAAAAATAATGTAAGTGCTTCCATAAAAGCTTGCTGTTCTTACCGCTCTAGAGCAAGTCATGATATTCCATAACATCTGTGTCCTATCTGACAAGGTCTAACAATCTACTTTCCCCACAAGATTATTCTTCAATGTTTCTCCAACTGGGTCCTTGAGCCCTCCAACAATTCAAGTTTTTTAGACCACCTATCTGGTGCACAGGGCAGGCTTATTCATTACTAGCTGTCACATTTTATTAGATGTGGTGCATTCATTCCTAACTCACATATTCTAAAGATCTGCAGGCGGTCTGGAAAACATGAACTGTCAGGGTTACTGAGGACCTAGTTTGAGAAACAGTGCTTTAAACTAAAGAGATGTACTCAAGCAAAAGTTGGAAGCTGAAGATACTCTGAAATATGTGTTATTTTAAAACAAATGGAAAAAAATAATTTCGTGAAAGACTAGATGACGTACTGTACACATCATTGAGAATTAAGTTAAATATTTCAGTCCAAATTTTTTTTGCAAACAATTATGTATTAACAGACTATGTGCAACCTGTCTTGAATCGGGGTATTAGAAACACTTTACTACCTCTCAAGTGTCTCTCTAGGCTTGCTCTGTGTTGCACACCCAGGAGGGTGAAACCTGATATACATGCTGTAAACCATCCAGTTTCTGGTCTGTGTGTCACCTTGTCATACTGTAGCACCCTCTCCTGACCCTGCTGTGTCTGCCTCACCCTTTGATACTCAGCTCTGTCCTCCATCATTACTGCAGACTGCTGCCACGCTGCATACAAACCAAAGTTCTCTCCATTCCCATGGTATGGGCGTGGCCATCTTGGATTCGATCACATGATCATTTCCAACCAATCCTAGACTTCCTGTTTATGACATCATAGACTCTAGCCAATCCCTGCACATATCTCCCTATAAGTATAGTGGGTTGAGCTATGGGAAGTTGCCAGTACAATGTTTCCAGAGTAAGTTGCATGTCTCCACAGCTCCAGTGAAATCCTGCTATCTCTGTGTGCACTATCCTGCTGCACATAGGGATGCCACCTCTCTCGGATTTCCATGATTCTCCTGGATTTGGTGGCAACCCTCCCTGGAGGCTTTTCCAGGCACCTGGATTCCAGGATTCTCCCCGAATCCAATTGACTGGAAAAGCCTGGACAGCCTCCCGTTGCTCACAGGCTACTGTTTATTACACCACCAAATACAGTATGGTGCGCTATCACGTCGGTGACACTTTGGATGAGGAAGCATTACATCCCAGCGGTGGGGATTGGCAGTGTCGGCCGTGTCTGCATGTGGTTGGACACGAAAACACAGAAGACTGATTTGCTGTTGGATTGCTCCCAGCGCATGATGAATAAGAAATTGTCACTTTGTATGTGACTAGTGGTGTGGGCCCGGCGGTGCTGGTGTAGAAGTGAGATTCTGCGGGCTGTCCAGGTGGTGAGTGGAGGCCATACGGGTTTGCTATCTATCTATCCACATCCATCGAGAAGCTCTTGGTTCCCACTGGCTGCATATGACCCTGTCCTTTTCTGTCTGTATATACTCTGATTAGACAATCTGTACTATGGGCGTCATATAAGTACAGAATAATGCAATTCTATACTGCTGTTGAATAGATTAGTAATTAGTGTTTAAAACAATTAAATCATGTGGAAAATAAGACCAAATATACTGATCATACACAAAAGTATTGTGTGTTAATTTATGCTCAGATGCTCAGCATCACAAAATCTTTAGCGCTTGTAAATTATGACATAAAAAAGAATTGCACTTTATTATACAGTGCTGTCTGTCCGAGGATTTATTGAAGGAATACTCAGCAAGGTACAGTGGCATCATTTGATTTTACAGCTTGCCATCAGTAATTTTGTGTAGTGTTGTACACCAAAGCAGAGATTGGCACATGAATCATAGACTGGATGGCCCCTGACCTTTTTTTTTGCTAGCCCTATTGGTGGTGGAGGTGGTGATGGAATTTCTGGGCAACTGGAAAACAACCCTTAGTGCACCCCCATGAAAATGTATTTACTGTATAGCTCAAAAGCAAATTTTCAACAGGGTAAGAATTATATCAGTTGTGATTGGCCTGCAACTATGCCCTGAGAAATCAGCAAATTTCCTAAAATGCCTTGTTCTGAGGGTTTGTATTTGGCTGCCAAGTTTCCCGGCAGCCAAATATGGATGAACCTGAAGCACCGCACAGAGCAGTCAGATCTGTGCAATGCTTCTCTATGTAAAAAATAGAAGAATTAAATAAATAAATGAGAATGTTCTCTGAAAAAAGCTGCTAAAATGGGTTCATGCTACGAAGTTTGCCGGCCATGCAGGCATTGGTAAGACCTGCAAATTCATCATCAGATCCTATGGAGGCTGTCCCTTAATAAGGATGTACAGGAGTATATTACCTCCTGCCCAAATTGTGCTCAATATAAGGTAATCAGCCTCCTGCTGGCCAGCTAATCCCTTTATCTGTGCCTCATCGTCCTTGGACCCATCTGTCCTTGGACTTCATTACTGACCTTTCTATGTCCAGTACCCACAACAACATCTGTGAGGTTGTGGATCATTTCACAAAAAATGTCTCACTTTATCCCTTCACAAGGCCTTCCATCTGCCTCCAAACTGGTGCAGCTATTTATACAACACATGTTCTGGCTTCATGGGTTACCTGAAGAAATTATTTCTGATCGTGACATTCAATTCGTCGCTAAATTCTGGCGAAACCTATGTTCCTTTTTATAATGGGGGAAAGGGGAAAATGGGAAGACAAGTGCACAGGCGTGGGAAATCAGAATTGCAATTCAGAAATGAAAATGAATATGTTAATCCACATGTAATTAGCATGAGATGGTAAAGGTACCATATAGGTAATACTTGTGTGGAGGTGCACCCTTGAGAGTAAATATGTTAGAGATGTTGGGGCACTCTTGAAAATTAACAGTTAAGTTATTAGCAGTGTGCACTGTAGGACTGTACACAACATGGAATAAGTACTATCAGTGGATGATTGGGATGAATCCCCATATTATTGCTATTAATTAAGACTTAACGTTTAATTATTTATATTAAAATAGGTTTATAGACACACCCACACACACATAAAGACACACAAAACATATTATATATACAGATATGTACAAAGGAAAAGAAAAAAAAGTATGTCCCTTGGTGTGGTGCACCACCAAGGGACATACTTTTTTTCTCTTTTCCTTTGTATCAAATATTATGGGGGAAATTTACTAATATGAAAAACCTAGTTTCCACTGTTTCAGTCGTATGCAAAGTCGTGTTCCGGAGGGGGATTTACAAAGCAGTCATATAATGCATAATATGCTTTGTAACCCTCCGATGGTGTAATGATTCGTATTAGTGCGCTATATATACGGCCGCTAATACGAATTCCTACAGGCAGTCTGCACGGATCAGTCAGATCCGTGCAGGCTGCAGAGTGTAAAAAAAAAAATAGATAAAAAAATCGGCGTGGGGTCCCCCCACAGCTGTAACCAGCACCAGGCTGAAAGAGCCGGGGCCGGTAATTAAAATTCAGGGAACCGACAAATAGGGGTTCCCCGATTTTTAACAACCAGCCTCAGGCTCCAGGTCCGGGGCTGGTTCCCAAAATACGGGGGACAAAATGACTAGGGGTCCCCCGTAATTTAAGAACCAGCCCCAGGCCAAACCAGCCAGCAGGGTAATGCCACAGCCGGGGGGAGACTTTTTATACAAGTGCCCCCGGCCAAAGCATTCAGCCCTCTGACCAGTCAGCCTGGCCAGGGGCCCTGGGGGAGTGGGGACCCCCCCAATAAAGGGGTCCCCCCCCCTCCAGGACTTACCTGACCAGGCTGAAGCCTGGTGCTGTCCCCGGTGGCCACCGGGCTGATCTTATTGTAAAAAAAAGATGAATAAACATACTGAGAAGAGGCGCCGAACATGAAACATCTCTGCCGCCTCTTCTCAGTATGATTTCTATTGGCAGCCTAGCGGCCAATCAGGAGCCAAGAAAGTCGGCTCCTGATTTGCCAGAAATCATTCTGAGTAGAGGCGCAGAGGAGGAAACATCTCTGCGCCTCTCAGTCCGCAGCCGGGAGCTGCCGGAGTCGCCGGCAGCTTGAAGAAGAAGGAAGAAGATGGAAGAAAAAGGAAGAAGCCCTGGATTACTGCGTAACAAGCCTGAAGAACTTCCATGGAGGACCTGGGTGAGTTGGATTTCCTTCCACAGGTCCACCATGGATTTCTTCTGACCCTGGATGGGATGCCGACACCGACATGAAGATTGACATGCAGAAGAATGCCGACATGGATCCGGAACCAGGACAAGGCACCGGATCAAGACTCTGGGACCTACCTATGGGATCAAGATAGGTAAGTATCAGTGTGTGTGTAATGTATGTATTAAACTTTTATTTTTCAGGTGTCAGTGTGTATTTATGAAACAATTTTTTTACTGTGGAACTACAAGTGCCAGCGGGCCCTTTAATGCCCCGCAGGCTGGGACTTGGGGTTCTCCAAGTCCCAGTTTGTGGGGGAGGCTTGCTGAGACTCATAGTTCCACAGTTTAAAACAATAGTTTATTCATTTTTTTTTTTACACCAAGATCAGCCCGGTGGCCACCGCACAGGGCCACCGGGGACAGCACCAGGCCTCAGCCTGGTCAGGTAAGTACTGGAGGGGGGACCCCTTTATTGGGGTGGTCCCCACTCCCCCAGGGCCCCTGGCCAGGCTGACTGGTCAGAGGGCTGAATGCTTTGGCCGGGGGGACTTGTATAAAAAGTCTCCCCCCGGCTGTGGCATTACCCTGCTGGCTGGTTTGGCCTGGGCTGGTTCTTAAAATACGGGGGACCCCTAGTCATTTTGTCCCCCGTATTTTGGGAACCAGCCACAGACCTGGAGCCTGGTGCTGGTTGTTAAAAATCGGGGAACCCCTATTTGTCGGGTTCCCTGATTTTTAATTACCGGCCCCGGCTCTTTCAGCCTGGTGCTGGTTACGGGTGGTGGGGGGACCCCACGCCGTTTTTTTTTTTTTTTTTTTATATATTTATTTTTCTATTTTTTTACACTGAAGCCTGCACGGATCTGACTGATCCGTGCAGGCTTAAAGCAAATACGACAGGACAATCAAGGTGTATTTTCCTGCCGTATTTTCGTGGCTGTTTCACGCCAATTAGCAGCCGTATTATCAATACAGCTGCTTAGTAAATCAGGAACCACCATTCTTTTGAATGGTGATTCCTGTCGTATTCTATCGATGGTGTAGACATTCGTATTTGTAAATACAAATACGAATGTCCCATCTTTAGGAATACGAATTGCTGTATTTTTGGGATAGTAAATCCCGAAAATACAAATGTGTAAAAAATATGTGTATTTCAGCCTACGAACACACCTATTTTTTACGAATTCATATTAGTAAATTTCCCCCTATATGTCCAGAGGTTGCACACCTTCGTAAAATACAGACAAGCATCTTTGTCATATTTCAATAGAAGGTCCAGTTTATCTATATAACCAATCATATAAGTTTTTAAGTTCTGTGCGATTGGCAACCCCCCCCCCCCCCCCCCTCTTTTTTATACAGATATGTACACAATATTGGAGGGTATTTTTCTGGATAAGATAAAAATCCCTGAATCCCTGCTGAATGATATGAGGCAGATGATATAGACTGCCAGTTGAGTTCTTAGGAAAATGTAACAGTGTATCAAAAAGCTGTACCACTATAGAGGAAGAAAAATATTTGTCTGTCAATACTTTGTTTCTAGATAGTATCCAGATAGTCTGCTGGAGGTTTATTCGATAGGAAAGCAGCAGTGAGAGGTATGAGACAGGGGTGCCCACTCTCGCCAGCCCTGTTCGCACTGGCCATCGAGCCTCTGGCTTGCATGTTGCGCGGACACCCAGATATAGTAGGATTCAAGACAGGTGCCATAACAGATACGGTGGCATTATATGCCGATGATTTATTGATATTCCTATCTAACGGCGGGAGGGCAGCCCCGATAGTGATGGAGGAGATTAGGAGATTCGGGGATTATTCCGGGTTTCAAGTAAACTGGAGCAAATCAAGCATCCTGTCGGCGAGACTTCGGGACACCGGAACCACATTAGTGAATACACCCCTTAAGTGGGTTCAATCCTTTAAATATCTGGGGATTTGGATTTCCCGGGATCCCGCAGAATATAAGACGCTGAACCTGGAACCATTTATATTATATCTTAACCAGAAAATAAAAATGTGGCGGAAACTACCACTAACAAGCACAGGTAGAGTAAATATGATAAAGATGATTGTGCTCCCTAAGTTTTTATATGCACTGCAACAGGCTCCACAGTATGTGCCTGATTCCTTTTTTAGGAAAATAAATAGTATGTTCTCCACCTTCATTTGGAACAATGCACGTTCCAAGGTTTGACTACAGACCTTGATGAGAGGGAGGGACGAGGGAGGATTGGCGTTGCCCAATCTTAAAATGTACTATATGGTGAGCCAACTGACATTACTCGTGGAATGGCTGGGGCCTAGCGGCAGGTAGTGGGTGCTGTAGCACAGAGTGAGAGCGGAACCACCCCACTACACAAATTGTTAAAGGGTCGAGTACATAAGAGGGATGCCCCAGTGGTAGCACAAGCAGTGAAAATATGGAGGGATGCCAACAAACTGATGAAATTCTCTGAAGTAGATCTTGAACACCCCTTAAATGACCCTCAGGGAATGAAAGAGATAAAGCATCTCCAAGTAACTAAGGTATGGGAACAGTATAGGGTAACCACGCTGGGTCAGATTTATAATGGTGATATATTAAAATCATTTAAACAGTTGCAGGAGGAATTTTCAGTGCTTACAACGCACTTCTTTAGATACCTCCAGCTAAGGAGTGCTTTGGAGACTCACTTTTCTGGAATCCCTCCAAGATTTGGGACATCCCCAATTAAAAAACTGCTCAAATCTGTAAAAAAAAACAAAACTAACTTCGAAAATATATAACCAACTAATGCAGTCGGATTGAAGCGGATTGGATGAGCTGAGGGAGAAATGGGAGAGCGATATAGGGCCAATAGAAAGAGATGAATGGGCTAGCGCGTTATAATCGGTATCAAAAGCTACAAACTCAATCAGATTACAGCAAATACAATTGTTTATGTTACATAGGGCATATTTAACAACGACAAGATTGAAGAAGTTTGGTGGTAGGTCCTTTGATAAATGTCAAAAGTGCCTAAGAGCTACGGGCTCATTTTACCATCTGGCCTGGGAGTGCCCAAAAGTACAGGAATTTTGGGAAAAAGTTAAACAAACTCTGGTAGATATGGGGGTTAATAAGGAGAGCCTGACATCTAAATGCTGTCTTTTGAATATGATAGGGGATGGAAGTATGGGTAGGGAGGATAAGTCCTTTATTATTAATATATGTGCCTTGGCCAAGGTAATGATTGCCAGGACCTGGCTGGCAGATACTGGCCCGGAGTTTGAAGGGTGGAAAAGACTGGTAGAATACACAGTTACACATGAAAAATATATACACATACACAGAAACACGATAAGCAAATTTAATAAAGTATGCAGTAAATGGATAAACCATAATGGAACTATATAAACTGAAAATATAGATTTTTTTTTTCTTATGTTATTTATTTAGATACTTTTTTTTTTTTTTTTTTTAAATAGAAAATACATTCACTAAAAAGCACTGGATACACAGGGTGAGATATAGATATCCAGCCAGGTCAAGAAACAAGGCCACAAAGGCAGAATAAATAAAGGACAGCATAAAAGTATTAAAGGAAGGGGAAAATAAAACGAGCCGGGTGACCAAAGCATAGTATACATCAGATTTCCTTCTGATCAAGCATGGCTTTAAAAGGAATTTATAAACCCGTTGAAGTAGCACTGGAAATGAAAAAGGGCCAAATAGTTACATGGAAAGGGAATGGGAAAGGGTGGGCATGAGTGGGCAAGTACTGATGTTAGTAGTGTGATGTTTTATGTTTTACTGGGAATAGCGGGATAGAATTAACAAAAGGAGTGATACAATGTGATGTACGTAACCAGGCGCAATTTCCCAATGATAATGTATTGTTATGTAATTGTGAAATGTATAATGTCTATGTTATTTTTACTATGAAATGTATAATGTCTATGTCATTTTTATATGCATACCACATTTAAATAACCTGTACAATTCCATCCTCAAAGGAAACATGGCACCAGACCGCTTCAATGACGCCAGAATTATATTAATCCCCAAGCCAAACAAAGACCCAACAGAAGTTTCCTCATACAGGCCCATTTCTTTATTGAATCAAGATCTAAAAATATTCTCAAAAATAATGGCACAAAGATTACAGTTAATTCTCCCAAATATCCTCCATCCTGCGCAAACGGGCTTCGTCAGAAACCGACATTCGGTGAACAACATCAGAACACTTATTGCAGCCCTAACACATACCAAGCTGGCAAGGGAGCTAGACAACCTAATACTAAGTTGCGATGCGGACAAGGCATTCGACCGAATCTCATGGTCCCACTTAACCCGGGTGTTCATACATCAGGAATTCGGCCCAGAATTCATACATATCTTCAATGCATTATATAAAGACCCCAAAGCATCTCTCACCATAAACTCCCTAAACTCCACACAATTCACATTATTCAGAGGGACACGACAAGGGTGCCCACTGTCGCCCCTTTTTTTTAACTTGGCATTAGATCCCATTTTACGTTATTTTGACTCTTTACCCGATTGGACGGGCATCAAGATAGGCGCAGACACAATTAAATTCTCAGCCTTTGCAGATGACCTATTGTTATATTTCTCCAACCCCAAACAAATCATCCCCACACTAATAACAGTACTCAACAGACTGGAAACGGTAACAGGTTTCAAATTAAACTATACCAAGACGATAGCATTAGCGCTAGGGCCGAGATCTAAACTAGGATGGGGAAACACATTCCCATTCACATGGGCAGTAAACACAATACAATACCTAGGTATAAACATACACCCGGACATCGAAAAACTATATGAACTTAACTACAACAGTTTGTTCACCAAATCTTACCAAGATTTTCAAAAATGGAAGAACCTGCCCCTCTCATACATAGGTAGGAGTCACCTGTATAAAATGATAACTTTCCCAAGGCTGCTATACTTGATACAAATGCTGCCCATAATGCCTAGAAAACAAGACCTAAAACTATTTAACAAAGCTCTATCCGCTTTTATATGGGGGGGAAAAAAAGCAAGGATCTCATTATTCAAACTCCAACAACCTAAAGAATTAGGGGGAGTGAACCTGCCATGCCTAAAGAGTTATGCGCTGGCAGCCAATTATAAAATAGCAATTGACTGGATTAAAGGCAACAATGTATACACCAGTAGATCCCGAGAACAAACCTTTAGCCCACATAAAGATCTAGTAGTGTTATTACATACACACCCCAATTCACTAGAAAAGGATTTAAGAGAAAACATCCTAATAAACACAACATGTACAGCATGGAGATCAACACGAATCAATAAGAAATTAAAAACACACAAATCCTTATTCATGCCGCTAAACGGAAACCCCAACTTTAGCCCCTATCACACACACCCATGCTTCCTCGAATGGAACAAAAAAGGATTGCGCTACATTTACCAGTTCATGGACTTGGCTCAATGGAAACCTTTAACTAGAGCCCAAATACAAGAAAAACACCCAAACATCACATTCCCGCTTTTCCAATATTTGCAGGTTGCTAGCTACATCACCAAACTTATACGAGATTTAACAAACCAGGACAAAAGTAACGACCTGGATTCAGCGGTTAGACATACTACAACAATATTAACCACATCACAAATTTACTCTAAATCTCGAAAACTATTAGACATCACCACCCCACCACTAGGTCTTTTAAAATGGCAAGCAGACTTTCCTAACATCACAATGGAAAAAATCCTATCATCATATGTAGAAATGAATAAACGCTTAGTGGCCAGCACATTCATGGAAATGAACCAAAAAATCCTCCACAGATCTTACTATACACCTAAACTAAGATTTCTGACCGGAGAATCTCAGACGTCTAATTGCTTTAAATGTCAAGAACCAAACGCAGACATGATGCACTGTCTATGGGAATGCTCAATTGTTAGAGAATTCTGGGGGGAAATACAGTCCTATATAAATTCACAATTAAATATACAATTCAAGATAACTAAAGAATGGGCCTTCTGGAATGTTTACACCAAACAAGATAAAACGACACTAACAAAAGGTACAAAACAATTACTACTTAAAATAGCAGCAGCAGGAAAGAAAACCATTCTTTCACAGTGGGTAGAAACTACACGAATCTCGCTATCACTTTTGTATCCTAGAATCCAACACATGTTCACAATGGATTGGACAGAAGCAATGACAAATAAGGAAAAATTAGTAAGCAAATTTGTCAACACATGGTTACCGTATATAATAACCCTTAGCGCACAAATGAAAGACGCGGTGAGAAATAGCCTTAAGTCTACTACATGGTATGACCTGGAGATGGTAGCAAATGAGAGACTTCCCTTTTAATAAAAAAGAAAAAAGAGTATGCGCGGTTACATGGCCCAGTCAACCAGGGACAAGAAGTAAAGGGAAATGCCAACAGGGTTACAGATTTAATGAAGTATTGTATAAACCAAAATGTTTCTTTAATATCAAAATGTTTATTTACACCCCAACATCAACACCTTAACGCCATTGTCACGCAACATCAGAAAGAACGACAAACACCATATTACCTCGATAATTGTAAACTATACCTCTGACTCTAGTATTCTTGTGTCTAGAACCCCCAATGAACAAATATGTATAACATGCAATGATAAGCTTGTACTGTTACTTGTATGTGAAACAACTTGTGATAATCAATAAAAATTGTTAAAAAAAAAAAAAAAAAAAGGATAAAAAAAAAAAGAAGGAAAGCAGCAGTGCAAGCATGTATTGGCAGAAAAGGAGTTATAGTTACCGTATTGGCTTTAGATCATGTAGAACAGTGGTTCCCAACCCTGGTCCTCAAGTACCCCCAACAGTGCATGTTTTGCAGGTCTCCACACAGAATCACAAGTGACATAATGTGCCTGAATAATGAGTTCACCTGCCAAGTGACCTGGAAAACGTGCATTGTTGGGGGCACTTGAGGACCAGGGTTGGGAACCACTGACGTAGAAAGTGGTACACATATTTCAAACAACATGGATTTCAATTATTCTAAAGGTCAGCGACATTTGACACTTGTTCATAACCATGTGTAAGCACCTATCCCATGAGTACAACATTGATGCCAGAGTACCTTTGATTGTGGCAATTAGTATTGATAATACTTAATTAACCTCAAGGACCATCAATAGGTTATGAGATGTTGCTTAATCGTCACATTATGTGTTGTGGTTATTTTGCATACAGTTTGTTAGATTTAGTGGTGAAAAATCTAGTTCACAGTGTTATAATGTTTAAACCATAATAGTCCAGACTCCAATAAAACAAAACATAGAATTCATCTTTTAGATATCACAATAGTATAGATATCCAGCAAAATAATACTCAGATTTTAGAACTCAGATAACGCGTTCAAATACGCTAATATATTTGTATACTCCGCAGTTTCGTGGTTAATAGAATAGTTCTATATTGTTCATTCAGGTAGACAGATATTCTACATATGCATATGAATAAGTCTCAAAGCTGTCCCACATGTTCTGGCTTCATGGGTTACCTGAAGAAATCATTTCTGTCCTTGGCATTCAATTCTTCGCCAAATTCTGGCAAAACCTATGTTCCATCCTCCAAATCAAACTTAAATTCTCCACGGCTTATCACCCACAGACAAATGGTCAGACTGAACGTGTTATGATCTAGAGACCTTTTTGAGACTGTTTGTTTCTTCTTCACAGGATTACTGGGCTGAATTAATTCCATGGACCGAATTCTGTCCCAATAACGAGTTTCATACATCTTCTACATCCACACACTTCTTGGCAAATTATGGTTTCCACCCCAAAGTACCTGAATTTCAACCTCTTCCAGCATCTTCTGTCCGTGCAGTAGACCTAACTGTCAAGCGGTTCTCTAACATCTAAACAAGCATCTACACTGCTCTGCTGAAGCTTCAATAAATTACAAAAGATTTGCGGACAGAAGACGCAGAGCAGTACCCACTCTAAAACCTGAGGATCGGGTGTGGCTGTTGGCTTGAAATCTCAGATTGTGGGTTCCTTCAATGAAATTTCCACCCGATATATCAGGCCTTTTCCTGTAGAGCAAATTATTAATAACTCCTAGACAGATGGCATGCTCCTAAATTGATCCAAGAATTCTCGCAAGCCAAAATGGTGTCCTGGGGCCACCCATAAAGGTGGAGGTGCTGTCATAAATCGGGGTGTTAGAAACACTCTTTAACCTTTTATAACAGTGTCTGTCACTCAACACCTATTCCAGATGCCAACCCTGAAAACTGACATATGAAAAAATCCAATGAACTCACAACCATTTTATACAATGAAGGGGACATATTTTGGTTATGAATTAGAATTGCATGCAATTGCATCTGCATATATCTCTCGCAATTTCTGGCATTTGGGAGCTGTTACTTAGGGTAATTGGGTAGAGTCATATGTATCCCAAGTCGCATCTCCACTAGTGACCGCATGGGAATTACTTTGCAACAATAGGGCACTGCATGCAAAAGAGTTTTTTTTGTGGATGTGCTGACTATAATGCAGGATATTCAGGGATGAGTATATGCAAAGATCGAGTTGCTTTCAGTTGAATCTCCTGCACCAAGGACAGAGCTGGAGCAATGCATGCTGCAGCAGCTGATAAGGGTATAACCTCTATACATTAAAAAGTACCTCTAGTTCTGCAACAGTTTATATTTTAGTTTATATAGTTTAGTTTATAGTTTATATGCTATTTGTTACAGGCTGCAGGGCGGCACACAGGTTCAGCCGTAATGAAGTCCTCAGCTGTAATCACCCCTTAAATGTTTCCCAGCAATCTAAGCAGAATGTCTGATTCGCACAGTCAGCAAGGACTTCCGACTGATGCTAGGCAACCCAGACGCCAGAAGACGACAACATCTGATACTGTAAGAAGTCCCATTATGTAACCGCGCACCTGTGTGGATTACTCGATATCTTCTGTCATCTCTGGGTCTTGAGGATTGTTGAGTGGTCCTTTATATTTCCATGTGACTACTACCAAGATGCTGGTTATAGCTTCTAGCTTAATATGAGGTGGAACAGGGTGGAACTGAGTTCCACCACCTATAATTTTAGATGGAACTACTGTAGTTCCAACTCCACCATGGCCCTACACAGTAATTCCAAAAGGAAAGCATGCTCCACCACCCATGTCAATGGATGATCCAGGTGGCATTAGTGTCACTAATGAGCTAAAGCCACTTCCTCCTCCTAAGGTCCTGGTGGCTCCATAGTTTTCATCCACCTACGGTCAATCCCTCATGGTACTAAAGTGGAAATTAGTTCAATCACCTCTCCAGGACCACTTTAAGCTCTGCTTCTAGGTTTTTGCTTGTTCCTGTTCCTGCTCCTGCTCCCGTGCCTTGTGGTATCCTGTCGTTCCTGTGGTCCACCTTGTTTGCTGGAACAGCTTGGTTGTTATTCGATTCTGCTCAAGCTAATTTTTGGTTGGAACTCAGGCGCTTCAGAAACTCTTTCGTTACTAACTGGCGCTCCACGCTGAACCCTGTTTCTGCTGCACCTTACGCTTGCACTCAGTGCCAGATTAAGCTCTAAATGGGCCTGGAGCTGAATATTATCATGGGCCTATTATGCACAATACTAGGGGATGTAGCCAGTACCTAATAATGTGGAGGGCATGGCCAGTGTTCTGCTCATGTGTGTGTCCCTATTTGTGTAAATACTTACAACTAATTATATATTTATTATTTATTTCTATTCTTATACAGCGCACACATATTCGGCAGCGCTTTACAGTGTATAGTAGAACATCTACATTAGTCCCTGCCCCAGTGGAGCTTACAATCTATATTCCCTACCACATGTACACACACACAGACATTCTAGGGTTAATTTTTGTTGGAAGCCAATTAACCTGCCAGTATATTTTTGGATTGTGGGAGGAAACTGGAGTACCCGGAGTAAACCCACACAAGTACGGGGAGAATATACAAACTGCGCACAGTTAGGGCCATGGTGGGAATTGATCCCAAGACCTCAGTGCTGTGAGGCAGTAATGCTAACAATTACACCATCCGTGCTGACCCATATATGCCTGGAAAAGGCAGGGGCTGGCATAGGAAAAATGCAAAGGGTTTAGTATAGGGTGTAAACTGGCAAAGAGGTTTGCATATGCAAGGGACCGGCACAGAAAAGAGGGAAAATAGAAGCTGCAGATATACTTACCTTACAGCGGCGGCTTCAGACTTTGGGCTGCAGTGCAGACCATGTATCGCTAGCAATGAGAGCATTGGACGAGAGGTGCGGCACTCGGACTAACAAAACTGGTCGAAAAAAGGAGATGACTACTCCATCTGAGGACGTTTCAGCAAAAATTCACAATATGCTTCATAAACAGGGACATTGTGCACCAAAGGCGTGCATTAAAAATGTATACCATAATGCCCATTACATGTTTAGCCACACACAATAATGTTCATTATGTATTATGCCAAACACCATAATGCCTATTAAAAATTATGCTACATAAGTGCTGCTTACCTACATGCTCATTGCCAGGGGTTCCATGATTATTGCCAAGGGTTCCATGCTTGTTGCCATGTGGGATTACATGCTCATTGCCAAGGGAGAATACATGCTTGCGGTAACCGGGGGACAGCCACCGCTGGGCAGAAGTGACAGCCATTGACAGCCGGGCAGAGAGCAGGGGGCTGCCCGGCTGAATTAAGAGAACTGCAGGTCCCAGCTATTTTAAATAATACCCCTTTCACACCAGAAAATGTATGGTCCCAGGATGATGCAGGTTCATTCCCGGGCTGGCCCCTTTTACACCAGCCTAGTCCCTGCATTTTCTGGTGTGAGGGGGAGAGAACCCCCCTCTCCTCCCTTTAACCAACCAGCTATAGCTTCGGAACCAACTGACCCATTTACATGAGACCAGTATCATATTGAAGAACTTTTGAGTTGGCTTTGAATTATTTTGGTCCCGTGAAACTGGGACATTTATTTCCAAAGAAATCTACCCTCAAACAACATAAACAGCTATGAAATTACATTTCAGAAATGAAAAAATCGGTTTACCCACAATATCTCTGGAACCAATTAACCCATATGGACCAGTCTGGTATCAGATTGAAGGCCCAGTGATTTGGGTTTGAGATCAACCTCGAGCTTCTGTGATGCCAGAGGGGGAACTGGCAGCTGTTGGAACCAGGTGGGGGTCAGAATTAGTGGGTCCCATGTTATCCTATGGAGAAAACGTTCCAACTTTGCCCGTCGGTATCTCCAGTCTCCGGGGGGGCTACAGACGGGGACAGTCTCATTGGAAAGCTCTCAGCTACAAAATGGGCCTATTTAGACAGTAGGCATGGAGCTGTAGCTTCATCAGGCCCATTGTTAATTCGGCCCTGCTTGCACTTTCAGTCACACATTACTTGATTTTCATTGTAGTTTTGCCTGCTATTATTTTGGGGGTCTGTTTAGCTTTTTCCTGTCCTGTGGGTCCCCTTTGCCTGGTGTCCCTTAACCTTGCCCAGCCTCCGATAGCAGCTTTGTCTTGTATAAGACTTGGGGGCATCTGAGTACCGGGTGGACCTAATCCACCTGGGAAAGGCGGCTTCTAGAGGTGGAGCCTTAGCATGCAGCAGGCTATAGGATTGCTGGGCAAGCGTAACACTATTACTGTTATTAGTGTGAAAAAGAAAAAAAGAAAAAAGATAGCAGAGCGCTGGAAAATGTGAATGTCCTTGCAGCTGTCTGGAGGGGATACTCAACCCCCCTTGAGCAGGAAAAACAATAAGAACGAAGTAGACAGCGCTAAAGGACACTATAAACACATAATGTTATAGTAAAAACAAAATACAAATTTATTCAAGATAATTTAACACAATAATAGTTATAAACTTGAAACACCGGCCGGTATTAATTAAACAATAAAAAAGCTAATGGTGCACCTCTAAACTATCAAAGCATCTCTGGCATGTATATATATTTTTTGCACACAGTTAGTGCAATACTTAAAGGCTGTCCTATGTTCTGGCTAACCATAGGATATGGCACATATATTGTTGCAGAGCTCAATTAGGAAGTTTTAAGCACACAAAGGGTTAATTTTTCTGCAGTCTTTAGTATAAGACAATGTTAGTCTGTGCGTAGAAGCTCAAAACACTTCACCAACCACACTTTGTTATGCACAGCCACAGGTTAGATTTCCAGCCAAGCATTAAAACTCAGTCAATAGAGCCATTTATACGCTTATAGATGTTAGTAAGCTTTTGTTAGAAACAGATGCAATGAAGAAAATACTTAGGCTCCGTTTTGTAATCCACTGTTTGGAGTTTGTTCTTAAGCCCACGCCTGGAGAGGGTTCCTGGCTGTTTGTGCTTGATCAGCCCTGTGTCGAACGCACTGCTCCGGCTTCCGGGTCTCCCAGCGGTGTCACAGAGTTCAAGGTAATGACGCGTTTCCCCGCCTGATGAAGCCGCTGATACATTGAGAGGCGGGGAAACGCGTCATTACCTTGAACTCTGTGACACCGCTGGGAGACCCGGAAGCCGGAGCAGTGCGATCGACACAGGGCTGATCAAGCACAAACAGCCAGGAACCCTCTCCAGGCGTGGGCTTAAGAACAAACTCCAAACAGTGGATTACAAAACGGAGCCTAAGTATTTTCTTCATTGCATCTGTTTCTAACAAAAGCTTACTAACATCTATAAGCGTATAAATGGCTCTATTGACTGAGTTTTAATGCTTGGCTGGAAATCTAACCTGTGGCTGTGCATAACAAAGTGTGGTTGGTGAAGTGTTTTGAGCTTCTACGCACAGACTAACATTGTCTTATACTAAAGACTGCAGAAAAATTAACCCTTTGTGTGCTTAAAACTTCCTAATTGAGCTCTGCAACAATATATGTGCCATATCCTATGGTTAGCCAGAACATAGGACAGCCTTTAAGTATTGCACTAACTGTGTGCAAAAAATATATATACATGCCAGAGATGCTTTGATAGTTTAGAGGTGCACCATTAGCTTTTTTATTGTTTAATTAATACCGGCCGGTGTTTCAAGTTTATAACTATTATTGTGTTAAATTATCTTGAATAAATTTGTATTTTGTTTTTACTATAACATTATGTGTTTATAGTGTCCTTTAGCGCTGTCTACTTCGTTCTTGTTATTAGTGTGGCTGCTGCAATCTATTTATATTGTTTATTGAATATTTGCATATGGACCACATCACTAAAGCAAATTCCCAGGTATTTATTTTATTTTCTAACTGAAGATTGCAACAATGAGATATATAGAAAACATTGAAATGCTATGTGTCAGGGTAAACAGGGACTAGTATAAAAGTACAAAATATTATTATTTTACAGACACCATGGGGTATATTTACTAAAGTGCAGATGTTGCCCATAGCAACCAATCAGATGCTACTTATCATTTATCTAGCGTAGGCCTGGCCAACCCATGACTTTCCAGTTGGTGTGAAACTACACATCCCAGCATGCCCTGCCACAGCTAAAGCATTCCTTAATGGCAAAACTGTGACAGGGTTTGCTGGGACTTGAGGTTTTACAACAGTGGGAGAGTCACAGGTTGGCCAGGCCTGATCTAGCACAGTTTAGAAGATAATAGCTAGCATCTGGTTGCTATTGGCAACATCTCTGCTTCTAAAGAAAATGCACTGTAGTAGATACACCCCCATAAATCAATAAATTCTAGATAAGGTTCAATATGGTACAAAATATGTATTTTCTATTAGTGCTAACAATAAAGTACTGCAAATCTGTGTGTATGTAGCAAATAATAGAGGGGATTTGGCTATATTTTGATATCCAGTGTCAATCCCGAGAATTTTCTGGGCTGTGTCTCAGTGCCCAGTCTGGCAAGCCCGGAAAATTCTCGGGATTGCCACTGCCCCTCTGCCCCCCCTCCCCCCCCCCCCGGCTATTACAACCTACGGCACCGGCTTATGACAAGCTGGTTGCCAGGGGCAGGGACAGGGCACCGTGGTGCAGGGCCAGGCAGCAGCTGATTGACATTTCAGCGGCGCTGCCCGGACCCGGGGAGGCAGTGGTGTTTTTTTTTAAGGGAGTGCTCCCCATAAAAAACTCGCCCAGTGGGGAGCGCTCTCTAAAAAAAACACCACTGAAGGGATTAAGCTAACAGCAATAGTAAATGTTCTCTACCCAAGCATATATGTATTATCATACTTACCTACCTGCCTTTGGGAGGGAGCAACCATCTTGCACAGGAGGGGCAGTGTTGGGGTGGGGAGATGTGATCTTACATTATAGTCCCGCCCCCTTTTGCGATGCCCACATTACCGCCATTGTTCATTTCATCAATGAAAATTTAGACTAAAAGGTTTTTTCTGTGACAAAAATGTAACAATAACGAAAATAGGAATTTTTAACAACGAAAATGTTGACTAAATATTCGTTCCTGTTGCCATGACTAAAATTGACTAGATGAAAATGCTAAAAGAGAAGCAGCAAAAGCTGTTTAGAGCGCTGGTCGTGGTTGTTTTGCTCAGGGTGAGCTGCTGCAACAAGGGATTAGTCAGATCCCTGGTGAAAATTACAAAGAAAAAAGGAGGGATAGTTGCAGCGCTCTCAAATTTTAATGAGTAGATAAATCTCAATATAAATTGAACATACAATACATATAAAGGATAAAAAATATATAAAAAATATATAAAAAATCCGGATTGGGGTAACAGATCACAGCTTGCTTGCTTTATTTGGAGTACCTAACCCATTTCCCAACTGCACTATATCCGCACCTTAGAGAGGATCCCTACAAGCAACATTCTTCGCCCCATTGGGCCAGGGACACCTCCAGCGACCTTTGGGATTACAAATTGGGACTCAAACTTGGACTCCAGTGCCCGTACCCGAGTGGTTATCTACCAGAGCAGGTCTTTAATTTTCACACTACTATCGGTCCACCTGTTGTTTTTAATTATATGACAACTATCCTTTTTTATATATTTTTTATCCTTTATATGTATTGTATGTTCAATTTATATTGAGATTTATCTACTCATTAAAATTTGAGAGCGCTGCAACTATCCCTCCTTTTTAGATGAAAATGCTGTATCATTTTCGTCAGGACATCACATTTTTCAAATGATTGATTTTTTCGGATTCTTTAATTAATAATACTGTATTTTATACCATTTTATCCATCCTCTCTGGCCCTAGATTTACTTAATTGTGCTGCGGCTGCGCAACAACTCTCTCATGAGAATCACTCCGTCAGTTTATGTAACAAGCTAATTAATTAACTTAATTAGCTAAATAGCTATATAATATAATTCCTGTTTTGTCAGTCCTGGGCCCCACGATTTCTGATGTCAGCCCTGCTAAGGGAGCTGGTATACAGTAGATTGATAACAGAAAGGGGCCTATGACTGGGTCATGAAGATGCTGTAGTTATTTAAGCGGCTTCTTTAATGGCCAAAATCATGTTCAATGCAGGTGGGGCTGAATATGCAGAGAGAGTTACATTTTGGGTGGGGTGTGTTCAAACTGAGATCTAAATTGCAGTGTAAGAATAAAGTAGCCAGTATTTACTCTGCACAGAAACTAAATAACTTACCCAAATCTAACTCTCTCTGCAGATGTTACATCAGCCCCATCTGCAGTGCACATGGTTTTGTCCATTAAAGAAGGAGTTTGCTTTTGCAAACCAACCAGAATAACCCCCTATTGTCTTACCTGAAAGAATGTGCACATTTGCAGTTAAGTGGAATGCATTGCCAATAAGCACCGTTTGCACAGTGCTTTGTACTTGTGTAAATGTGCCTTTTTGTGGAGTGCATATAATATTGCACAAACACAATTATGATAATAATAATAATAGTAATGATGATGATGATGATGATTATAATAATCATACAAAGAAGAAAAACAGTAATATAAAAAAAATATTTTGAACCATCCTAAAATATTACTGAGTTAAATGGTCTGACTCATTGTTCAGCTACAAGATAATATGTCATGTGTTTGTGTGAAAAAGGTGTTAATCCTGCATGACTTTCATGGAAATCACCACCATCCCTAACACTCTAAGTGTGCCACGTCCATTGGTACTGTAAGCACGCATTCATTATTGGAGCAGAACACTTCTGTATGTGTCAATTACAGGCCCAATGCTTACTGTGAACTCTTGGCTGATTGAAGAGTGTTTAGTCTGGTTTAGAAATCAAAGGTGCAGAGCAAGGACATACCAGGCAGGGACATGTGCATATCCATTTTCTGCATCCGACAAGCTGGTCACAGCTGGACTGAAGTACTACAGGCACACACCATTTGTACATTGCAGGCTATATATAAGTTACAGACAGACTACTGTGCCAAGTCACATATTTCAGGATCTCATTCTATCACATCATTACTCTGACTAGAATAGTATATACATATTAAAAACCAAGTATATTCTAAGATCAGAGTCACCCCATACACCCTAGAACATCACACCCTGACCTTTCTAAAGGACACATTCCACAAAGGGATAAAACAGTCTTTTCCTTTTTTAGTTTTTAGGGACAGGGGAATATATTGTTTTTCATCCCCAATAAATGTTGCCTGAACCTATGGCCACAGGAAATAAAAACAGCAGAGTAACATAGTATCATACATTTTTAGTTATAGTGAGCCTGTTGGTACATAATCCTTTGACCTTTGGTTGCCTGTTTAATAGTGCAATGAGAGATGCACGCATAGGCAAATATGACTTTATTGTGTGTAGCTTAGAGCACTTGTATAGTTATTTGTATACTAGCAACCAAATAATGTTAGAGCTGCATTGAACACAGGAGAGAAGAACTCTGCAAACATAATAGCGACAAAAATCTGGTGACAAAGTATTTCTATAACACAGACAGTAGCTTTATGACTATAATGTTCCAATTTCCTAATAATACAACGCACTGCGTATTCTTTTCAGCAGGTGTGCATAAAGCCATAAAAATTCTGTTTCTTTTGATTATGCTTCAGTTTGCCAAATCCCAGCTATGTTTCATGCCCTCAGCTTCTTCCAGTCATCTGCAGTCTCTGTGAGAGCAGACGATAGCACAACACAGTGGGGTCAATCCAATTACCAGTCATGTCTTTGCATTTGTGAGAAAGCAAGACAACAGCTGCACTTTACAGGTCTTTGTGCAGAAAATGTGCAACTTCAGGCTGTGTGCGATTTTCAGTGTCATTGTTGGTGTTTCGACACCACTGCAATTAAAACTCATGCCCATGGGTAAATGGATTGGCCCCAGATAAGCTGGTTTAACATTGCAAAAACCTGCTTTCAACACGTTTTTGCAAACGTGTCTTAAAACTGGTCAAAAGCCAGTTAAACCCCTTTCAAGTTGCATGTTGTAAAGGTATATTGCAGTTTCAATACTGTTTTTGTACCTTCAGATTCAACCCGTTTCAACCATAGAAAGCCACACAATGTCATTTGAAAAAAAAAAATCCTGCTTGTGGGCGGGGATCAAGTGTGGTTATCATTTGTAGCAAATACCGTTTCTGAGCTGCAGGAAAAACGGCTCTGATACGTGTAGGATCCTGCTTTTAACACGTTTCAAAATACCGGTATTTTGTAACCGGTAAATTGATTGTGGAGCTTTCATATTGCAGCTGGTACCGTTTTAAAGCAGTTAAAAATCGGCAATATGCCGTGTTAAAACTGCAATGTGAAAGGGGCTTAACAGAGAGAGCTAGGGCAGGTTCTCCAAAAGTTTAAATGTATTCTTTTCTTTGGGTTTATTTAATTTGAGCTCCATTTTTACTGTGGCTTTGTGAAAAATTAAAAAGTAGAAGTACCTGATACAGGCTGATAGGGTAATATAATCAATAATCCAATGCTGTATGTTGTAGATTTTGAGTGAATTAGCATTTCAAAATAAATATACATTTGTTAGGGAGGGCTTTATAAGAAGTTTTGCTAAAATTATTCTTGCATATTATATAATAAATTGATATGTATCAGCATTGATATAATAAATACTTCTAAAATCATATACCAGGGTGGTTTAAGATAGCAGGGGGCCTGTGTGTGGCCTTTTTGCAGGCCCCCCTTCCCTCACCAGTGTATTTACAGAGTAGACTGTGATATTATGCCAGATTCTACTGCGTATTTGCAGGTCTGAGGGGAGATGACTTCCCAGTGACTTCCCTACTATGCAAGATCAGATCTTTGGGTAAATTGGGTACTTGTGTATTATCTGGGCGCCCGATTTTATCATTGCATGCCACTACTTAAGGCATGCGATGCGATTTTTCATTGTAAAGACCAGATTTTTAATTGTATAGTCACCCATGGGTGATTTCATACCCCCACTATCTAACTATGCATGGAGTCGATTCTATATATTGTGGCGAGTGCAGCGAGCCACCGAGCCTGAAGCGTGGCGAGCGCAGCGAGCCCCTCGAGGGGACGCGGATTACTTTACATGTATTCTGCGTCTGCTCACCACGCTTCGGGTTCGGTGGCTCGCTACGCTCGCCACAATATATAGAATCGACTCCATGCATAGTTGGATAGTGGGGGTATGAAATCACCCATGGGTGACTATACAATTAAAAATTGGGTCTTTACAATGAAAAATT
This sequence comes from Crinia signifera, assembly GCF_055691185.1. Lineage (NCBI taxonomy): Eukaryota > Metazoa > Chordata > Amphibia > Anura > Myobatrachidae > Crinia > Crinia signifera. The sequence continues at coordinate 100,210,164 of NC_139224.1, forward strand.
GCATCACATGAATTGTATGCCACTATATTGCATGCGATGCGATGCAATGAAAAAATCGGGCGCCTAGATATTACACAACTACCGTAAATTGTGCTATACTTTCTGTGGTTCTGGTGGAGAGGTAAGCATGGTTTTTGGTTGCAGGATGTTTCTGGACCAAGGGCCCTAGGTGAACTGTACACCATGAACCCATTATAGATATACCTTTGACATATACCTTATGCCCATATATACAAATCATGGGCCTTATTCAGACCTGTTCGCTGGGCTGCGTATACTTGCAGACTAGCACACAGGTCAGCGCCACCTGCCGCCCCACGACCATCAAATGATTTCTCATCCCTTTGGAAATGAAAGTCAGCTGCCCATGCCGAGCATGGGCAGCGTTCCCAGCGTTTTCTATAGGAATGCCCATAAAACATTGGGCACTAGCATGCTGCGGGCCTGTCTGCCCCCACCCCTGTCAGTGCGATTGCCTCGGTGAGTGTGATACCGTTCGCACAGGGGGTCTGCACATGCTGATATCCGCGCATGGGCAGACCCCCCACCATCAGAAATGGGGCCAATCAGGCCTGCATCAGGCTGCATGTTCTGTACTTTTTATGTATTATGCTCTTTCTAGCTACCGGTTTTCACAAATTCCACGTTCAGTTTCCAGGAAAGTTTAAAATATTTGTTGCATTGCAAGATACAATAATGAGCACTAGTAAATGAGTGGACAAGACTTGTTTTGACTTGAGAAGTGATGTGCATTTGGTTGGCACAAATATTGGCATAGTGGCGCCGCTGATGGCTGTGCTGCTCAGCAAATATATGTTCCCTGTGTGATAACTGTAGTGTCTCTGCGTATATTGTTCCTACAGTACCTGGCTGCTGCAACGACCAGCAGTGTCGCTGATGGCTGCCTAGGTGCTGTGCTGCTCAGCAGATATATGTTCCCGTGTGCGATAACTGTAGTGTCTCTGCGTATATTGTTCCTACCTGGCTGCTGCAACGACCAGCAGTGCCGCTGATGGCTGCGTAGGCGCTGTGCTGCTCAGCAAATATATGTTCCCGTGTGCGATAACTGTAGTGTCTCTGCGTATATTGTTCCTACCTAGCTGCTGCAACATCCAGCAGTGCCGCTGATGGCTGCGTAGGCGCTGTGCAGCTCAGCAGATATATGTTCCCGTGTGCGATAACTGTAGTGTCTCTGTGTATATTGTTCCTACAGTACCTGGCTGCTGCAACGACCAGCAGTGCCGCTGATGGCTGCGTAGGTGCTGTGCAGCTCAGCGAATATATGTTCCCTGCGTCTATAATCCCCAGGGTACATCTGGCGTATACCTGTATGTGTTATGTATATCTGTACTGTCACTGTTGAACTGTTATGTAACCGGCTGCTGCAACTAATTCCTGGTATACAACAGAAACCACTAATAGTATAGTGGAGGATTGGGTGCTAATTATTTAACTTAAAATAAAAAATATGTGTATATACAATGTAATAATTATAAGTCTAATCAATCTATAATTTAGCTTGCAGTTCTCCCATGTGTATCAGTGTAGATACACTAAGGGCCTTATTTTGGTTCATTCTTTCTGACAAAATCCTTCTTAGATGGGCAAAACCATGTGCACTGCAGGTGGGGCAGGTGTTACTTGTGCAGAGAGAATTAGATTTGGGTGGGGTTTTACTTCAAAGTGAGATCTATATTGCAGTGTAAAAATAAAGCAGTCAGTATTTTCCCTGCACAGAAACAAAATTACTCACCCAAATCTAATTCTCTCTGCACATGTTGCATCTGCCCCCCCCCTGCAGTGCACATGGTTTTGTCCATCTAAGAAGGATTTTGTCAGAAAGAATGAACCAAAATAAGGCCCTAAGTCTGTCTAGTGCCTGACCTATTAAGGTACAGGCCCTAAACAGATCCAAGCGGAAACAGAAAAGACAAAGATGGAGTTTCTGCGCTGTTTTTTTATATATCTATTTGTACCATGGATGAAGTCACTTCACACATACAAATTTTATTAATTTTTGGATAATACATTTTTATGTATTTATTTTCATAAATAAGATATCATATAAAATACAGTACAATTTTATAGGCGGCCACCTACAAAAATTATAATAATACGATTACATAACCATTTGTAATCATGCAATCAATATGCAAATAAAAAATACAGTTAATGCCTTGGGATAAAAGATGATATATTCTCAGTCCATATGTCAAAAGTTTAGAAAGAGATTAATTATTTTTGAAAAAACTGAAAAGGTCTTTTTCTCATAAAGACACTAATAGCCTCTACCTCCTGGTATAGTCCTTTCAATTAAAGGTATATTACACGTTCTGTAGTGTCTATGGTCACTTTTAGCACAAATGACACGGTGGATAAGGTATGTGCACAGTCGTGTGCCTGTAGTGAGTTTTGGGCATATAGCTTTGTGGTGGGTATGTTGCACAGTGGTGCGTCTCTCACCTGCACACACTGTGCGTTGGTATCTACGCCGATACTGGAGTGGCCCTCTGGTGAGCGGGTTGGTCGGGGAGGGCGCCGCGTGGATGTTGGTAGCTGGCGCCTCACTCACCCGTGTAGTTGGACCTGACGGCTGGCGCTGCTCTCACCTGCGCCGCCGTATCACCTCTCTCTCACCGGAGTTCTCCTGGTGGCTTAGGAACCGTGATGAAGTGGAGCCTGATCCGTGCTTCTCCCAAAGCCACCAGGAGAACTCCGGTGAGAGAGAGGTGATACGGCGGCGCAGGTGAGAGCAGCGCCAGCCGTCAGGTCCAACTACACGGGTAAGTGAGGCGCCAGCTACCAACATCTACGCGGCGCCCTCCCCGACCAACCCGCTCACCAGAGGGACACACCAGTATCGGCGCAGATACCAACGCACAGTGTGTGCAGGTAAGAGACGCACCACTGTGCAACATACCCACCACAAAGCTATATGCCCAAAACTCATTACAGGCACACGACTGTGCACATACCTTATCCACCGTATCATTTGTGCTAAAAGTGACCATAGAATAGTGGTCTCCAACCTTTTTGGGTCGGGAGCTACTCGCGACAAAATAAACCGCCCGAAGAGCTACTAAAGTAAAAAATGGTAAAAAATCTGCATAATATAAAAAAAATGCCCTTTACACATAATGCCACAAACCGTAATGCCCCTGACACATTAGGCCACACACTGCAATGCCCAAGACACAATATGCCACACACTGCAATGTCCAATATGTCCCAAACATACCTCCCAACACTGCAGGTAGAGGAGAAGAGACATCTGCGCGGCACGCGCCAAAAATTAGAGGGTTCAGCTACTACCGTGGAACTCCTGCGAGGCTACATCCCCCATTTTTTACGCTATGGGGGCATGGTCAGCTCTCTAAGAGCTGTAGCCACATGGGGTGCGGCCATGGAAAATGGGGGTGTGATACACATATGCCCTCAATAGTGCAGTGCCAGATACACATGACCCCAATAGTGCAGTCCGTGATACCCATTATAAATATGCCCCGCACCGTGATGCTCCATTATACAAATGCCCCACACCGTGATGCACCATTATACAAATGCCACACACACGATGCCCATTATACATATGCCCAACAATGTGATACTCCGTTATACAAATGCCACACCGTGATGCTCCATTAATCATATGCCACACACCGTGATGCTCCATTATACATATGCCACACCGTGATGCTCCATTAATCATATGCCACACACCGTGATGCTCATTAAACATATGCCACACAAATGATGCCCATTACACATATGCCCCACACCTTGATGCTCATTAATTAATAATCATCAAGGTATCTGGGGCATATGCCACACACATGATGCCCATTATACAAATGCCCCACAGCGTGAAGCTCATTATTAATGAGCATCAAGGTGTGGCGCATTTGTATAATGGGCATCATGTGTGTGGCATCGTGTGTGGCACATATTGGCATCATGTGTGTGGCATCATGTGTATGGTATATGCCCCACACACCTTGATGATTATTAATTAATGAGTATCAAGGTGTGGGGCATATGTTTAATGGGCATTATTTGTGTGGCATATGTTTAATGACTCATTAAACATATGCCATACACATGATGCCCATTATACCTCAAGCAGTAAAAACGGAATGCAGGCTGGAGTCACCCCTAATGTATTACGCACACACAGTTTAAAAAAAAAAATTACCTAATGGAGTGTAGCAGAGGCTGTGGCGCAGGAGTTGAGCAGAGGCTGTGGCGTCGATAAGTGCGGCATGTGCGGCATGTTTGGGACGTCAGGAGGTCACACTGCCGCCAAGTGAGGAAGCGCTACGCGGCAGGAGGTCACTGCCGCCGTCAGGTCCAGAAACGCGGCATTAACTCACTTTCTGACCTACTGCCGCCAAGCAAGGAACCGCTGCGCGGCAGGAGGTCACTGACAGCCCCGAGCTACTGTAAAACACCCGGCGAGCTACCCGTCGCGAGCGACGGGTTGGCGAACGCTGCCATAGACACTACAGAACGTGTAATATACCTTTAATTGAAAGGACTATACCAGGAGGTAGAGGCTATTAGTGTCTTTATGAGAAAAAGACCTACTCAGTTTTTTCAAAAAGAATTAATCTCTTTCTAAACTTTTGACATATGGACTGAGAATATATCATCTTTTATCCCAAGGCATTAACTGTATTTTTTCTTTGCATATTGATTGCATGATTACAAATGGTTATGTAATCGTATTATTATCATTTTTGTAGGTGGCCGCCTATAAAATTGTACTGTATTTTATATGATATCTTATTTATGAAAATAAATACATACAAATTTATTATCCAAAAATTAATAAAATTTGTATGTGTGAAGTGGCTTTATCCATGGTACAAATGGATATATAAAAAAACAGCGCAGAAACTCCATCTTTGTCTTTTCTAATTCCTGGTATACGCAAGTATTCCTGGCCAATAAAGCTGCTTCTGATTCTGAATAGCCTTTTGATGTGTGGTGCTATTGTCATCTTTCACTTTATGTAATGTTGATCCATAGGGATATAGGGGTTTCTTCAGACCTGATCGCTGCTCTGCTAAATTGCAGAGCCCTGCGATCATACATCAGCATCATTCAGCCAGAGTGAAATCCTGCCCCGTGCAAGCCTGCAAATTGCTTAGCGTGGCCTGCTAAAATTAACAGGAACGGTGAATAGCTGCAAATCCATTCACAAGCTGCTCACCATTGAATGATGTATCCAGTGTGGGCAGTCTGTGCATAGCCCAGGACGTACTCAGCAGATGCAATAGAAACTGGCTGATCAGGGCCAGAGCTGACATCATGCACCTTCCCCTCAAATGCCTGGGTACATCTTCTTTTTCCCTGACACCCCCATAAAATGGCATTTACAACCCCCAAACGGGTGCTTCACGTCAATCAACTTGTGTATGACCAGCGAATCAAAAAGTAGCAGGATTTCATTGCAGGACTGCCTTGGCATGCGCTCTACAATCCGTACGCAGGGTCATTAGGTCGACAGGGTATTTAGTTCGACATGGATAAGGTCGACAGGGTCATTAGGTCGACATGGGTAAGGTCGACAGTGAAAAACATGGTAATTATTTTGCCTGTGATTCTGTGTGGAGACCTGGAAAATGTCCACTGTTGGGGGTACTTGAGGACCAGGGTTGGGAACCACTGGTATAGAGGGAGAGGGTGCTGCCATACTCACCATATATACGGAGAAGGTGCTGCCATACTCACTATATAGATGGTGAAGGTGCTGCCATACTCACCATATTGCAGATAAATGTGCACTCCAGTAGAAAATAATGTATTTTATGATTATTTTAATGCCTACTTTCCTTAAAACATAACATTTAATATGTATATCTTTAAAAGGGATCTCTTATCCTGTTTATAAAAGATTGGGCTAAATTGTCAAAATGATTTAGACTGTGCAAAGAAAATAAAGAATAGCGATTACAGGATAAATACCACCATCTCTCTGTCCTTTTTATTTTGTTAAACCCCTCTTAATCATATCAGGTAAGGTATATTTCACTCACTATGATAATAAGAGGTAGACTTCATTTGTTAGTATTCCTTCTGGCAATATCTCAAACTGACTATTACAAGTTGTACCTGTATTTTTTGAGTCACTTGCTAGAAGAATAACATTTATATTCTAGTATGTATACAGGTATATCTCTTTTTGCTGTTACAGCTGCTTCTGTGTTCAGAATGTAGACATGTATCATATTGACATTTTTAACCCCTTACCGACGCAGCATGTTTTTGCCTTCCTGACAGAGCCCTTTTTTTCAAATCTGACAGGTATCACTTAAGTGGGGATAACTTTTTTTTGCTTTTACTTATCCCAGTGATTTTGAGATTGTTTTCTCGTGACACATTATACTTTAAATTAGTGGTAAATTTTAGTCGATACAGTTTTTTTTTTTTTTTTTAAATACCAAAATGTCGTAAAAAAAATTGTACATTTTGCTATTTGCAAAATGTAAAATTTTCTGCTTGTGAGACAAATAATCATACCACTCAAAATAGTTAATAACTAACATAGACCATATCTAAACTTTATTTTTAAATCATTATTTCAACCTCCTTTAATTTTTTTGGACACTAGGGGGCAGCAGAGTCTAAATTTTACACATCAGACAGTAAACGCTGCTTTTGGCTGTTCACGTTTGAACAGCCAATCGCAGCGATCGCCCATGGCGGGGGGCATCGCTGCCCCCCCTGGGCAATGAGGGAAGATGTCTGCTGTCAGGGACAGCAGACATCGTCCCTCTGTCACCGCGTCTCTAGACGCGGTGGCACTTTGAAGTCATGACGTACATTTACGTCATGTGTCGGGAAGTACATCCCGACCATGACGTAAATGTACGTCAAATGTCGGGAAGGGGTTAATGTTCAAATTGTTGAAAATATGAATGTCAACAGTCACAATGACGGCACAATTATGGTTATGCTGAAATTAGGGTGAGGCTGCAGGCAATATGAGTATCAAAAATCATGAAAAAGAATTGTACTTTTTGTGCGTCCTTGGGTCTAATTCAGACAAGATTGCAACGGCCATTTATTGATAGACTGCACATGCATCTGTGCTGCAATGATGCCGTCCAGCGATGAAGTCCTGCTGTTAGCTTTTCTCAAAGCGATTGACAGGAAGCCGGCATTTGGGTGTGGTAACCAGCCGTTTCGTGGGAGAACAGAAAAAACCACAAGCGTTTTAGGGTAGGGTGTGTGATGTCCGCTCTGGCCATGATCAGCCTGTTTCCATCGCAGCCACCGAGAAGGTCCAGGGCTGCACAGAGCCTGCACACACCTGCATACGCTGGGGAAATCATTTAATGGTGAACGCCTTGCAAATTAATTTGAAAATATTAGCACAGCTGCAAATAGGTTTGCAAGCCATGCACATCTATTCGCAAGGGAGGATTTCACTGTGGCGGCATTTACATAATAGCTGGCTGCTGCAAATGAGCAGCCATGCGATCAGGTCTGAATCAGGCCCCTTGTTTAACAAGCAATTCAACTAATGTGAATAAAAAGGTTGTTTTATTTAAAATACCAATATCCATAAAAAAATAATTCTAAATACATGCTAAAGCAGAATACATACGCAAGACCAGCAGACGGGACGTCGGCAGTCAAAAAACTGTCAGCGGCATCCCAATAATCAGAGGCTTGGTACTGTAATTATACTTATCCTCTTCCTCTACCCATCTAACCCTCCCTACATTATGCCTAAGCCCACATTATTACTCCCCCCCACACACACACACACACACAGCCTAACCTAGCCCTCCCCCTTAGTGACTAACCCTAAACCCCCCATAGCCTAAAGCTAAGCTTCCCCCATTAGTGCCTAACCCTAATCCTCCTTACCCAAAGTCTAACCCCAACCTCACCTAAACCCTAAGCGCCATAGTGCCTAAACCTAACCCTGCAGCCTAATGCTATGAGACTACTCCATAGTTACAGCATTGGCATCTCCAGTGAAGTTGGGATTCCCGCGCCTGTGTTATGACTGCTGGTCGGGATTCTGATGCCGGGATTTAAAACACCGGCATCCTGATTGCCAGCATTCTAATTCCATTCCATTATAACTTGCCCTCCAGATATAGAGATACAAATGTTACAGTTTATAAATAGTAAACTGTAAATTTAAAAGTAGTAATGTAACAGTTGGTCACTCTGTAACAGCTAGATACGCTGTCTGTTGTACTGAGCAATAACAAATTAATTCAAATACTTAGGGGATTATTAAGTAAATTTGTATCGAAGTTTTATGCACTTATATATCCTATAATATATTATGTTTCAAGGACCCAATTGAAAAAATTTAGGTCCATGGCTTTTTGTCACTAATTTAATAATAACCAGCACTCATACTGTATGGTGTATTAATATATCATTGTAGATCAGGGGTTCCTGAATCATGGCACCCTTGATGAATTTGGAAATAATATTAAATTGAATTAATTGTACATACATGTCATCCTCAGCATCAGTAATTTAGGGGTGTACAGTTGTGCATTTGATTGTCCACATGTTTTATATAATTCGGTGCCGCTAACCCAGGTTTTGCCTATTACCTTGATAAGAAATACTGTACCTATAACTTGATTTGGTCCTGAACTACTAACCTGAGGCACCCTTGCAAAAGCCTGGCAGCACCACAACAGTTTAGTAATAACTGTTGAACAAATTTTTTTTCAAAAGGTTGACATTATATCAGTGTTGATATTGTAAATGTCCACATTTTGACATTCTGAACATTTTCAACCTCCTGAATGTTGACATTTATGATATTTCAATATTATGGTGTTATATATAAGTGTAGTATTCTGGAGAGGGGTGGAGGAGAAGGAGAATTCATTGTGTAATCTGGGCTTTTATCGTGTGGCCCAGGCTTACAGTATTAAAGCCTTATTACTTGTTTTCACCCGTAAATCTTCAGTGAACAAAAAGAACCTCTGACTTTACCCTTTTTATAATGCTGTCTATTTTTTTAAACACTCTCGCTGGTATATACGCAGGTGCTTGCTGAAAAACGTAGAGCATCTTAGTTAGTACCACCATCTTCACCATATTAACTCTCCTAGTTATAGACAGGGGCAATTTCGCCAATGACTTGATTTTCCCCTGATACCACCTTATCACAGTGTCCACATTCAATTTAACAAAGTTGTTTGCGTCATTTGATATGTGAATCCCCAAGTATTTCATGCTTCCCGTCCATTTTAGCGGTCCCTCTATTTCCATGCTCTGGGGGCATTCTCCATTATATGTCATTATGTTGGATTTATCCCAATTTATCCTGATCCCTGATTTTCCCCCCGAACTCTTCTAAAGTTGATAACACAATAGGTATTTCCCCCTCCTGGTCTACCAGGTATATCAACATATCATCCGCGTATATTGATATAATTTGTTTATTTGTTTCATCCACCATCCGGCTCAGACCTCTCAGTTCCGGGTTTTGCCTTAGGGCACAAGCCAGCGGTTCTATCGCAAGGTTGAACAGGGCAGGGGACAACGGGCACCCCTGCCTTGTTCCCCTTGCCAACTCAAATGTCCCTGTCACATACCAAATTACCTGTATACTAGCTTTGGGTGCAGCATATAGGGTTTTTATCCACTCAATGGGCGAGATTTACTAAAGGGAAAATGCCGTAAAACCCCCGTTTTACGGCATTTTCCTATGTATCAATCCCAGTCCGCCCCGTTTTCGCAAGGCTGGGTATCGTCACCCCCTGGGTGGCGATACCCTATAGAAGCCTATGGGCTTCTTTCGCCTCCCGCCGTACGACGTCCGCGCGCCCCCCTTCCCCCTCCCGTCCTCCAAAATCTCCTCCTCCCCCTGGTGTGACAGCCGGGAGGACATCCGGCTTCAGAGGAGATGCAGGGGGGGACGCTGCCAGCCGCCGGGAGGTGACGGAGACCCCCGTCTCCGTCACTGCAACCCGATGCAACCCGATGCTGGCCGCATATGTTAGTAAATATGCGGCAGCATCGCGGCGGCTGCAGTGCGAAGGGCGGCGATGTATCCATCCTGATGTATACATCCCGCCCAATGAACTTCTCCCCAAAGCCAAATCTCCTAAGTACCTCCCATAGGTACCCCCATTCTATACTGTCGTATGCCCTGGCAGCATCTAGTGATAGGATGGCTGGTTCACCCCCTGCTTGTTGTTCAATTTGTGTGTTTACATAGAACCTATGGATGTTAATTGCAGTTTTTTTTCCTTACAAAATCCCGTTTGGTCCTCATGGATAAGCTTGTCCGTAACCCCCTCTAACCGTTTCGCTATCACTTTGGCTAGGATTTTAGCATCCGTGTTTATCAAAGATATGGGCCTGTACGCTGGCCATTGAGCTTGGGTTTTTATCTTCTTTCAGGATAAAGCACAATCATTGCCTCCCCCATTGATTCTGGAATTTACCCCCTCTGCATACTTTGGTTTAACATTTCTGTAATTTTGGGGGCCATTTGATTACAATTTTTTTTATAAATCTCAGGCGGTAGCCCGTCACATCCTGGCGCTTTTCCTCCTGGAGAGGTTTTTATCTAACCTCCTGTTCTGTGATGGGGCCTTCCAATGTTTCTCTATCCTCATCATTTAGGGTGGGAACCTCTATTCCCCTCAGGAACCCCACTATCTCGTCTTTTGTACTTGGGGATGTAGTTGTATATAACTCTTTAAAATACTGAAAAAAGGCATTCGCTATCGCAGGGGTTGTTTCCGCCATACTCCCATCCTTTCTGGACACTAGCATTATGTTTTTTGAGCTATTTTTTTTTCACCCCTGGCTAGTTGTGCCATGTAGCTACCTATCGTACATTATGTATTTATTATGTGATAGGAAGGACTCTTGTCTCACTGCATGTGCCTGCACTTCGTCCAGCCATGCCGCATTTGCCTTTAACCATTCCTTTTTAGCCCCTTCAGTTCTCTCCCGCCAATATTTCTCCTCCATGGCTTTGCTATTTCTTTCTGTCTCTATATTTTTTTCCCTAGAGCCCTTTTTAATTTGTGCAATCCTTTTTATAAGATATTTCCCAGCATCCCACACTACATCTTCTGGTGCTGAGCCTTTATTGTCCTCAAAGTATGCCTCCCATTCCCCAATAATCTCAGACCCAGCACCCATCTGCTCCAACCACGATGGGTGGCATTTCCACATCCGCCTACCCCTGTCAAGTTGTTCTCTGATATGGACCATAATGGGTGCGTGGTCTGAGATCCCACGTGCCATATATTCCACCTGTTCTATCTGGGAGAACATACTTTCATCCATAAATGCCATGTCTATACGGGAGAAAGACTCATATGACTGGGAGTAACATGAGTTTTGGATGCTTCTCCCTCCACTAATCCTTCCAGCCAATGTCTTCCATGAACCGATATAACCCTTTGTTGCCCCCATGGTTACTTCTATTACCCTTTCTCCATCTGTCTAGGATTTGATCAAGCACATTATTTAGGTCTCCTAAACATACAACTGCAGCCCCTCCTGATCTAGCCACAAATTCAACTCTTTTCTTTAATACATCATATTGGAAGGGTGGTGGGATATACACTGCCATGATACATATCTTGTTTTTGTGCAGTTTTCCTTGTAGGAACACATATCTTCCCTTAGGGTCTATTTCTTTTCTGTCACACGTAAAGGATGCATTCTTATGTATTAATACAGACACACCTCTCGCCGTGTTTGCTATCATAGTTCTGGCTTGGGCACCTGGTGGTAGTGCTTTCATTGGGACCCTGTGGGCTCTGTCTATACAGAATTACGCTGAGAGTGATTCTTTGCCGACTTGGGCTATCAGCCATGCTTCCAGCCATCTTTCAGCATTGTCACCCTCTGCTTTCTCTGGGACCCCAATTAGTCTGATGTTATTGCGTCTAAGGCGCCCTTCCATTTCTGCCATCTGACTTTGGACCTGTGACACTGTCCCAGTTAGCTTTTTAATTTGCTCCACCAGGGGCCCCTGGATATCCTCTAACTGGGAAATCCTAGATTCTGTTTCATTAACTCGAGTCTGTATATTCTGCACGGACTGTCTGAGCAGTATGATTTCAGATTGTGTCTGCTCTATCTTGCCACTCAGTCTTTCCTCACTGCCATTAATGGCATCTAGCAATTTCTGAAAGGTGGCTTCTGGTACTTGGTCAGACAGTGTGGATTTTGACAAGGCTGATTTGTTAGTGACATTGATTCACGGCTCTCCATATTTTGGGACTTGGGCTGGCTTGTATTAGTTCTTGCTAACGTTTCCAATTTGGCAGCAGCTGCTGCCTGCCCAGTCTTCCCCATACTCCTTGTGATATGCAGTGCTCCCTTACACGGCCTAGTACAGTAACTAGGCACTACTTGTATACCGCTAGTCACCCTCCCAATTGCTTGGGTCACCACAATCCTTCAGTCACTGTGCATCAAATACCATATATTTGGGTACTCACTCAGCCTTACTGGGATACCTCGGTACCTGGTTGCGACCTTGGCTGGCTTTATTCCCCAGGGCAGGCAATATGCTTTTATAGCTGTCCGAGGTCACGATCCAGTCCTCCTTTGCTCCCTCCAGCTTCTCTTACAGCCTTTTTCCTTAGCCCAGACCACACCACCTTCATACACTCAGCTGTGTTTTTTTAAATTTTTAGGCAGGTGTCTCGGTCTCCGGCCAGCCTCTCACGCTCCCCACAGGTATCTCTCCAGGCTTCAAGCACCCTCTATACAGCCCGGACTGGGCCTCCACACAGGCGCACACCGCTCTTTCGGTCCCCTGCGCCTCCGAGTGATGGGAGTCCTCCGTCGTCACCCTTTGCCGCCTTCCACATCACACTCCCGGGACCTGGACGCAGACGCGGCTCTCTGTACTGCCCGTCCACACGCCCTGTCAGCTTGTGCACCGCTGCCCTCCGTCCTCTCCGGCCAGCCTCGCAGTCGCCTCAGGCAATCCAGGTACTCTCTGGGCTCAGTGTGCTCGTCAGAGCGATCCTTCTCCCATGCTGCTCATCTGGGACAACGCATCAGAGGGCTCACAGGCTCCCACCCTACACGGAGACTTCCGTGATCACCGCCCCTCAATCTGTGCACTGTTGGTGTTACTTGAGGACCAGGGTTGAAAACCACTGCTATAATAGTCAGGGGCGGATTGGTAACTAAATCCACACTGGGAGAAATCCTGGAGCAGCCTGAGGGGTGTGGGGGGGGGAGGGGGTAACACTGGTGGCAGTCTGGGGGGGAGAGGTGTTGTGGTGCTAACACTAATGACCCAGCTTTTTGGGGGGGGGGTGGTGGTAACGCTGGTGGCCATCAGGGCAGGGGGGGGAGATTAACGCTAATGACCTGGTTTTGGGGGGTTTCGCCACTTACCCGACTTCGGTGCCAAACTGCCGGGTAGCCGTTTCCTCCCTTGGAGCGACCCACGGACATCTGCACACATGTCAAAGCCACGGCCTTATTTACTGTGTTCAGCCAGGAGTTGGTGGCTGTGGTTAGCAGCCGCGCTCCAGCCAGGGGGGACAGCGGCGGCCCAGCCAGGGGGAAAGCAGCCAAATCCGGACTGGCCCACCGGAAAATGGCCCAGTTTCCCGGAGGGCCAATCTGCCCCTGACAGTAGTTCAGTTGATTGTCTGAACTGGCGAGTAGTTAGGGCAGTTTTCTTTAGAACCCTTTTGTTGGTTTCTACAGTATGCACATGTTGAGAAGATTTTATTTTTTTTTGTTTGGTAAATAATAGATTTTTTTCTTTATTTTATCTCCATATGACATTACAGGTAAATATGTTGGCGGGAAAAGAAAGAATCCCAGCCACCCCTAAGCCAAGATGAGGAACAGCCAAGTAAATACTTTGTCAGGATTGTGCTTTGAAATCTGACAAACATTGTTGGCCTGCAATTTACTTATTTTTGTAACGACACAGCCACCGGCATGGCTGCTTTCTGTAAGGAGAGGGGCCAAGCAACAAAGTGAAACTGTGCAGACACCTCATATGCCTACCTGACCCTCTCCATGAGGGAGAAAATGCTCTGTTCCTGTACTTCCCTGGTAATGTATGATTGTCAGCACCTGTGGGGAGCCAGGTAATTGATAAGAAAGGTGTTTTACCACAGGTGAGGGCAATCATACATTACCAGGGAAGTCCAGGAACAGAGCATTTTCTCCCTCATGGAGGGGGTCAGGTAGGCAAGAATGAGACATCGCCATATGCACAAGTATCTGCCTAGAAGAATGAAAAATGTGAGCATGTTTTCTCTTACACAAATGTCTTTTTAAGCACTTTGGAAAAGTATAAATTAGGGTTCGGTGTCTGAAATTAATTTTTTTTTATGGCACAGGTAGGAGTTGCACAGGGTAGAAATTCAGCATAGGCAAGTATCTGTATCTAAAAACAATCTTCTTGAGAAATGCTTCTGTTATGCTACATGTTTTGAATGCTCTGCTTCACAAATGTCTAACTTTTGGATTATTTTTAATAATATATAACATCAATCTGTTTTAATTCGATGCACAAAACCAACCTGTTCCTGTTAGCGGTTAGCTATATACCAGCATGCTTCTGCTATGGTACACTACAGATCCCAGTACTTTACAATTTAGAATGGAGAGCTATTCATTGTTCCTCCAGTGTCTCCCCTATAATATATGTGGGGAATCATCAATCCCATCAGCCCAGTCATCTCCTCTACCTGCAGTGTCTACAATGATTGGACTTTGACTTCTAAACTGTCCTCTTCTAGTATCAAATCCTACTCCTGGGTATTCTCCTGTTCATATAATGTGCCAGTCAAAGCCAGCAACAGAAATCTTGGGGCCACATACAATGATATCTGAGTGCCCCCCACCCCCTCAAATGCTATCAACCCCCATGATAGACCATAAACGGGGACACACTGTGGCCTGCGTTCTATCTAGGGATGCCAATCCTGGGTCTTAGAAACACCCACAGAGTGCAGTCTCACTGGCTGGGTGACCCTGCAGCAGCCTCTCTTCTCCCTCTTGCTCTCAGGCTCAGCTGCCCCCTGGGAGACCCATGTAGCTCTGCCCCCACGAGTTAAATTTAGATCCGGCGTCTAACTGATGTTTGGCATCTGTGCTAGGGGAGGGGAGTGCTGAGTACTAAGGAGCTGGTAGTTGAGTGGGGGGGCTAACCTTGGGGTCCCTCAGGTTGCCAGGGCCCAAGATTGCTGTCCCTTTGACACCCCCCCCCCCCCCATGTGTCAATCCACAGGACATTACTACCTCAGTGAACATTTAACTCTATTTGGTCATATATTATCCAGAGAAGGGAGAAGGTTCCTATGTCTATCACTTGTATCATTTTATTTATAAACCCGCAACCCCCCCCCCCCCCCCCGCTGGAGCAGCGGGACTGCCTGCAACTCCCCTGGATCAGCGGTGTCGGCGGACCCTCGGCTCCAGCAAGGGGGGAGAGCGGGCAGACCGGGGGTGGAGGGAGGGGTGCATGCAGACCCGCTTCTTGAGGGGGGGGGGGGGGGGCAGTCCTGGGTGGGGGTGGGGTCGAGCATACTTGCTGCTCCAGTCATCAAGCGGGGGGGGGGGGGGGTTGTGTGCAGACCCGGCCTGAGGGCGGGCATACCCACTGCTGCGGGGGGGGGGGGGGTTGTGGGCAGAGCCGCTGCTCTGAAGGTGGAGGGGTGCGGGCAGACCCGCTGATGCGGCGAGGGGGGGGTGCGGGCATAGCCGATGCTCCGGCGAGAGGGGTGGGTGCTCATCCAGCGGGGGGGTGCGTGCAAACCCGCCACTCCGGGGGAGGGTGGGCATACACACTGCTCCAGGGGGGTTGTGCAGGCATACCTGGTGATCTGGGGGGGAATGTGTGCGTGCAGAACCGCTGCTCACGGGGGTGGGGGGTGCAGGCAGTCCGGCTGCTGGCGGGGGAGGGCAGTCCCGTCGCTCTGGGTGGAGAGGTGTGGCCGGCATACCCACTGCTCCAGGGAGGGGGGGTGCGGGCATAGCCGCTGCTCCAGCGAGGGGAGTGGGTGCGGGCAGACCCACTCATCCAGCGGGGGGGGGGGTTGCGTGTAGACCCGCCACTCCGGGGGAGGGTGGGCATACCCACTGCTCCAGGGGGGGTTGTGCAGGCATACCCGCTGATCCGGGGGGAGGGTGTGTGCAGACCCGCTGATGGGGGGGTTGTGTGGGTGCAGGACTGCTGTTGGGGGGGGGGGTGTTGCGTGTGGGGGGTGCGGGCAGTCCCGCCGCTCCGGGTGGGGGCGGGCATGCTTGCTGCTTCAGTGAGGGGGGGGGGGGCGGGCAGACCTGCTCATCCAGCGGAGGGGGTGATGCAGACCCACCACTCCAGGGGCGGGCACTGAGGCGGGGGGTTGCGGGCAGACCCGTTGCTATGGGGATGGGGGGTGCACTGCCGCGGGGGGGTTTGCGCCCTCTCCCGGAGTGGCACGCACCCACCACCCCCCAGCTGGATGAGCGGGTCTTCCTGCGGGGGGTGCGGGCAGATTCGCTTGCGGGGGATGGGTGCGTGCAGACGTGCCACGGGGGAGGGGGTTTCAGGTAGACTGGCTGCTAGTGGGCGTTGGGGGGCAGACCTGCTGCGGGGGGGCAGACTTGCTGCTCATGGGGGGGAGGGCAGACAGACCCACTGCTGGGGGGTGCATGCAGACTTGCTGCTCGCAGGGGGGGGGGTGCGGGATCAGACCCGCTGCTGGGGGGAGGTGCAGGCCGACCCGCCAGGGGGGGGTGGTGGTGGGTGGTGCGGGCAGACACGCTTGCGGATGTGCGGGCAGACTCGCCACGGGTGGGGGGGCGTGTACACTTGCTGCTCATGGGGGGGGGGGAGGGGGCAGACCAGCTTCTTGGGGGGTGGTGCGGGTCGACCCTCCGGGGGGGTGTGGGCAGACCCACTTGTGGAAGTGGGGTGTGCGGGCAGACCTGCTTGCAGGTGGCGGGGTGCTGGCAGACCCGCTCGCCGGTGGGGTGCGGGTGTGTGTGCGGAAAGACCCGCTCGCTCCCAGTTACATTAACACCTTGCCCACCGCATGAATCCAAACCAATCCCAGAACTTGACAAATGACTTATAGCTATTTATTAGTATTTTTTTTTTATTGAAAAGAAATGTGCCTTGTACTATGTGTCCCTAGCACCCATTGTATTACCCCCCACCCCCATTGTCAATATAACCCCAGTAGCAATTGTGCCAAACCCTTACTTTTTGCTAATAGATTACCAATAGGTAAAGATCCCTTACTTGCAGAATTACTCTTTTTGCACGCACACACACCCTCCCTCC
Source organism: Crinia signifera (assembly GCF_055691185.1). Taxonomy (NCBI): domain Eukaryota; kingdom Metazoa; phylum Chordata; class Amphibia; order Anura; family Myobatrachidae; genus Crinia; species Crinia signifera. The sequence goes on from NC_139224.1 coordinate 100,227,436, forward strand.
TATGCCCCAGTGACCAGTGTCATATTGTTTTAGTATTTTAAAATACCCCCATGACTCAGTTTTTTGTATAAAGCATTACAAACCACAGTGCCACATATACAAACACCACTCAGTCGCACACAGTTAGGCCGGTTTCACACACTCCGGCTCCTGCCGGACGGTGAAATCCCGCATGGCCAGGGAGCCGTGCCGCACACATTAGTTGTGAATGGACACTATTGTGTCCATTCACACGGGACGGCCACGGCCCGGCCGCACGGCTGCAGCCGGATCCCGCCACTGGAAGGGACGGCTGCCGGGCTGTGGCCATCCCCTCCATGATAAACTACTGTGTGCGGCACGGCTCCCTGGCCGTGCGGGATTTCACCGTCTGGCAGGAGCCGGAGTGTGTGAAACCGGCCTTATACTGTAGAAATGATAGATAGTAAATTAATCAGCAATCTCCTTGTGCATCATTGCTGCATTGTGGTGCAATACTAAGATGCATTTTTGGGGCAAAAAAAAGACACAAAATAGGTTCCCCAACGGTAGCTCAATCTTGGGACTTGGCATGCCGAGAGAACTGATTGGCAGCAATTATGTATGAGGATACTCTTATCTAATATAATACATTCCTCTGATTTGGAATACAGCTTACAATTCAGGGCTGGGCAACACCGGCCCTCCAGATGTTAATGAACTACACATCCCAGGATGCTTTGCATTCGTTTTGCTATGTGGCCATGCTGAAACTGATGCAAGGCATGCTGGGATGTGTAGTTCATCACCATCTGGAGGGCCGGTGTTGCCCAGCCCTGGCTTACATCCTTTATCTTTGGCTAAATGAGCATATGCTTTGCATCCAGACACTCTGCAGTGAGTGATGCTTGGCCTACTTTCATACCGTGCCTCTAGATGGGATTTTCCTTTAAAAAGGTGTATGATATTTTAGATACCCAATATATGTTAACCACTGAAGGTTGACAGGGCTTAGGTTGACACATGAAATATGTCGATGTGGATAAGGTGGACAGGGTTGGAAGGTCGGCACAAGCATTAGGTTTACAATAGGAAGATCAACAGTCAAAATGTCGACATGAGTTTTTCACATATTTTCTCCCGGATGTCGACACAGTCAAAGTGTACCTCGTCCCCTCGCATGGCTCGCTGCGCTCGTCCTGCTTCAGGCACGATGCTTCACTACGCTCCGCCCACTATTTTATTCTCCCACCACGCCATAGTGGATGGTAGGGTATGAAATACCACCTGTCGGCTCAAAAAACACAACATGAACAACTCATGCTGACCTTTTGATTGTGGACCTAATGCTTGTGTCGACCTTCCAGCCCTGTCGACCTATTTCATTGCTCCACAATTCTGCAGTTGCCATGCTCACTGACAACATTCTGCCCTGGCATGTATGCAGTGGTTGGTTGGTGCTGATTGCCATATATTTTTAGAAAGGTTGCTGCACCTTTATCCGAATATTAGAGCTCTAGATTGTTATCTTCTGACCAGTTTGGGTTTCTACTCATTTATTGCTGTCTGCAATCTTTCTTATTATTTCACTCTTGTCTTTGTGTCACTCTTTTGAAATCGTCCTTGAATGTTAGGAATATCTGTATCAATTTGTCAGTTTTCATCTCCATCGGGCCAGACACATCTGTAAGCACCACTGCTAGCGGTGACTCTGCTCTGATTGATGATTTTGGGAAATGATATCAGGCTTGCTTACTCATTATACAACTTTCACATGCCAGCCTCTCTGTATGGGTATCCTTGCCACCATTCCATCAAGGAGTTTTCGGATGTTATCACACCCCAGGTAGCCTAGTAGCCTGTGCCACAGCTTTATAGGATGGCTTGAATTACAGTCATCCTGTATTATGAATATGAATATGAATATGAATTATGTCATCGCTCTACACTCCTTCGTGTCCAGGATGTATAGTTTTTGGCATCAGGTTGCTGGTGCTCTCACAGTCCTCCTTTTGTTCTGCATAATATAACCTTGAATACTTTGTCTTCTAGGACACTTCTGGCATTGAGGTTTGTCCCCATATCTGATAGGAATATTAGATATTAGATGTCTGTGATGTCTTTATCGTAGGCGATCCATGATTGACCTTGTCTCCAATCCCTCTGTTAAAGGGTCACATGTACTTAGTGGTGTAAACCAGTCTTTTCCTTGCAAAAATGGCTCATGTACAGTACCTGCATTCCTTTATAGGACTGTCTGTGACACTTACAGCAGACTTGTTTCTCTTGTCATGCTTATTTTGCTGTGTGACATTAGATTTTCACTTTTTCACATAGAAAACACTTGTACTTGGGTCTTTTGGGCTTGGTATTCTTTGGGAGTAATGCAGAACTCCCAGCATTTGTTTCAACTAGTAGGCATTCCGGGAATTGCAACAGTTTAGCCCTCACAATCTCTGTTGACCGCTTAGCCATACTGGATTCTAGTGCAGAGGCGTCACCAGCAGGGGCGGATTTAGGGATGAGGGCGCCCCTAGGCACAACAATAATGTTTACTAAGTAGGACAGTTTATAGGGGCAGTATCTGCATGTCCTATCCATTTACACTCTATTTAAGATGGAATATAGTACAGTACAGTACAGTACAGTGGATAATCTGCAGTTATTGGTACATTTTGGGCTGACAGTACTATCACAGGCATCCAAGTGCCGCATCCAAATTCGGCTCTGGTCACCAGGTGTGGTGAGACCCAGTGTGCACTCTAAATCATAGGGTGTTAGGGTACACAGACACCCCCTAATGCTTTGCCCACCCTTTTGAACACCTCCCTGCTGCTAGCAATACTTTTTACCAAAGACTTTTGCTTTTTAGAACTATATTCCATTAGAAGATGCGCCCATCAATCCATTATGTGTGTTTTGCATTGTTCATTGTACTAGGCCATTGTTACTGTATATCACTACATACTTGAGTCATCAATATATGAATTTGACTTATTTGAATGTACTGTTACACAGAGCAACTAGCAGATTAAGACTGAAATTGACAGGAGATTATGGTGTGGCTGAGAGACGTTTTATATTGTAGCGAATACCAATAGATGATGGTAGATACACCCGATTGGCTGTGTTAGACACACCCAATGGGCAGTGTTAGACATACCTCTTTGATAGTACACCTCCTAATAAAATATGCCGTGCACACCTATGCTCTAAATTAACAATACCTTCCAACTGTCCCAATTACAACGGCACAGTCCTGCTATTTGAAGACTGTCCCGCTGTCCCTCCCGTGGGTGTCAAAGATCTGCGGGCGGGGGGACAGTTGGGGGGAGCTGAATATCACAGCGGCTCTGCTCTGTGCATCTGGGCGATCAATGAAGAGATACTTTATTCAGTGCAGGAAGGGAAGGAGCTGGGGGCTGTCCAGTCACAAGGGGAGTGCTGGGCACGTCCCCAAAAATTATATAACTAGGGGTTGCTGTGCTAGACCATGTCCCCTCTACACAGTGCCATGCCCACCCACCTCTTAACCCTGCCCCCTTTTGGCCCAGCCTCCTTCTCGGGCTGGCCATGCCTTTGGCGCGGCAGGTTCCGATTTATCTATTTCAAAAGTTGGGAGGTATGCATCAGTGACGTGCGGTGAGGTCATTGCCTGGGGAGGCAATAACCTCACCGCACGTCACTGCTGTTCTCCTGTCCTGTCTGTCAAGGTCACCAGGCTCCTGGCTGGGAGCTGTCCTGTAATGAGCCTCCGCAGTGGCACCAGCCATCAGATCCTTCTCACTGGCTGCAAGGGATCTGGGTAACATTGTGTGCTATTTCTAGGTAAAATGAAGGTTGTCAGTCTGTTTAAGTACCCAATCCATCAGACGGGGGCTTGGAAGTCCCAACACATAACAGGCCCATTAAAGCAATCAGTACTTTGTGAACACAATTACCCTGCAGCGCCTTAACAGGAACAGGCCAACTGTGTGCAAACACATCTGTCGTCGGTTCCTATCTCCAGGTAGGTGCTGTAGTAATATCCAGATAATGACGCTGTAAGTGGGGGTAGTGAGGACCACCGTCCCCAGACAGATGAGCTCAGACAATCACATTACACAGGAATCTCCTACCGGTGCACACGGACACTTTGGCATCTGCACCTCATAAACCCCCGAGCAACAATTCGCTGTCCGCACAAGAGTAATGTCCTTATTTAGAGGACTCTATTCTATATGGCCTCACAGGCATGGGATACCTCCAGCCTCTCTCCCTGCACGCCGGCCCCCAGGATTACCTGCAACAAGTGGCAGTCCGTCAGCTGCTCGTGTATCAGTGCTGCAGATCGGGCTGTTCCGGGCTGATGACGGAGGTCATGCGGACTATCATGGGATGCTCCCCCAGCGGCCGCCGGTACATGCGCCCCCCCCCTCCCTCCCCTCCCACCACCCGGCGGACTCACCTGTCCTCGGCGGTGGCGGCGGCCAGTCCTTTCGGCGGTGAGACGGGTGAGTGACATCTGCTTTCTCCCTGCAGGTGCCGAACTCCCCGCTGCCCGCGCTGCTGCATCCCTCCAGGGCCCTGCATGTATGTGATTGGACAGCGGATCCAGCACTGGATCTGCTGGCCCAATCACATCTGGGGGCGTGCGTTTATACTGGTGCCGCTGTCATTGCGGCATCAGTATAAGTGCCGCTTCCCCATTAATTTTCAATGGGCTTTTACAGCCCATTGCTGCACCCTGCCCCCTGCCCTCCCATACCCGCCCCCCGCTGTCCGGAGTTTTAATGTTAACAGCGGGAGGCACCTCTCCCGCTGCCTCCCACCCTCACATGCAGCAGTGCAAGAAGGTGGGAGGCAGGGGGAGAGGTAGAAATTATGAAAATAATAAAAGAAGATATATAAATATCTCCTTTTTATTATTTTCATCATTATGACAGGGGAGGCTCTGCCTCCCCTGCCTCCCCTGAATGCACGTGCCTGGTATGCATAGCATTAACACCCCCAAACCCCTGCCTGAAAAAGAGGCTGGCCTTACTGAAAGGGGGCATGGCCTCACAGGGACCCATTTTCATCATTGCCGGGGTGTTGCCCCCGGAGATAGGGCTGTCTGTACCCGGCCTGTACACATTATAGATATGCCAGTGCCGCACATTACAAATAAACAATGGTGACAAAGATAAGTGATATATACTTACTATCCCAGTTGGTGTTGCTGACCGTGTTCTAGGTTAATACAATTGTGTAAGCACACATCTTGGAGTGTCAGGGACAGAACACCCAATATATACATTTATTTGCATTTGTTCTTCTGTCATAACCTCCTGAGAAAAGAGTAGACACAAAGAAAATTGTAATGCAATAAAACAGAAAGGAGAGAAGGGGCTTCATAGGCTTCCTACAGTGTGTGACAGAGTTTCAGCGTGTCTCCTTCATGTCTCTCTCTGCACTGCTGATCACATCATGGAAGTTACATGCCCACTCTGCGTGATGGGGTCTCTAGCGCTGCCCTGTCTCCTCGCTCCTGCCAGCTGCTCAGCCGAGCAAATCCGGCATCAGGTCCCAGACACGTAATGTGTGTTTATTGCTGTGAATGTCCTGATAATAGTACTTGGGAGCAGCATTCACATCAGTACTGACATCAACACCTGCTAGCTGGGTCTATGGTCCAGCTTTGTTGTTAACCTCTGCACTAGATACAGTACACATAGATGGGATTGGCCTCCCTTATTTAAAAAAAACGTATGTAATTCCACAAGAGGTAAACTCAGTAATTACAGTTTTGCAAGTTGTAGCACCAAACTACTGAATTTAGTATTGGGTGGTTTTTATACCATGTTGTAAAAAGCTGTCGATGTACATCTCTTTTATGGTGTTTTTAATTAATAAGTGTTATTTTGATTAAATCCTTGTAAACCATCATAAAACCACTGCATTTATCTGGCCAGAAAGAACTTGATGATTCACATTATACTTCTAAAGGTGGAACCAGTGTTTTGAATAAGAAGAGATACAGTGGCGTAACTATAAATTTTGCTCCCCCCTGCAAAAAAGTTTGTGCCCCCCCAGGCTTCTCTCCAGTGTGTTTCCCCATCGTGTGACATGATGACATCACACACATAACAGAGAAGTTTAAGCAGGAGAGAGGAAGACAGACCAGCATACACAGCTGCTTCCTTTGGCTCCGACGCATCCCAGGCCGCCCTAGCATGCTCATCCGCCTGCCCATCCTGTACACAGTAGCCAATAGCTGGCTCTGTGTACAGTCAACTGAATCAGTGGGGGGATTTGTCATCTCTGCCATGGCCACACCCGTGCTGTGGCTGACTCGCCTCCAGTGCTCAGTCAGTGGGCAGTGGCAGGCAGCAGCATGTCGGTGGGTCGAGCGGGTGCCGGCGCCCACACAGACCCCACTGCTGCTTGCTCCCCCAAGCGGCTGCTGGGGCTGCCTTACAGTAGTTACACCACTGGAGAGATATGCAATTTCGAATTATGTAACATCATAATTTTTAGTTTATTGTGATTCCTATCCTTCAGTGGCGTCTGCAGCCCCAGAGCTTCAGTGCTGACCTTATTATTATTATTATTATTATTATTGTTATTAACAATAATATTACCAGATATTTATATAGCGCACACATATTCCGCAGCGCTTTACAGAGAGATTATTTAAACTTTCACATCAGTCCCTGCCCAGTGGATTTTACAATCTATATTCCCTACCACATATACACGAACACGCAGGCATCCTAGGGTTAATTTTGTTGGGAGCCAATTAACCTACCACTATATTTTGGGAGGAAACCGGAGTACACGGAGGAAAGCCATGCAAGTACGGGGAGAATATACTGTACAAACAGCACAGTTAGGGCCATGGGAATGGAACCCATGACCTCAGTTCTGTGAGACAGTAACGCTAACCATTACCATGTCAGTGCTGCCTTATAGTACAGCTGGGGACTGCTTAACAAAAGGTATAAACATACATGTTTGGCTCACCTCAACGATTGGCAGCTCTATATACTTCGGGTGCCATGAAGTGCCCTGGAATTAGCATAATGCTTAACACACTCCTAAGCCAGGACTCCATTGGCTAAATTCCCAGGAGTCTGGTGGCAGGCAAGCATTATGCGGATTCCCGGGTACCACATGTCACCTGATGTATACAGCGCTGCCAATCTCCAGAGAGAACCATCCAGCACATGTACATGATAACATGTATGTTTATATGTTCAAAGCAGTCTCCTCCCCCCTGCAATTTATAGTCAGAACTGCTCCCCTGATTTACCAAACAGTATGTTTTATGAGCTATGTTGACTTTAAGAACCATCTTTTTTTTCAGGGGGGGGGGGGGGGGGTTAATTTGTTGGGAGCCAATTAGCCTACCAGTATATATTTTTGGGGATTGTGGGAGGAAACCGGAGTACCCGGAGGAAAACCAGGCAAGTACGGGGAGAACATACAAACTCTGCACAGTTAGAGCCATGGTGGGAATCAAACCCATGACCTCAGTGCTATGAGGCAGTAATGATAACCATTACACCATCCGTACTGCCACATTGCATCAGACTTGATACATGCGATTAGGTCACTTTTAATTAGATTACTCAAAACACATTGATGGCGCTTTCATGTCCAATTGTACATTAAAGTTTGTTTCCCAAGTAGGTTTTCTGCACTAAAAAGAAAGAAAACCACAAAAAGTATAAAACCCCCACATTAGATAAGATTAGATTCAACTTTGTTGTCATTACCCCACAGCAGGGCAACAAAATTCAGTTTTTACATCCATCCTGATTTCGGTATACAGCAAAATCAAACTTATTCACAGTATATGAAACTCATTATAACCCTTAAAACTAAGCAAAATGTAATGCTAAAACAGCTCTAGGAAAGAAACTATTCTTCAATCTACTTGTCCTATTTTAAAGATATTTAAAACGCCTTCCAGAAGGCAAAAGTGTAAATAGACCCTGTGCAGGGTGAGTGAAATCTATGCATACGACGCTTGCAATGCTTTCGCTGAATATCCGCCACTGCTGGAAGTGAGGACCCTATATTCCACCGGGCCATTTTAACCCCCTCTGCAACATCTTACGCTCAAAATATTCCATCGCACAGTGATAAGAGTTCTTCAATATACATGCTGACAAGTGATGTCTTCTCAACACCCTTAGAAAAAAAAGGCATTGATGGGCCTTCTTTACTAAACTCTTAATATTTAATGACCAAGAAAGGTCCTCCGAGATATAAGTGCCTAAAAATGCAAAGCTAGAAACATGTTCAAAATCCATCCCATTTATCTGGATAGGAACAACCTGATTACACTTCTCTCTTCTGAAATCGACAATAATCTATTTTGTTTTGCTAAAACAGTAGCAGATTATTATCACTACACCAGGCAACAAAATATTGTATCTCTTTCCTATCAATGTGGTATCATCTGCGAACTTAATTATAGTATTAGATGGGTGAACTGGTTTACAATCAAAAGTAAAACGAAATACATAAATGGACTTGGCACACAACCTTGAGGTACCCCTGTGTTTAGTGTAATAGTTGTAGAACAAGTGGATCCTGATCTAACATCCTGCGGTCTATTAGTCAAAAAATCCACAATCCAGTGGCACATAAAACTGTTAATACGGGATGCAGTGTAAATCCCGAAGCCGGAATTCGGACCGCCGAAATCCTGACACTTTCTCCCTCCGGGGGTGTCCACGACACCCCCGGAGGGAGAATAAATTAGTGTGCCGAGCTTAGCGAGGCACCGGGCCTGCTGCGTGGCAAACACACAGTGAGCCCGCAAGGGGGGGCGATCCACGTCCCCCCCTTGTCGGGATTTCAGCGGTCGTGATTCCGGCGTCGGGATTTTGAACGCCGGGATCCCGACCGCCGGGATTTAATACTGAATTCGTTAATACCTAGATCAGGCATGTCCAACGTTGGCCCTCCAGATGTTTTGAAACTACACATCCCAGCATGCTTTGCAATAGTTTTAGCATTCTCTAATAGCAAAACTGTGGCAAAGCATGCTGGGATGTGTAGTTTCACAACATCTGGAGGGCCAACGTTGGACATGCCTGACCTAGATCGTTAGTTTGGTAACTAACTTAACTGGAATAACAGTATTAAATACCAAACTAAAGTTGACAAACAGTAGTCGGGCAAATAAAGGAAAATAAAGGGAAATAAAGGGAAATAAAGATAAATAAAGATAAGTGCCTATGTATTTGACCACACAGTATCATTTAGGACAGGCATGTCCAAACTGTGGCCCTCCAGATGTTGTAATACTAAACATCCCAGCATGCCTTGCCATAGTTTTAGCATTCCCTAATAACAAAACTGTAGCACGGCATGATGGGACTTGTAGTTTCACAACATCTGGAGGGCCATAGTTTGGACATGCCTGATTTAGGAGAATATAACCACTTTCTTCACAGGGGCACATGTACCATGTTTTTGAGAGTGAAACAGTGGAGAGAGATATAAGTACCAGCCAATCAGCTCCTAACTGCCACATCATGGGCTGTGTTTGAAAATTGAGGTAGGAGCTGATTGGTTTTTACTTTGGGGGTCCGATTATTAAGACTTGGGGACAGATGCACCAGGCTTCAAAAAGTGATAATGTGGAGTGAAATACTACCAGCCAACCAGCTCCTAAATGTCATTTTCAATCTCAGTCTGTTACATGGCAGTTAGGAAATGAGTGGCTGATACTTTATCTCTTTATACTTTACCTCTCTCAATGCTCAGTGAACCACTTTATACTTTACCTCTCTTCAAGGTTTAGTAGACCCTTTTATCTCTCTCACCTTTATCATTCCCCAAGGCTTAGTTCATCCGCCTCTAAGTGTAAGATGTTAAACAAAATAAACTGCAATATTAGCTAGGGTTGGCCATCGACTATCGATGATTCGAAATCATCGATGGTTCATGGCCGATGTCGAATACTTTTGCCATCGATGGGGAGTACCAGATGGTTTCCCTCCATCGATGGAACAGCAAAACAATGTTTTGCTTCTTTTTTTTTTTTCAGTCCCGAGACACTGAGCCTAGCTCCGCCTCCTGACATCCAAGAAGTCCCGCCCCCGTGTTTTGATTGGCCCACAGGCCAATCAATCAAACACAACGGATGACCATCGATATGTAAAAATATCGATGGTCAGCCATTGCATAGTTTAGCACTTTCGATGGCCAGTTGCAGAATTGCCATTGATGGCAACCATCAATGACAATGGCAACGATGGCCATCCCTAATATTAGCTGCATGTACTTTTTCATTTACAGGGATTTACCCAGTGTAACACTAGTTATTATGTAATAGTTTTGATTAAAGAGTTATTTTTACAAGGTGCTTTGGTTAAATGTGTTCAATGCATTGCAATCTCAAGAGTCAGTGGGCCCATCTGTCATAATTAAATATTTAGTCTTTAAATTAACATTCTATAGGGACATTTTATGATTAAATGCAACATTAAGATGTAGGTAATTAACATGGAAGTTAATGCTTTTGAATCTTTAAGATGATTAATCTTGTACATTTTAAAGCTAATAGTCTGGTAATGATCTGAGTTTCAAGCAGCTCTCTCCTGGGTGAGAATGTTTGTCTGATATAGTTAAACATTACTAATTGTTCTAAGAGGATTTAATAGCAATGACAGAAATAAATAAATGGTTGTTATTTTCTCATGTATTAATATATCTATGTAACTAGAAACGGTCTTAAATCTGTATATAAATATATTCATGGGCTGAAACACATTCATTAACATACGATTCTTTTACCTTGTAAATGTTAGTAAATGTGTGTTTTAGGGCTGATTTTATCGCTTTCTTTATCTGGGGATGCGGATGTGCTGTGATAATATCGGTTCAACTCGCAATGTGATAATTGACTAAATCGCACGGATGTGGGATCACATTCCTGGTCAGAGCTTGCAATAAAGCTCTGTCCCTGCAATGGGTCTCCGCAGCACTATCAAGGTATTTTTTGGGAAAATAAACCCTGAACATGTGCTGCGCATGCACAGCCACCATCAACATCACGTCAATGTCTCCTGCAGTGCTACTGGTCTTCTGGCTTCCTCCTTCTGTGACCTCCAGTGCTGAAAAGTGAGCTCACGCATTGCAACATCACTTTACTGTACCGGGGGTCACAGAGCAGCAGAGAGCCCCGGAGACCGGAAGCCCACACCAGAGCGGTGATTACCGGACCCTGGGGAGGTGAGTATGAATTTTTGGGGGTTTTTTTACATCGTGATAAGCTTGTGTGTACATTGTGATCAGTTTGTATAATGCCGAAGATCAGGATTCCCACAGTAGAAAACTCTGGACTCCTGACCTGTGGAATCAGTGGACATGACATTGCCAGAATCCATACAGCCCCCTTACCAATCATAAGTATGCCAGGGTGTCATAGCGTTAGCCTGGGGAGGGAAGGTTTTTTTTTTTAGGCACTAGAGGGGACTTAGGGTTAAGGTTGGATGCAATGTTGAAATTAGGTTATGGTAGGGCCATCTTAACAGCATTGTTAATGCAAAGCAATGCATATGGGGCCCCTCCAGACACATTCACAAGAAAAAATGTAAACAAAAAAATTCACAACAGGCCCCTTCTGTAGTCCCATTCCATCTCACTTGCTTCCATACAGTGAAATGGCTGTCAGCACACCAATTAGCATGCTGACAGCCATTCACTGTCTGGCTGCAGGTTGGGAAACCAGAAGAGAAAGCTGCCTGGTCACTCTGGGCCTTATTCAGATCTGAGCGCAGTACAAATTTGTTCGTAAAATTAGCAAAACCATGTGCACTGCAGGTGTCGCAGATGTAACATGTATAGAGAGAGTTAGATTTGTGTGAATTGTTTTGTTTTTGTGCAGGGTAAATACTGGCTGCATTATTTTTACACTGCAATTTAGATTTCAGTTTCAGCGCACCCCACCCAAATTTAACTCTCTCTGCACATGTTACATCTGCCCCACCTGCAGTGCACATGGTTTTGCCCATTTTCCGAACAAATTTGTACTTGGCTCAGATCTGAATAAGGCCCTCTGTGCTGTGTATGATTCACAATCATTACCAAGAAGCTCAGGAGGAAGATGCCCACAACCCAATCTGCCTCAGCTCGAAGGCCTCTAGAAATTGGGGGCCCTTGGGCGATTTACTGTATCTTGGAGGTAGATATATCATCAGAGGGGGTTGGAGCCATGCTTTCATAAGAATTTGATGATCAAGGCCTTCATCCTTGTGGGTAATTCTCATTGGCAGATAAAAACTACTCAGTAGGTGAACATGAACTTCTCACCATTAAGTAAACCCTTGAGGAGTGGCGATACTTAGAGGGTGCTACATTTGCCATCACCATCTACACAGGACATAAAAATCTGCTCTATCTTAAGAATGCTCAATGTTTAATACAGGCTCGTTGGGCTCTCTCTTTTACAATATTTGATTATAAATTTACTTTCCGCACAGAAAAATTGATGATAAAGACAATGCTCTGTTCATTCTTTTAATCCTTGGGGTGTGATAATTATCCTGGCTGGGTAGCTGGTGTTGCCTGGATTTGCCAAGAAGTTTAGCAAGTCTTGCTCACAGAGCTGTTCCAAAGGCACAGCAGGTCTCATGGCCTTTAGATTCTGTAGCTGGTCCAGAACCGTAACAAAGTGGCTCAATGCATTTCAAACTATAGAAACAAGCACCTTCCTTAGGAACACCTGCTCCTGAGGAAGCTTCACAGACAAATCCAGATGGACAACAGCCATCCCAAGCTGGGTATTATATTGGAACTTTTACCTTTACTGGCAATATTTTACATGCCCCGCTCCGTCACCGACAAAGGAGCATTATTACACCATCAACTGAATTCAGTTTTTCAACACCTAACCCTGCAAAGAGCTTGCAATATTACAATATTATATAGACAATATTATAATTTCATTATAATAATATATAATATTACAAAGAGATTATTGATGTTTGTGTATGTTTAATTGTGTATATATATATATATATATATATATATATATATATATATATATATATATAAGGAAGAATGGAGTGTAGAGGGCACTAGTCAGATACCACCACCTTTAAGGGATTAACTTAAGTGAATAGCAGTACAATGGCAAAACATTTTGGTAACATTTATTAAAAAATCATGAAATGACATCCGTTTGTTTCCAATTCAATTGATGGATAACCGCATAGACAAAACCCAGCGCGTTTCGTCTCAAAGAGACTTCCTCAGGGGTACACTGTGGGTGGTACAGAATGCCATATAAATACAATATAACAACAACTATTATAATTTATCAAAAATATATAATGAAAAATATAATAAAATAGTACATACCAAGATGAACGGTATGTCGATCTTAAATGTAACAGATTCTTTAAAATTCTTAAAAATTCAATGTCTCTATAGAGATCTATGAAATTTAGACCACAATTGTGATTCAGAAAGATATGTATATGCTTCTAAAAACGAGGATGTGAACAGACGAGGAGGATAAAGAGGAATGAAAATGGAGGAGGAGTAACAACTACATACCCAATATGGAAGAACGTCGACTTAGGCACTTGAAAAGTGAGGGGCGGATTTTGTACCTACAAGAATTGGTGTGAATGTTTTAGTCATACAGACTATAACGCTTTTTTACTAATATTATTAAGCTACGGGACTAATCCTTAATGGACAATATAAGTGATAGTTAGTAGCACAAAAAATGGCGCTTTAATTATGGTGGATAATCAAAATTGGGTGCTAACAACTGAGGTTGCTACTGTACCTATATTGTCGCAACTTTAGCGGTGTTGGCAGAAAATAAAATCTATTGTTTAAATGAGAAAGGACCTTCAGAAAACAAAGTTTCCCGAAAAAACATATAAAGCGTATGCATAATATATCTTCCTAAACCATTTTAACATATACCATTTAAAAAAAACTCTATATGTCTGAATAACAATAGTATACAAAAAGCATGATTGCTTTTAACAGCACAGTTTTGACAGGTCAATCAGTAATGTAAACTACCAGTGTCCAAATGATCCTAGTGTATCCTCCAGCTCCTAATCAGAAGTGTGACGGCTGGGGATATGGTCACCATATTTATACCTGATCGGAGGTGAGGTCACTTCCGGTTTCGGTTCCCATAGGAAATTGCCTCCCTAGACCAAATACTGGTACAGGGGGGAAAGTGTCCCCAATCCAAGGTATTAAACATATACTAAACATTTACTAAACTCCGTATCAAGAGGGGATGCAGAAGAAAAACTTGATCACTGACGTATTTGTGCCTGTTTCCCAAATGCGTTCCAAATCTGCGTACCATCTCTGTATTTCCAGATAAACCGGAAGTATAATTGAGGTCCTAACTAGAGGAGTGCGCATGTGCCGTACGGCATCATGCTTTCCACTCCAGTCTAAAGTGTCTGGACGCACCGTGAGCTCCCAAGGCGGCGAATATTTTGTATAAAGTGCGCCAGTGCCCTATGGGTCTGCTTGCCTAGGGATAATACCATATATATATATATATATATATATATATATATATATATATATACGATATGTATAATGTAATTATTAATAGTCCTGGCACGAATATAAAGTGTTTGTGCATATACATTACATAGGGCCTTATTCTGGTCGATGCATAATTTTCCGAATTCTTTCGGATGGCGTATTTTAGCCGTCTGCGCATGCGTGGGCAACGCTATGCGCATGTGCCACGCAAGGTCTCCGTACTCGTTCTCACTAATACCGTACATAAAAGTGCACCGTATTCACTTTGGAAATATGGGCGTAATATGGGCGTCATTCGGAAGTACACAGGGGCGTAGTTTCAAAGTGGGCTAAACTGGGCGTAAACATGGGCGTACACGAGGGAGTGCACTAATTCTGGTAGGTGTGCATTCGGACAGAACACCGACTGCACACGAACCAAAAGGCAGGAAATATGCGGTCTTCATAAGCAAGTATTGCTTTGCGGACACCACTCGGTCATGTGCTAGGCATTCGGAACGCCCAATCAGTACGGCCGCACCTGAACCAATGTCAGCTGAACACAATACAATCCACTCCTTTACTCATTACTCATTAATTACACTCTTTTCATTGCTTCAATGGACCATTACAAAACACACATTTACACTGCAAGCAATGGACAGAACTTGCTATCACTAATATAAATGTATATGTCACTTTTACATTCACCAATAACAGCACACATTTGGGGATAAAAAGAAAAATTTATTACAGTAAGATTTAAAACATAAGATTTTAAAAGCATGTTCTTTGGCACATGCCAAAAATAAAAGTTACCATAACAGGATTTTTAAACCAAAAAATAAATAAATTCACAAATGTATTCTTTGCATACATAGCCGCAGCAGAATCATTAGGAACACATCAGGTGGCTTCACAAGAAAAGTATAGCACCAACACTTCAAATACAGCAGACAGTAATGGTAGCCGAAAGAGGGCAACAGGGGAACCAAACAAAACATTCGAACCGAGGGCAAATGTAGGTACCCTGTGCACGGGATTGGGTTGCACACAGGAAGCTGACACACACAGCTAAATGAAAGATTTGGGAAGACATAAGGGTGGAGATTAATGCGGACACAAGTTCATTTGCGGGACTTTTTTTGGCCGTGGTAGGGCCCTTGCCACGTGCAGCAGCTCCTCGGCCACGGCCACGTTGGGATGGTGGGGCAGGTGGAGCAGATGCTGTTGAAGGGGGGGATGGTGTTCCCCTTCTGCCAGCAGGGAGTGCTGGTGTTGGAAATGCACCAGAAACGACTGACAATAGGGCCCTATTGGTGGTAACTTGATGATAAAGACAATGCTCTGTTCATTCTTTTAATCCTTGGGGTGTGATAATTATCCTGGCTGGGTAGCTGGTGTTGCCTGGATTTGCCAAGAAGTTTAGCAAGTCTTGCTCACAGAGCTGTTCCAAAGGCACAGCAGGTCTCATGGCCTTTAGATTCTGTAGCTGGTCCAGAACCGTAACAAAGTGGCTCAATGTATTTCAAACTATAGAAACAAGCACCTTCCTTAGGAACACCTGCTCCTGAGAAAGCTTCACAGACAAATCCAGATGGACAACAGCCATCCCAAGCTGGGTATTATATTGGAACTTTTACCTTTACTGGCAATATTTTACATGCCCCGCTCCGTCACCGACAAAGGAGCATTATTACACCATCAACTGAATTCAGTTTTTCAACACCTAACCCTGCAAAGAGCTTGCAATATTACAATATTATATAGACAATATTATAATTTCATTATAATAATATATAATATTACAAAGAGATTATTGATGTTTGTGTATGTTTAATTGTGTTTAAGAATGGAGTGTAGAGGGCACTAGTCAGATACCACCACCTTTAAGGGATTAACTTAAGTGAATAGCAGTACAATGGCAAAACATTTTGGTAACATTTATTAAAAAATCATGAAATGACATCCGTTTGTTTCCAATTCAATTGATGGATAACCGCATAGACAAAACCCAGCGCGTTTCGTCTCAAAGAGACTTCCTCAGGGGTACACTGTGGGTGGTACAGAATGCCATATAAATACAATATAACAACAACTATTATAATTTATCAAAAATATATAATGAAAAATATAATAAAATAGTACATACCAAGATGAACGGTATGTCGATCTTAAATGTAACAGATTCTTTAAAATTCTTAAAAATTCAATGTCTCTATAGAGATCTATGAAATTTAGACCACAATTGTGATTCAGAAAGATATGTATATGCTTCTAAAAACGAGGATGTGAACAGACGAGGAGGATAAAGAGGAATGAAAATGGAGGAGGAGTAACAACTACATACCCAATATGGAAGAACGTCGACTTAGGCACTTGAAAAGTGAGGGGCGGATTTTGTACCTACAAGAATTGGTGTGAATGTTTTAGTCATACAGACTATAACGCTTTTTTACTAATATTATTAAGCTACGGGACTAATCCTTAATGGACAATATAAGTGATAGTTAGTAGCACAAAAAATGGCGCTTTAATTATGGTGGATAATCAAAATTGGGTGCTAACAACTGAGGTTGCTACTGTACCTATATTGTCGCAACTTTAGCGGTGTTGGCAGAAAATAAAATCTATTGTTTAAATGAGAAAGGACCTTCAGAAAACAAAGTTTCCCGAAAAAACATATAAAGCGTATGCATAATATATCTTCCTAAACCATTTTAACATATACCATTTAAAAAAAACTCTATATGTCTGAATAACAATAGTATACAAAAAGCATGATTGCTTTTAACAGCACAGTTTTGACAGGTCAATCAGTAATGTAAACTACCAGTGTCCAAATGATCCTAGTGTATCCTCCAGCTCCTAATCAGAAGTGTGACGGCTGGGGATATGGTCACCATATTTATACCTGATCGGAGGTGAGGTCACTTCCGGTTTCGGTTCCCATAGGAAATTGCCTCCCTAGACCAAATACTGGTACAGGGGGGAAAGTGTCCCCAATCCAAGGTATTAAACATATACTAAACATTTACTAAACTCCGTATCAAGAGGGGATGCAGAAGAAAAACTTGATCACTGACGTATTTGTGCCTGTTTCCCAAATGCGTTCCAAATCTGCGTACCATCTCTGTATTTCCAGATAAACCGGAAGTATAATTGAGGTCCTAACTAGAGGAGTGCGCATGTGCCGTACGGCATCATGCTTTCCACTCCAGTCTAAAGTGTCTGGACGCACCGTGAGCTCCCAAGGCGGCGAATATTTTGTATAAAGTGCGCCAGTGCCCTATGGGTCTGCTTGCCTAGGGATAATACCATATATATATATATATATATATATATATATATATATATATATATATATATATATATATATATATACGATATGTATAATGTAATTATTAATAGTCCTGGCACGAATATAAAGTGTTTGTGCATATACATTACATAGGGCCTTATTCTGGTCGATGCATAATTTTCCGAATTCTTTCGGATGGCGTATTTTAGCCGTCTGCGCATGCGTGGGCAACGCTATGCGCATGTGCCACGCAAGGTCTCCGTACTCGTTCTCACTAATACCGTACATAAAAGTGCACCGTATTCACTTTGGAAATATGGGCGTAATATGGGCGTCATTCGGAAGTACACAGGGGCGTAGTTTCAAAGTGGGCTAAACTGGGCGTAAACATGGGCGTACACGAGGGAGTGCACTAATTCTGGTAGGTGTGCATTCGGACAGAACACCGACTGCACACGAACCAAAAGGCAGGAAATATGCGGTCTTCATAAGCAAGTATTGCTTTGCGGACACCACTCGGTCATGTGCTAGGCATTCGGAACGCCCAATCAGTACGGCCGCACCTGAACCAATGTCAGCTGAACACAATACAATCCACTCCTTTACTCATTACTCATTAATTACACTCTTTTCATTGCTTCAATGGACCATTACAAAACACACATTTACACTGCAAGCAATGGACAGAACTTGCTATCACTAATATAAATGTATATGTCACTTTTACATTCACCAATAACAGCACACATTTGGGGATAAAAAGAAAAATTTATTACAGTAAGATTTAAAACATAAGATTTTAAAAGCATGTTCTTTGGCACATGCCAAAAATAAAAGTTACCATAACAGGATTTTTAAACCAAAAAATAAATAAATTCACAAATGTATTCTTTGCATACATAGCCGCAGCAGAATCATTAGGAACACATCAGGTGGCTTCACAAGAAAAGTATAGCACCAACACTTCAAATACAGCAGACAGTAATGGTAGCCGAAAGAGGGCAACAGGGGAACCAAACAAAACATTCGAACCGAGGGCAAATGTAGGTACCCTGTGCACGGGATTGGGTTGCACACAGGAAGCTGACACACACAGCTAAATGAAAGATTTGGGAAGACATAAGGGTGGAGATTAATGCGGACACAAGTTCATTTGCGGGACTTTTTTGGCCGTGGTAGGGCCCTTGCCACGTGCAGCAGCTCCTCGGCCACGGCCACGTTGGGATGGTGGGGCAGGTGGAGCAGATGCTGTTGAAGGGGGGGATGGTGTTCCCCTTCTGCCAGCAGGGAGTGCTGGTGTTGGAAATGCACCAGAAACGACTGACAATAGGGCCCTATTGGTGGTAACTTGATGATAAAGACAATGCTCTGTTCATTCTTTTAATCCTTGGGGTGTGATAATTATCCTGGCTGGGTAGCTGGTGTTGCCTGGATTTGCCAAGAAGTTTAGCAAGTCTTGCTCACAGAGCTGTTCCAAAGGCACAGCAGGTCTCATGGCCTTTAGATTCTGTAGCTGGTCCAGAACCGTAACAAAGTGGCTCAATGCATTTCAAACTATAGAAACAAGCACCTTCCTTAGGAACACCTGCTCCTGAGAAAGCTTCACAGACAAATCCAGATGGACAACAGCCATCCCAAGCTGGGTATTATATTGGAACTTTTACCTTTACTGGCAATATTTTACATGCCCCGCTCCGTCACCGACAAAGGAGCATTATTACACCATCAACTGAATTCAGTTTTTCAACACCTAACCCTGCAAAGAGCTTGCAATATTACAATATTATATAGACAATATTATAATTTCATTATAATAATATATAATATTACAAAGAGATTATTGATGTTTGTGTATGTTTAATTGTGTATATATATATATATATATATATATATATATATATATATATATATATATAAAAGGAAGAATGGAGTGTAGAGGGCACTAGTCAGATACCACCACCTTTAAGGGATTAACTTAAGTGAATAGCAGTACAATGGCAAAACATTTTGGTAACATTTATTAAAAAATCATGAAATGACATCCGTTTGTTTCCAATTCAATTGATGGATAACCGCATAGACAAAACCCAGCGCGTTTCGTCTCAAAGAGACTTCCTCAGGGGTACACTGTGGGTGGTACAGAATGCCATATAAATACAATATAACAACAACTATTATAATTTATCAAAAATATATAATGAAAAATATAATAAAATAGTACATACCAAGATGAACGGTATGTCGATCTTAAATGTAACAGATTCTTTAAAATTCTTAAAAATTCAATGTCTCTATAGAGATCTATGAAATTTAGACCACAATTGTGATTCAGAAAGATATGTATATGCTTCTAAAAACGAGGATGTGAACAGACGAGGAGGATAAAGAGGAATGAAAATGGAGGAGGAGTAACAACTACATACCCAATATGGAAGAACGTCGACTTAGGCACTTGAAAAGTGAGGGGCGGATTTTGTACCTACAAGAATTGGTGTGAATGTTTTAGTCATACAGACTATAACGCTTTTTTACTAATATTATTAAGCTACGGGACTAATCCTTAATGGACAATATAAGTGATAGTTAGTAGCACAAAAAATGGCGCTTTAATTATGGTGGATAATCAAAATTGGGTGCTAACAACTGAGGTTGCTACTGTACCTATATTGTCGCAACTTTAGCGGTGTTGGCAGAAAATAAAATCTATTGTTTAAATGAGAAAGGACCTTCAGAAAACAAAGTTTCCCGAAAAAACATATAAAGCGTATGCATAATATATCTTCCTAAACCATTTTAACATATACCATTTAAAAAAAACTCTATATGTCTGAATAACAATAGTATACAAAAAGCATGATTGCTTTTAACAGCACAGTTTTGACAGGTCAATCAGTAATGTAAACTACCAGTGTCCAAATGATCCTAGTGTATCCTCCAGCTCCTAATCAGAAGTGTGACGGCTGGGGATATGGTCACCATATTTATACCTGATCGGAGGTGAGGTCACTTCCGGTTTCGGTTCCCATAGGAAATTGCCTCCCTAGACCAAATACTGGTACAGGGGGGAAAGTGTCCCCAATCCAAGGTATTAAACATATACTAAACATTTACTAAACTCCGTATCAAGAGGGGATGCAGAAGAAAAACTTGATCACTGACGTATTTGTGCCTGTTTCCCAAATGCGTTCCAAATCTGCGTACCATCTCTGTATTTCCAGATAAACCGGAAGTATAATTGAGGTCCTAACTAGAGGAGTGCGCATGTGCCGTACGGCATCATGCTTTCCACTCCAGTCTAAAGTGTCTGGACGCACCGTGAGCTCCCAAGGCGGCGAATATTTTGTATAAAGTGCGCCAGTGCCCTATGGGTCTGCTTGCCTAGGGATAATACCATATATATATATATATATATATATATATATATATATATATACGATATGTATAATGTAATTATTAATAGTCCTGGCACGAATATAAAGTGTTTGTGCATATACATTACATAGGGCCTTATTCTGGTCGATGCATAATTTTCCGAATTCTTTCGGATGGCGTATTTTAGCCGTCTGCGCATGCGTGGGCAACGCTATGCGCATGTGCCACGCAAGGTCTCCGTACTCGTTCTCACTAATACCGTACATAAAAGTGCACCGTATTCACTTTGGAAATATGGGCGTAATATGGGCGTCATTCGGAAGTACACAGGGGCGTAGTTTCAAAGTGGGCTAAACTGGGCGTAAACATGGGCGTACACGAGGGAGTGCACTAATTCTGGTAGGTGTGCATTCGGACAGAACACCGACTGCACACGAACCAAAAGGCAGGAAATATGCGGTCTTCATAAGCAAGTATTGCTTTGCGGACACCACTCGGTCATGTGCTAGGCATTCGGAACGCCCAATCAGTACGGCCGCACCTGAACCAATGTCAGCTGAACACAATACAATCCACTCCTTTACTCATTACTCATTAATTACACTCTTTTCATTGCTTCAATGGACCATTACAAAACACACATTTACACTGCAAGCAATGGACAGAACTTGCTATCACTAATATAAATGTATATGTCACTTTTACATTCACCAATAACAGCACACATTTGGGGATAAAAAGAAAAATTTATTACAGTAAGATTTAAAACATAAGATTTTAAAAGCATGTTCTTTGGCACATGCCAAAAATAAAAGTTACCATAACAGGATTTTTAAACCAAAAAATAAATAAATTCACAAATGTATTCTTTGCATACATAGCCGCAGCAGAATCATTAGGAACACATCAGGTGGCTTCACAAGAAAAGTATAGCACCAACACTTCAAATACAGCAGACAGTAATGGTAGCCGAAAGAGGGCAACAGGGGAACCAAACAAAACATTCGAACCGAGGGCAAATGTAGGTACCCTGTGCACGGGATTGGGTTGCACACAGGAAGCTGACACACACAGCTAAATGAAAGATTTGGGAAGACATAAGGGTGGAGATTAATGCGGACACAAGTTCATTTGCGGGACTTTTTTTGGCCGTGGTAGGGCCCTTGCCACGTGCAGCAGCTCCTCGGCCACGGCCACGTTGGGATGGTGGGGCAGGTGGAGCAGATGCTGTTGAAGGGGGGGATGGTGTTCCCCTTCTGCCAGCAGGGAGTGCTGGTGTTGGAAATGCACCAGAAACGACTGACAATAGGGCCCTATTGGTGGTAACTTGATGATAAAGACAATGCTCTGTTCATTCTTTTAATCCTTGGGGTGTGATAATTATCCTGGCTGGGTAGCTGGTGTTGCCTGGATTTGCCAAGAAGTTTAGCAAGTCTTGCTCACAGAGCTGTTCCAAAGGCACAGCAGGTCTCATGGCCTTTAGATTCTGTAGCTGGTCCAGAACCGTAACAAAGTGGCTCAATGTATTTCAAACTATAGAAACAAGCACCTTCCTTAGGAACACCTGCTCCTGAGAAAGCTTCACAGACAAATCCAGATGGACAACAGCCATCCCAAGCTGGGTATTATATTGGAACTTTTACCTTTACTGGCAATATTTTACATGCCCCGCTCCGTCACCGACAAAGGAGCATTATTACACCATCAACTGAATTCAGTTTTTCAACACCTAACCCTGCAAAGAGCTTGCAATATTACAATATTATATAGACAATATTATAATTTCATTATAATAATATATAATATTACAAAGAGATTATTGATGTTTGTGTATGTTTAATTGTGTTTAAGAATGGAGTGTAGAGGGCACTAGTCAGATACCACCACCTTTAAGGGATTAACTTAAGTGAATAGCAGTACAATGGCAAAACATTTTGGTAACATTTATTAAAAAATCATGAAATGACATCCGTTTGTTTCCAATTCAATTGATGGATAACCGCATAGACAAAACCCAGCGCGTTTCGTCTCAAAGAGACTTCCTCAGGGGTACACTGTGGGTGGTACAGAATGCCATATAAATACAATATAACAACAACTATTATAATTTATCAAAAATATATAATGAAAAATATAATAAAATAGTACATACCAAGATGAACGGTATGTCGATCTTAAATGTAACAGATTCTTTAAAATTCTTAAAAATTCAATGTCTCTATAGAGATCTATGAAATTTAGACCACAATTGTGATTCAGAAAGATATGTATATGCTTCTAAAAACGAGGATGTGAACAGACGAGGAGGATAAAGAGGAATGAAAATGGAGGAGGAGTAACAACTACATACCCAATATGGAAGAACGTCGACTTAGGCACTTGAAAAGTGAGGGGCGGATTTTGTACCTACAAGAATTGGTGTGAATGTTTTAGTCATACAGACTATAACGCTTTTTTACTAATATTATTAAGCTACGGGACTAATCCTTAATGGACAATATAAGTGATAGTTAGTAGCACAAAAAATGGCGCTTTAATTATGGTGGATAATCAAAATTGGGTGCTAACAACTGAGGTTGCTACTGTACCTATATTGTCGCAACTTTAGCGGTGTTGGCAGAAAATAAAATCTATTGTTTAAATGAGAAAGGACCTTCAGAAAACAAAGTTTCCCGAAAAAACATATAAAGCGTATGCATAATATATCTTCCTAAACCATTTTAACATATACCATTTAAAAAAAACTCTATATGTCTGAATAACAATAGTATACAAAAAGCATGATTGCTTTTAACAGCACAGTTTTGACAGGTCAATCAGTAATGTAAACTACCAGTGTCCAAATGATCCTAGTGTATCCTCCAGCTCCTAATCAGAAGTGTGACGGCTGGGGATATGGTCACCATATTTATACCTGATCGGAGGTGAGGTCACTTCCGGTTTCGGTTCCCATAGGAAATTGCCTCCCTAGACCAAATACTGGTACAGGGGGGAAAGTGTCCCCAATCCAAGGTATTAAACATATACTAAACATTTACTAAACTCCGTATCAAGAGGGGATGCAGAAGAAAAACTTGATCACTGACGTATTTGTGCCTGTTTCCCAAATGCGTTCCAAATCTGCGTACCATCTCTGTATTTCCAGATAAACCGGAAGTATAATTGAGGTCCTAACTAGAGGAGTGCGCATGTGCCGTACGGCATCATGCTTTCCACTCCAGTCTAAAGTGTCTGGACGCACCGTGAGCTCCCAAGGCGGCGAATATTTTGTATAAAGTGCGCCAGTGCCCTATGGGTCTGCTTGCCTAGGGATAATACCATATATATATATATATATATATATATATATATATATATATATATATATATATATATATACGATATGTATAATGTAATTATTAATAGTCCTGGCACGAATATAAAGTGTTTGTGCATATACATTACATAGGGCCTTATTCTGGTCGATGCATAATTTTCCGAATTCTTTCGGATGGCGTATTTTAGCCGTCTGCGCATGCGTGGGCAACGCTATGCGCATGTGCCACGCAAGGTCTCCGTACTCGTTCTCACTAATACCGTACATAAAAGTGCACCGTATTCACTTTGGAAATATGGGCGTAATATGGGCGTCATTCGGAAGTACACAGGGGCGTAGTTTCAAAGTGGGCTAAACTGGGCGTAAACATGGGCGTACACGAGGGAGTGCACTAATTCTGGTAGGTGTGCATTCGGACAGAACACCGACTGCACACGAACCAAAAGGCAGGAAATATGCGGTCTTCATAAGCAAGTATTGCTTTGCGGACACCACTCGGTCATGTGCTAGGCATTCGGAACGCCCAATCAGTACGGCCGCACCTGAACCAATGTCAGCTGAACACAATACAATCCACTCCTTTACTCATTACTCATTAATTACACTCTTTTCATTGCTTCAATGGACCATTACAAAACACACATTTACACTGCAAGCAATGGACAGAACTTGCTATCACTAATATAAATGTATATGTCACTTTTACATTCACCAATAACAGCACACATTTGGGGATAAAAAGAAAAATTTATTACAGTAAGATTTAAAACATAAGATTTTAAAAGCATGTTCTTTGGCACATGCCAAAAATAAAAGTTACCATAACAGGATTTTTAAACCAAAAAATAAATAAATTCACAAATGTATTCTTTGCATACATAGCCGCAGCAGAATCATTAGGAACACATCAGGTGGCTTCACAAGAAAAGTATAGCACCAACACTTCAAATACAGCAGACAGTAATGGTAGCCGAAAGAGGGCAACAGGGGAACCAAACAAAACATTCGAACCGAGGGCAAATGTAGGTACCCTGTGCACGGGATTGGGTTGCACACAGGAAGCTGACACACACAGCTAAATGAAAGATTTGGGAAGACATAAGGGTGGAGATTAATGCGGACACAAGTTCATTTGCGGGACTTTTTTGGCCGTGGTAGGGCCCTTGCCACGTGCAGCAGCTCCTCGGCCACGGCCACGTTGGGATGGTGGGGCAGGTGGAGCAGATGCTGTTGAAGGGGGGGATGGTGTTCCCCTTCTGCCAGCAGGGAGTGCTGGTGTTGGAAATGCACCAGAAACGACTGACAATAGGGCCCTATTGGTGGTAACTTGATGATAAAGACAATGCTCTGTTCATTCTTTTAATCCTTGGGGTGTGATAATTATCCTGGCTGGGTAGCTGGTGTTGCCTGGATTTGCCAAGAAGTTTAGCAAGTCTTGCTCACAGAGCTGTTCCAAAGGCACAGCAGGTCTCATGGCCTTTAGATTCTGTAGCTGGTCCAGAACCGTAACAAAGTGGCTCAATGCATTTCAAACTATAGAAACAAGCACCTTCCTTAGGAACACCTGCTCCTGAGAAAGCTTCACAGACAAATCCAGATGGACAACAGCCATCCCAAGCTGGGTATTATATTGGAACTTTTACCTTTACTGGCAATATTTTACATGCCCCGCTCCGTCACCGACAAAGGAGCATTATTACACCATCAACTGAATTCAGTTTTTCAACACCTAACCCTGCAAAGAGCTTGCAATATTACAATATTATATAGACAATATTATAATTTCATTATAATAATATATAATATTACAAAGAGATTATTGATGTTTGTGTATGTTTAATTGTGTATATATATATATATATATATATATATATATATAAAAGGAAGAATGGAGTGTAGAGGGCACTAGTCAGATACCACCACCTTTAAGGGATTAACTTAAGTGAATAGCAGTACAATGGCAAAACATTTTGGTAACATTTATTAAAAAATCATGAAATGACATCCGTTTGTTTCCAATTCAATTGATGGATAACCGCATAGACAAAACCCAGCGCGTTTCGTCTCAAAGAGACTTCCTCAGGGGTACACTGTGGGTGGTACAGAATGCCATATAAATACAATATAACAACAACTATTATAATTTATCAAAAATATATAATGAAAAATATAATAAAATAGTACATACCAAGATGAACGGTATGTCGATCTTAAATGTAACAGATTCTTTAAAATTCTTAAAAATTCAATGTCTCTATAGAGATCTATGAAATTTAGACCACAATTGTGATTCAGAAAGATATGTATATGCTTCTAAAAACGAGGATGTGAACAGACGAGGAGGATAAAGAGGAATGAAAATGGAGGAGGAGTAACAACTACATACCCAATATGGAAGAACGTCGACTTAGGCACTTGAAAAGTGAGGGGCGGATTTTGTACCTACAAGAATTGGTGTGAATGTTTTAGTCATACAGACTATAACGCTTTTTTACTAATATTATTAAGCTACGGGACTAATCCTTAATGGACAATATAAGTGATAGTTAGTAGCACAAAAAATGGCGCTTTAATTATGGTGGATAATCAAAATTGGGTGCTAACAACTGAGGTTGCTACTGTACCTATATTGTCGCAACTTTAGCGGTGTTGGCAGAAAATAAAATCTATTGTTTAAATGAGAAAGGACCTTCAGAAAACAAAGTTTCCCGAAAAAACATATAAAGCGTATGCATAATATATCTTCCTAAACCATTTTAACATATACCATTTAAAAAAAACTCTATATGTCTGAATAACAATAGTATACAAAAAGCATGATTGCTTTTAACAGCACAGTTTTGACAGGTCAATCAGTAATGTAAACTACCAGTGTCCAAATGATCCTAGTGTATCCTCCAGCTCCTAATCAGAAGTGTGACGGCTGGGGATATGGTCACCATATTTATACCTGATCGGAGGTGAGGTCACTTCCGGTTTCGGTTCCCATAGGAAATTGCCTCCCTAGACCAAATACTGGTACAGGGGGGAAAGTGTCCCCAATCCAAGGTATTAAACATATACTAAACATTTACTAAACTCCGTATCAAGAGGGGATGCAGAAGAAAAACTTGATCACTGACGTATTTGTGCCTGTTTCCCAAATGCGTTCCAAATCTGCGTACCATCTCTGTATTTCCAGATAAACCGGAAGTATAATTGAGGTCCTAACTAGAGGAGTGCGCATGTGCCGTACGGCATCATGCTTTCCACTCCAGTCTAAAGTGTCTGGACGCACCGTGAGCTCCCAAGGCGGCGAATATTTTGTATAAAGTGCGCCAGTGCCCTATGGGTCTGCTTGCCTAGGGATAATACCATATATATATATATATATATATATATATATATATATATACGATATGTATAATGTAATTATTAATAGTCCTGGCACGAATATAAAGTGTTTGTGCATATACATTACATAGGGCCTTATTCTGGTCGATGCATAATTTTCCGAATTCTTTCGGATGGCGTATTTTAGCCGTCTGCGCATGCGTGGGCAACGCTATGCGCATGTGCCACGCAAGGTCTCCGTACTCGTTCTCACTAATACCGTACATAAAAGTGCACCGTATTCACTTTGGAAATATGGGCGTAATATGGGCGTCATTCGGAAGTACACAGGGGCGTAGTTTCAAAGTGGGCTAAACTGGGCGTAAACATGGGCGTACACGAGGGAGTGCACTAATTCTGGTAGGTGTGCATTCGGACAGAACACCGACTGCACACGAACCAAAAGGCAGGAAATATGCGGTCTTCATAAGCAAGTATTGCTTTGCGGACACCACTCGGTCATGTGCTAGGCATTCGGAACGCCCAATCAGTACGGCCGCACCTGAACCAATGTCAGCTGAACACAATACAATCCACTCCTTTACTCATTACTCATTAATTACACTCTTTTCATTGCTTCAATGGACCATTACAAAACACACATTTACACTGCAAGCAATGGACAGAACTTGCTATCACTAATATAAATGTATATGTCACTTTTACATTCACCAATAACAGCACACATTTGGGGATAAAAAGAAAAATTTATTACAGTAAGATTTAAAACATAAGATTTTAAAAGCATGTTCTTTGGCACATGCCAAAAATAAAAGTTACCATAACAGGATTTTTAAACCAAAAAATAAATAAATTCACAAATGTATTCTTTGCATACATAGCCGCAGCAGAATCATTAGGAACACATCAGGTGGCTTCACAAGAAAAGTATAGCACCAACACTTCAAATACAGCAGACAGTAATGGTAGCCGAAAGAGGGCAACAGGGGAACCAAACAAAACATTCGAACCGAGGGCAAATGTAGGTACCCTGTGCACGGGATTGGGTTGCACACAGGAAGCTGACACACACAGCTAAATGAAAGATTTGGGAAGACATAAGGGTGGAGATTAATGCGGACACAAGTTCATTTGCGGGACTTTTTTTGGCCGTGGTAGGGCCCTTGCCACGTGCAGCAGCTCCTCGGCCACGGCCACGTTGGGATGGTGGGGCAGGTGGAGCAGATGCTGTTGAAGGGGGGGATGGTGTTCCCCTTCTGCCAGCAGGGAGTGCTGGTGTTGGAAATGCACCAGAAACGACTGACAATAGGGCCCTATTGGTGGTAACTTGATGATAAAGACAATGCTCTGTTCATTCTTTTAATCCTTGGGGTGTGATAATTATCCTGGCTGGGTAGCTGGTGTTGCCTGGATTTGCCAAGAAGTTTAGCAAGTCTTGCTCACAGAGCTGTTCCAAAGGCACAGCAGGTCTCATGGCCTTTAGATTCTGTAGCTGGTCCAGAACCGTAACAAAGTGGCTCAATGTATTTCAAACTATAGAAACAAGCACCTTCCTTAGGAACACCTGCTCCTGAGAAAGCTTCACAGACAAATCCAGATGGACAACAGCCATCCCAAGCTGGGTATTATATTGGAACTTTTACCTTTACTGGCAATATTTTACATGCCCCGCTCCGTCACCGACAAAGGAGCATTATTACACCATCAACTGAATTCAGTTTTTCAACACCTAACCCTGCAAAGAGCTTGCAATATTACAATATTATATAGACAATATTATAATTTCATTATAATAATATATAATATTACAAAGAGATTATTGATGTTTGTGTATGTTTAATTGTGTTTAAGAATGGAGTGTAGAGGGCACTAGTCAGATACCACCACCTTTAAGGGATTAACTTAAGTGAATAGCAGTACAATGGCAAAACATTTTGGTAACATTTATTAAAAAATCATGAAATGACATCCGTTTGTTTCCAATTCAATTGATGGATAACCGCATAGACAAAACCCAGCGCGTTTCGTCTCAAAGAGACTTCCTCAGGGGTACACTGTGGGTGGTACAGAATGCCATATAAATACAATATAACAACAACTATTATAATTTATCAAAAATATATAATGAAAAATATAATAAAATAGTACATACCAAGATGAACGGTATGTCGATCTTAAATGTAACAGATTCTTTAAAATTCTTAAAAATTCAATGTCTCTATAGAGATCTATGAAATTTAGACCACAATTGTGATTCAGAAAGATATGTATATGCTTCTAAAAACGAGGATGTGAACAGACGAGGAGGATAAAGAGGAATGAAAATGGAGGAGGAGTAACAACTACATACCCAATATGGAAGAACGTCGACTTAGGCACTTGAAAAGTGAGGGGCGGATTTTGTACCTACAAGAATTGGTGTGAATGTTTTAGTCATACAGACTATAACGCTTTTTTACTAATATTATTAAGCTACGGGACTAATCCTTAATGGACAATATAAGTGATAGTTAGTAGCACAAAAAATGGCGCTTTAATTATGGTGGATAATCAAAATTGGGTGCTAACAACTGAGGTTGCTACTGTACCTATATTGTCGCAACTTTAGCGGTGTTGGCAGAAAATAAAATCTATTGTTTAAATGAGAAAGGACCTTCAGAAAACAAAGTTTCCCGAAAAAACATATAAAGCGTATGCATAATATATCTTCCTAAACCATTTTAACATATACCATTTAAAAAAAACTCTATATGTCTGAATAACAATAGTATACAAAAAGCATGATTGCTTTTAACAGCACAGTTTTGACAGGTCAATCAGTAATGTAAACTACCAGTGTCCAAATGATCCTAGTGTATCCTCCAGCTCCTAATCAGAAGTGTGACGGCTGGGGATATGGTCACCATATTTATACCTGATCGGAGGTGAGGTCACTTCCGGTTTCGGTTCCCATAGGAAATTGCCTCCCTAGACCAAATACTGGTACAGGGGGGAAAGTGTCCCCAATCCAAGGTATTAAACATATACTAAACATTTACTAAACTCCGTATCAAGAGGGGATGCAGAAGAAAAACTTGATCACTGACGTATTTGTGCCTGTTTCCCAAATGCGTTCCAAATCTGCGTACCATCTCTGTATTTCCAGATAAACCGGAAGTATAATTGAGGTCCTAACTAGAGGAGTGCGCATGTGCCGTACGGCATCATGCTTTCCACTCCAGTCTAAAGTGTCTGGACGCACCGTGAGCTCCCAAGGCGGCGAATATTTTGTATAAAGTGCGCCAGTGCCCTATGGGTCTGCTTGCCTAGGGATAATACCATATATATATATATATATATATATATATATATATATATATATATATATATATATATATATATATATATATATATATATATACGATATGTATAATGTAATTATTAATAGTCCTGGCACGAATATAAAGTGTTTGTGCATATACATTACATAGGGCCTTATTCTGGTCGATGCATAATTTTCCGAATTCTTTCGGATGGCGTATTTTAGCCGTCTGCGCATGCGTGGGCAACGCTATGCGCATGTGCCACGCAAGGTCTCCGTACTCGTTCTCACTAATACCGTACATAAAAGTGCACCGTATTCACTTTGGAAATATGGGCGTAATATGGGCGTCATTCGGAAGTACACAGGGGCGTAGTTTCAAAGTGGGCTAAACTGGGCGTAAACATGGGCGTACACGAGGGAGTGCACTAATTCTGGTAGGTGTGCATTCGGACAGAACACCGACTGCACACGAACCAAAAGGCAGGAAATATGCGGTCTTCATAAGCAAGTATTGCTTTGCGGACACCACTCGGTCATGTGCTAGGCATTCGGAACGCCCAATCAGTACGGCCGCACCTGAACCAATGTCAGCTGAACACAATACAATCCACTCCTTTACTCATTACTCATTAATTACACTCTTTTCATTGCTTCAATGGACCATTACAAAACACACATTTACACTGCAAGCAATGGACAGAACTTGCTATCACTAATATAAATGTATATGTCACTTTTACATTCACCAATAACAGCACACATTTGGGGATAAAAAGAAAAATTTATTACAGTAAGATTTAAAACATAAGATTTTAAAAGCATGTTCTTTGGCACATGCCAAAAATAAAAGTTACCATAACAGGATTTTTAAACCAAAAAATAAATAAATTCACAAATGTATTCTTTGCATACATAGCCGCAGCAGAATCATTAGGAACACATCAGGTGGCTTCACAAGAAAAGTATAGCACCAACACTTCAAATACAGCAGACAGTAATGGTAGCCGAAAGAGGGCAACAGGGGAACCAAACAAAACATTCGAACCGAGGGCAAATGTAGGTACCCTGTGCACGGGATTGGGTTGCACACAGGAAGCTGACACACACAGCTAAATGAAAGATTTGGGAAGACATAAGGGTGGAGATTAATGCGGACACAAGTTCATTTGCGGGACTTTTTTGGCCGTGGTAGGGCCCTTGCCACGTGCAGCAGCTCCTCGGCCACGGCCACGTTGGGATGGTGGGGCAGGTGGAGCAGATGCTGTTGAAGGGGGGGATGGTGTTCCCCTTCTGCCAGCAGGGAGTGCTGGTGTTGGAAATGCACCAGAAACGACTGACAATAGGGCCCTATTGGTGGTAACTTGATGATAAAGACAATGCTCTGTTCATTCTTTTAATCCTTGGGGTGTGATAATTATCCTGGCTGGGTAGCTGGTGTTGCCTGGATTTGCCAAGAAGTTTAGCAAGTCTTGCTCACAGAGCTGTTCCAAAGGCACAGCAGGTCTCATGGCCTTTAGATTCTGTAGCTGGTCCAGAACCGTAACAAAGTGGCTCAATGCATTTCAAACTATAGAAACAAGCACCTTCCTTAGGAACACCTGCTCCTGAGAAAGCTTCACAGACAAATCCAGATGGACAACAGCCATCCCAAGCTGGGTATTATATTGGAACTTTTACCTTTACTGGCAATATTTTACATGCCCCGCTCCGTCACCGACAAAGGAGCATTATTACACCATCAACTGAATTCAGTTTTTCAACACCTAACCCTGCAAAGAGCTTGCAATATTACAATATTATATAGACAATATTATAATTTCATTATAATAATATATAATATTACAAAGAGATTATTGATGTTTGTGTATGTTTAATTGTGTATATATATATATATATATATATATATATATATATATATATATATATATAAAAGGAAGAATGGAGTGTAGAGGGCACTAGTCAGATACCACCACCTTTAAGGGATTAACTTAAGTGAATAGCAGTACAATGGCAAAACATTTTGGTAACATTTATTAAAAAATCATGAAATGACATCCGTTTGTTTCCAATTCAATTGATGGATAACCGCATAGACAAAACCCAGCGCGTTTCGTCTCAAAGAGACTTCCTCAGGGGTACACTGTGGGTGGTACAGAATGCCATATAAATACAATATAACAACAACTATTATAATTTATCAAAAATATATAATGAAAAATATAATAAAATAGTACATACCAAGATGAACGGTATGTCGATCTTAAATGTAACAGATTCTTTAAAATTCTTAAAAATTCAATGTCTCTATAGAGATCTATGAAATTTAGACCACAATTGTGATTCAGAAAGATATGTATATGCTTCTAAAAACGAGGATGTGAACAGACGAGGAGGATAAAGAGGAATGAAAATGGAGGAGGAGTAACAACTACATACCCAATATGGAAGAACGTCGACTTAGGCACTTGAAAAGTGAGGGGCGGATTTTGTACCTACAAGAATTGGTGTGAATGTTTTAGTCATACAGACTATAACGCTTTTTTACTAATATTATTAAGCTACGGGACTAATCCTTAATGGACAATATAAGTGATAGTTAGTAGCACAAAAAATGGCGCTTTAATTATGGTGGATAATCAAAATTGGGTGCTAACAACTGAGGTTGCTACTGTACCTATATTGTCGCAACTTTAGCGGTGTTGGCAGAAAATAAAATCTATTGTTTAAATGAGAAAGGACCTTCAGAAAACAAAGTTTCCCGAAAAAACATATAAAGCGTATGCATAATATATCTTCCTAAACCATTTTAACATATACCATTTATAAAAAACTCTATATGTCTGAATAACAATAGTATACAAAAAGCATGATTGCTTTTAACAGCACAGTTTTGACAGGTCAATCAGTAATGTAAACTACCAGTGTCCAAATGATCCTAGTGTATCCTCCAGCTCCTAATCAGAAGTGTGACGGCTGGGGATATGGTCACCATATTTATACCTGATCGGAGGTGAGGTCACTTCCGGTTTCGGTTCCCATAGGAAATTGCCTCCCTAGACCAAATACTGGTACAGGGGAGAAAGTGTCCCCAATCCAAGGTATTAAACATATACTAAACATTTACTAAACTCCGTATCAAGAGGGGATGCAGAAGAAAAACTTGATCACTGACGTATTTGTGCCTGTTTCCCAAATGCGTTCCAAATCTGCGTACCATCTCTGTATTTCCAGATAAACGGGAAGTATAATTGAGGTCCTAACTAGAGGAGTGCGCATGTGCCGTACGGCATCATGCTTTCCACTCCAGTCTAAAGTGTCTGGACGCACCGTGAACTCCCAAGGCGGCGAATATTTTGTATAAAGTGCGCCAGTGCCCTATGGGTCTGCTTGCCTAGGGATAATACCATATATATATATATATATATATATATATATATATATATATATATATATATATATATATATATATATATATATATACGATATGTATAATGTAATTATTAATAGTCCTGGCACGAATATAAAGTGTTTGTGCATATACATTACATAGGGCCTTATTCTGGTCGATGCATAATTTTCCGAATTCTTTCGGATGGCGTATTTTAGCCGTCTGCGCATGCGTGGGCAACGCTATGCGCATGTGCCACGCAAGGTCTCCGTACTCATTCTCACTAATACCGTACATAAAAGTGCACCGTATTCACTTTGGAAATATGGGCGTAATATGGGCGTCATTCGGAAGTACACAGGGGCGTAGTTTCAAAGTGGGCTAAACTGGGCGTAAACATGGGCGTACACGAGGGAGTGCACTAATTCTGGTAGGTGTGCATTCGGACAGAACACCGACTGCACACGAACCAAAAGGCAGGAAATATGCGGTCTTCATAAGCAAGTATTGCTTTGCGGACACCACTCGGTCATGTGCTAGGCATTCGGAACGCCCAATCAGTACGGCCGCACCTGAACCAATGTCAGCTGAACACAATACAATCCACTCCTTTACTCATTACTCATTAATTACACTCTTTTCATTGCTTCAATGGACCATTACAAAACACACATTTACACTGTAAGCAATGGACAGAACTTGCTATCACTAATATAAATGTATATGTCACTTTTACATTCACCAATAACAGCACACATTTGGGGATAAAAAGAAAAATTTATTACAGTAAGATTTAAAACATAAGATTTTAAAAGCATGTTCTTTGGCACATGCCAAAAATAAAAGTTACCATAACAGGATTTTTAAACCAAAAAATAAATAAATTCACAAATGTATTCTTTGCATACATAGCCGCAGCAGAATCATTAGGAACACATCAGGTGGCTTCACAA
The DNA here is from genome assembly GCF_055691185.1 of Crinia signifera. NCBI lineage: Eukaryota > Metazoa > Chordata > Amphibia > Anura > Myobatrachidae > Crinia > Crinia signifera. The sequence goes on from NC_139224.1 coordinate 100,262,854, forward strand.
GAAAAGTATAGCACCAACACTTCAAATACAGCAGACAGTAATGGTAGCCGAAAGAGGGCAACAGGGGAACCAAACAAAACATTCGAACCGAGGGCAAATGTAGGTACCCTGTGCACGGGATTGGGTTGCACACAGGAAGCTGACACACACAGCTAAATGAAAGATTTGGGAAGACATAAGGGTGGAGATTAATGCGGACACAAGTTCATTTGCGGGACTTTTTTGGCCGTGGTAGGGCCCTTGCCACGTGCAGCAGCTCCTCGGCCACGGCCACGTTGGGATGGTGGGGCAGGTGGAGCAGATGCTGTTGAAGGGGGGGATGGTGTTCCCCTTCTGCCAGCAGGGAGTGCTGGTGTTGGAAATGCACCAGAAACGACTGACAATAGGGCCCTATTGGTGGTAACTAGCTCCACCATAAGCTCATTATGGTGGAGGAGGAGGTCATTTTGGCGCAGGGCTTGATATGCCAGCACCTGCAGGCTGGCAGCTATGGCCTGCTGGGTGCCAGCCATGGCCTGCTGGGTGTCAGCAATTGTCTGCTGGCTCCCAGCAATTGCCTGCTGGCTCCCAGCTATTGCCTGCTGGGTGCTGACAATACCCTGCATGACCTCCTCGGTCCTACGCAGCCGCTCTGATGCTAACTCTCCCTGCTGGCAAATCTGCCCAAGCATCTGCACCCACCTGTCCAAATCCTGTGTGGCCGTTGGCTGCTGCTGCTGCACATGGCTGCCACTGGTGGCAGGTGGCACTGACTCCTCCGCCTCCTCAAGAGTTTCACGACCAAACGGTGGGGATGCTGCTGAAAGAGAAACTTACAATTACAACACATTCCTTGAAAATTAGTACAAACTACTTATGCCATGCAAACAAATTACCTTCTAAGTCAGTAGCAAAAACGTCCACTGGGGCCTCACTATCCATGTTGCTCACCCCCCGGACCTCCTCAATTGCTATACAGCCCTCAGCCATCTCGTAAGTTATGTGGAATGAAGCACATGTTGTAATCTGTAGCAGATTCCAATGGATGTTACATCAAACGTCAGGAGTGACATGTAATAATATGTAAACTTTGGTTGCAGGTGGCATGACTTCAAAACCAACCTCAAGAAGAAAATGACCAAACGGTGGGAACACAGCCACACCTCTGGGGCTGGCCCCATGCCAGGCCGCCTGAAGCTCACCCCTTTTGTTTCTGTGCAGGAAAATATTGACTGCTTTATTTTTACACTGCAATTTAGATTTCAGTTGGAACACATCCACCCAAATCTAATTATCTCTGCACGTTACATCTGCCCCCTGCAGTACACATGGTTTTGTCCATTTAAGAAGGAATTTGCCTTTGCGAGTGAACCAGAATAAGGGCCAATATGTATGGAATTAAATCTAAATCTGGTTATAGATTTTATCAAACAGGAAAGTAACTTCTGGTCTAAATCTCTTATTTTTGTTGCTATTAAAATAAACCCGGTCAAGTTTTTATTGTTTCACATTCCCCAAAATGTTTCCATCCTCACAAATTATAAAGAATTTCAAACTAATTACTCATTTGATATGGCATGAATCTGGGCTTAGGTCCAATACTCTACATAATACAACTACCATGGCAGGTTTGACACTCGTGAGTATTTAACTACTATATTTCATCGGCATAAATCCCGTATGTATATTGTTGGTTGCAGCCACAAGCTGGCACTTTGGCAATGGTATTGTAACCTCAGATTGTAGGCTCAATGCAAAACCCATTGCAATCCCTTACAGTACTTAAGTGCACTATATTAATTGGAGTGGTTTGTAAAGCATGCAGAGATGCACATCGTTATTTAACCATTAACCCAATAGGGAATAATGAGGGACTTACAAAATATATGTTGGTACCTAATAAAATATAGTGGGATTGTTACAGTGCTTCAGTCCTTGGTTATGTTGTTAAGAAAGTAAAAATAGATTCCTATACTGACCTGCCAGCTGAATTGTAAGTGCCGATGGGAGCTTTTCTGCAGTTTGCACAACAAAAAGTCATGCACTTTAAGCACAATTTAAAAATGTAACCCCTTCAGTGCATATACTGTGCCAATTAGGCCTTACAAACTAACTTCTCCAAATTTCTGAGACGGGGGAGAATGACTTCGGCCTGCTGAAAGATGGCACCTGGACTGAGATCATTAATAAAGCACTGTAAATCAAATAATTACAAAACACAATAAACTCTATATAGGGGATACAACCGAAATTTGATAAAACTTAGACGGAATGGGCAGTCCATAAAATGAGTTAACTAAATGCCAACCTCTTAGTGAGAGAGATGTTCAAAATATTGGCTAAAAATAGGGGGAAAAAACAGGTGGTGTGTAGTGCGCAATCAACAGCTATAATCCCTAAATGGGGATTATAGAAACAAGAAGATGTGTGCCAGCGCTGGCTGATTCAATAATTACACGGATCTCTATAACAATAATTTGAATAAAAATATTTTACCATATAGACATACATTTATAAGACATTGCACACAATAAAAATACAAATAAAAGTGAATCGTTTTAAAGGTGTATCACTTGGGTGATGAACCTGTAAAAAAATATTCCCTTTAATAGGGGACAGATGTTTTGAGCTGACAGGTGTAATAAAGAATTAAAATCCAATACTTCTGCTGTGATGTATGTACAGGTATCTGTCACTTTGTTGTTCTGAGTTGCCCTATAATTTCAAGGGCTCAAGGTTCCCATTCGACGATCCTCCTTTCTTGTCCAGGATTGACAATGCAGATATCCCACAAGATTTTGTATCCAGATGTTTATAAGGGACGTCATAGGGATGATGAACAGGTCACTTTTTAATGGATGAAATCAGCAAGTTTGATTATGCTCAACGCGTTTCCCCGGAATATGCACCTCCGGCTTCCTCAGGAACACACCCAGAAAATGCCATGTTTCTGCCCCTAAATGCTGGCTTCCTGTAAGTCAAACTGTGACTGCTATGTGATTCGCTCGGGTTATGGATATTTATATTGATAAATAATATGCATATGCGCATGCACAATGTAAATGCTGCACATGTGAAGTCAATTGTGAATTCTCTAATTAGGATAGTCATATACTGCTGGAGTGAGCAGAGGGTACAAGTTTGTAAAAAAAAAAAAATTTAGACCACATTTACAATATCATTACAGTAACCCATAATTTTTTAGGTCTACTCTATACTAGAGATGAGCGGCGGACACTTTTTCGGGTTTTGGTTTTGGATCTCCCTTCGTGTTTTGGATCTGGATTGGTTTTGGCAAAACCACCCTTGTGGGTTTTGGATCTGGATTTTTATGAAAAAATGCTAAAATTGGCTAAAATAACAGAATTTTGGCCCTATTTTTGCCCCTAAAGTATTATTAACCTCAATTACCTTAGTTTCCACTCATTTCTAGTAAATTTTGATCACTTCACAGCTTACGAAATTGTTTTCATTTACTGTAGTTGGGCCAAAAGGGTATACCGAGGTAGCTGGATGACTAAGCTAAGCGACAGCAGTCGGCATCACATACATGTGGACCTTACACTTCCAACCTGGCAGAGCGGCACTGCAGGGGCAGACAGGGTGGCAGTTTAATAAACTATCCCAAAAAAAGAGAAATGCTCCAAAGAGCAAAAAATACAAAGAGGTATCGGACTTGTCATGACTGGTGGTAGCAGCTTCAGCACTTCTATCAGGTTGCTGATCTCCCACTATTTCCTCCTCCATCATCCTCCAAAAATGTGTTTTTATTTTATTTATTACTTTTATTTATTTTTCTTACTTTACACTGGACACAGCCTGTCACACTGGACACAGCCCCTTGGACATTGGACACTGCCCCTGGACACAGCCCGTCACCCTGGACACAGCCCCAGGACAATGGACACAGCCTCTGGACACAGCTCCTGTACACTGGACACAGCCGTCACACTGGACACAGCCCCTGGACAATGGACACAGCCTCTGGACACAGCTCCTGTATACTGGACACAGCCGTCACACTGGACACAGCCTCTGGACACCGCCCCTGGACACAGCTCCTGTACACTGGACACAGCCGTCACACTGGACACTGCCCCTGGACACTGGACACAGCCCGTCACCCTGGACACAGCCCGTGGACAATGGACCCAGCCCGTCACCCTGGACACAGCCCCTGGACACAGCCTCTGGACAATGGACACAGCCTCTGGACACCCCCCCTGGACACAGCTCCTGTACACTGGACACAGTCGTCACACTGGACACTGCCCCTGGACCTTGCCCCTGGACACTGGACACAGCCCGTCACCCTGGACACAGCCCCATGACAATGGACACAGCCCGTTACCCTGGACACAGCCCCTGGACAATGGACACAGCCTCTGGACACCGCCCCGGGACACAGCTCCTGTACACTGGACACAGCCGTCACACTGGACACTGCCCCTGTACACTGGACACAACCCCTGTACACAGCCCCTGTACACTGGACACAGCCCCTGGACACTGGACACAGCCCCTTTCACACTGGACACAGGCCCTGTCACACTGGACACAGGCCCTGTACACAGCCCCTGTACACTGGACACTGCCCCTGGACACAGCCCCTGGACACTGGACACAGCTCCTGTACACTGGACACAACCCCTGTACACTGGACACAGCCCCTGTACACTGGACAAAACCCCTGTACACTGGACACAAACCCTGTACACTGGACACAGACCCTGTCACACTGTACACAGGCCCTGTTACTCTGGACACAAGCCCTGTCACATTGAACACAGCCCCTGTACAGCCCCTTGTACACTGGCCACTGCAGCCCCTGTTCACTGGACTTGTGTACAGCAGCCCCTGCAGACCCTAATCAAGTGAGCAGCAGCAAAATAATATATTTAGATTATAGCACAGCACACAGCACAGCGCACAACCACCCTCTTCCCTCTCCTATGCTGGAGTAAAGATGGCGGGGCGCGCGTGCGTCTTATATAGAATCCAGATCCCACGAGAATCCAACAGCGCGATGATGACGTTTTGCCTCGTTTTCGGTCCGGAATTTAGGCGGGAACTCCCGAGCCGGCTCGGATCCAGACTCGGATCGCGATATTCGGATCTGCCGGATCCCGGAGATCCGGACCCGCTCATCTCTACTCTATACATGTGTTAATAGGAGAAAAATACTTTAAAGTGTATGTTCATGTATGTGTATTGAAATGACCATGGTCAGCAGACTGAATCCAATCTCTTATCCTGGTGGGAAAAATTATTTCATTCATTTAAGCTTATGTGTTTTTGTATTTAAATTCAAACTGAATTAGATACATTCACATAGTTAATCATTAGAGGGCGCACCTTTATTACTGACATATTATTACATAGGTGTGTTTAATTACCGTACATCAGACAAAAGCTTATAGACAAATGTGCATATAGAAAGTAGGGATGTGCACCGGCCACTTTTCACGTTTTGAGTTTTGATTACCTTCAGGTTTTGGGTTCTACTGGGTTTTGCCAAAACTCCCCCTCAATGTTTTGGTTTTTGGGTTCTGATTTTTTTTTTTTTTTTAAAGCATAAAAAACACTAAAATCACAGAATTTAGGTTGTTTTTTTTGTTTTTGTTTTTTGATCCTAAGCTAATATTAACCTCATTAGCATTCATCTACACTCATTTCCAGTCTATTCTGAACACCTCACAATATTGTTTTTAGGCCAAGAGGTTGCACCGAAGTAGCTGGATAACTATGATAAGCGACACAAGTGGGCGGCACAAACACTGGACTGAAACGACACACTTAATAGCACCCCTGGACTGATACAGCACACTTAGCATCACTGCATGAATTATACTAGAGATGTGCGGACTCGGATTCCGGAGATCCGAGCCCCCACGAATGTCATCAATCCGAGCACGGTTCCGAGTAGCACTCGGAGATTCCCGTCTGACTGGGGTCCGGCCTTGTGGGCAAAACGTCATCGCCCGGCGCCGGATTTTGCGAGGCATTAAATAGCGGCTCCTGCACCCGCCATCTTCACTCCAGTCTAGTAGTGGGTTGGGAGAGGGTGTGTTGGTGCTGCTGCTGAGGCTTAAACTTGAGCTTGAACGCAATATTTTATTTATTCCCTCAGTGCTGCTGTGTACTCTGTTCTCCTCTCTGCTTAGGGTGGGATCACCCTAGCAAGGAGGACAGTCTAACTGTGTACTTGTAGTACTACTGACTCCTCTGTGCTGGGGCCTACCGCTGGTGCTGTGCTGTACCTAATATTATATTTATATATATATATATATATATATATATATATATATTAATAATTAATTATATATATAGTCCACTGGTGCTGCCTGCACCGAATAGAGGCTGCCAGTATTATTTACTCAGGCCACTGGCAGTGCTACTGCCTAAGTGTACCTACCTAGTAGTACTACCTACCTACTAGGCTGCTATATATAATTTAATTTAAAAAAAAATACCTGTCCTGCAGTGCTGCATGGAACTGTAAAAATAATTCCATGCTGCTGGTGCACTGACGTGTGCCACTGCCAACCAGTACCTAATAAAATGAATTATTATAAATTCTCCTGGTGCATATAGTAGTCTGCTACTGCTGTAACTACCTTTTGTGGTGCCCACTGGCAGTGCAACTGCCTACCTAGTAGTTTCTCTACCTACTAGGCTGCTATATTAATATTTAATTAATTTAATTATATATAGTCCACTGGTGCTGACTGCACTGAATAGAGGCTGCCAGTATTATTTACTCAGTCCACTGTTGCCACTGGCAGTGCTACTGCCTAAGTGTACCTACCTAGTACCTACTAGGCTGCTATATATAATTTAATAAAAAAATAATACCTGTCCTGCAGTGCTGCATGGAACTGTAAAAAATAATTCCATGCTGCTGGTGCACTGACGTGTGCCACTGTCAACCAGTACCTAATAAAATTAATTATTATAAATTCTGCTGGTGCACATATACTAGTATTGCTGACACATCTACTGTACCTGTCTTGTGCCTAGTACTGCCATATCTACCTGTCTGGTGCCTAGTAGTGCCAAATCTACCTGTCTTGTGCCCACTGCCTAGTACTGCCGTATCTACCTGTCTTGTGCTTAGTACTGCCGTATCTACCTGTCTGGTGCCTAGTACTGCCGTATCTACCTGTCTGGTCTGGTTCCCACTGCCTAGTACTGCTGTATCTAACTGTCTGGTGCCCACTGCCTAATACTGCCAAATCTACCAACTGGTGCCTAGTACTGCCGTATCTACCTGTCTGGTGCTCACTGCCTAGTACTGCCGTATCTACCTGTCTGGTGCCCACTGCCTAATACTGCCGTATCTACCGTCTGGTGCCTAGTACTGCCGTATCTACTTGTCTGGTGCCTAGTAGTGCCGTATCTACCTGTCTTGTGTCCACTGCCTAGTACTTCCGTATCTACCTGTCTTGTGCCTAGTACTGCCGTATCTACCTGTCTGGTGCCTAGTACTGCCGTATCTACCTGTCTGGTGCCTAGTACTGCTGTATCTACCTGTCTGGTCTGGTGCCCACTGCCTAGTACTGCCGTATCTAACTGTCTGGTGCCCACTGCCTAATACTGCCGTATCTACCTGTCTGGTGCCCACTGCCTAATACTGCCGTAACTACCGTCTGGTGCCTAGTACTGCCATATCTACCTGTCTGGTGCCTAGTAGTGCCGTATATACCTGTCTTGTGCCCACTGCCTAGTACTGCCGTATCTACCTGTCTGGTGCCCACTGCCTAATACTGCCGTATCCACCGTCTGGTGCCTAGTACTGCCATATCTACCTGTCTGGTGCCTAGTACTGCCGTATCTACCTGTCTGGTGCCTAGTACTGCCGTATCTACCTGTCTGGTGCCTAGTACTGCCGTATCTACCTGTCTGGTGCCCACTGCCATATCTACCGGTCTGGTGCCAACTGCCTAATACTGCCGTATCTACCGTCTGGTGCCTAGTACTGCCTTATCTACCTGTCTGGTGCCTAGTAGTGCCATATATACCTGTCTTGTGCCCACTGCCTAGTACTGCCGTATCTTCCTGTCTGATGCCTAGTACTGCCGTATCTACCTGTCTGGTCTGGTGCCCACTGCCTAGTACTGCCGTATCTACCTGTCTGGTGCCCACTGCCTAATACTGCCGTATCTACCGTCTGGTGCCTAGTACTGCCGTATCTACCTGTCTGGTACCTAGCAGTGCCGTATCTACCTGTCTTGTGCCCACTGCCTAGTACTGCCATATCTACCTTCCTTGTGCCTAGTAAAGCCGTATCTACCTGTCTGGTGCCTAGTACTGCTGTGGTGCCGTGGTACTACCTGTCTGGTGCCTAGTACTGCCGTATCTACCTGTCTGGTGCCCACTGCCTAGTACTGCCGTATTTACCTGTCTGGTTCCCACTGCCTAATACTGCCGTCTCTACTGTCTGGTGCCTAGTACTGCCGTATCTACCTGTCTGGTGCCCACTGCCTAGTACTGCTGTATCTACCTATCTGGTGCCCACTGCCTAATACTACCTTATCTACCGTCCGGTGCCTAGTACTGCCGTATCTACCTGTCTGGTGCCTAGTACTGCCATATCTACCTGTCTGGTGCCTACTGCCTAATCTACCTGTCTGGTGCCTAGTACTGCCATATCTACCTGTCTGGTCTGATGCCCACTGCCTAGTACTGCTGTATCTACCTGTCTGGCCTTGTGCCCCCTGCCGAGTACTGCCGTATCTACCTGTCTGGTCTGGTGCCCACTGCCTAGTACTGCTGTATCTACCTGTCTGGCCTTGTGCCCACTGCCGAGTACTGCCTTATCTACCTGTCTGGTGCCCACTGCCTAGTACTGCCGTATCTACCTGTCTGGTGCCCACTGCCTAGTACTGCCGTATCTACCATCTGGTGCCTAGTACTGCCGTATCTACCTGTCTGGTGCCAGTATTATTTACTCTGTTCACTGTTGCCACTGGCAGTGCTACTGCCTAAGTGTACCTACCTAGTACCTACTAGGCTGCTATGTATAATTTAATAAGAAAAAATAATACCTTTCCTGCAGTGCTGCATGGAACTGTAAAAAATAATTCCATGCTGCTGGTGCACTGACGTGTGCCACTGCCAACCTGTAACTAATAAAATTAATTATTATCAATTCTGCTGGTGCACATATACTAGTATTGCTGACATATCTACCTGTCTTGTGCCTAGTACTGTTGTATCTACCTGTCTGGTGCCTAGTAGTGCCTTATCTACCTGTCTGGTCTGGTGCCCACTGCCTAGTACTGCCGTAGCTACCTGTCTGGTGCCCACTGCCTTATACTGCCGTATCTATTGTCTGGTGCCTAGTACTGCCGTATCCACCTGTCTGGTTCCCACTGCCTAATACTGCCGTCTCTACTGTCTGGTGCCTAGTACTGCCGTATCTACCTGTCTGGTGCCCACTGCCTAGTACTGCTGTATCTACCTATCTGGTGCCCACTGCCTAATACTACCTTATCTACCGTCCGGTGCCTAGTACTGCCGTATCTACCTGTCTGGTGCCTAGTACTGCCATATCTACCTGTCTGGTGCCTACTGCCTAATCTACCTGTCTGGTGCCTAGTACTGCCATATCTACCTGTCTGGTCTGATGCCCACTGCCTAGTACTGCTGTTTCTACCTGTCTGGCCTGTGCCCACTGCCGAGTACTGCCGTATCTACCTGTCTGGTCTGGTGCCCACTGCCTAGTACTGCTGTATCTACCTGTCTGGCCTTGTGCCCACTGCCGAGTACTGCCTTATCTACCTGTCTGGTGCCCACTGCCTAGTACTGCCGTATCTACCTGTCTGGTGCCCACTGCCTAGTACTGCCGTATCTACCATCTGGTGCCTAGTACTGCCGTATCTACCTGTCTGGTGCCAGTATTATTTACTCTGTTCACTGTTGCCACTGGCAGTGCTACTGCCTAAGTGTACCTACCTAGTACCTACTAGGCTGCTATGTATAATTTAATAAAAAAAATAATACCTTTCCTGCAGTGCTGCATGGAACTGTAAAAAATAATTCCATGCTGCTGGTGCACTGACGTGTGCCACTGCCAACCTGTAACTAATAAAATTAATTATTATCAATTCTGCTGGTGCACATATACTAGTATTGCTGACGTATCTACCTGTCTTGTGCCTAGTACTGTTGTATCTACCTGTCTGGTGCCTAGTAGTGCCTTATCTACCTGTCTGGTCTGGTGCCCACTGCCTAGTACTGCCGTAGCTACCTGTCTGGTGCCCACTGCCTTATACTGCCGTATCTATTGTCTGGTGCCTAGTACTGCCGTATCCACCTGTCTTGTGCCCACTGCCTAGTACTGCCTTATCTACCTGTCTGGTGCCTACTGCCTAGTACTGCCTTATAAACCTGTCTGGTGCCTAGTACTGCCATATCTACCTGTCTGGTCTGGTGCCCACTGCCTAGTACTGCCGTATCTACCTGTCTGGTCTGGGGCCCACTGCCTAGTACTGCCATATCTACCTGTTTGGTGCCCAGGGCTAGATTAACAATTGGCCTGATGGAGCTCCAGCTCCAGGCCAACTCTCCAAATAGCCCCCCGGGAACCGGAGATATCGCCAGGCAAACTGGAATGTTTTCCCCATAGAATAACATGGGATCGGCTAATTCTGACCCCCACCCCATTCCAACAGCATCACAGAAGCTCGAGGTTGGTCTCAGTCTAACCCAAATCGCTGGGCCTTCAATCTGATACCAGGCTGGTCCATATGGGTTAATTGGTTCTAGAGATATTGCGGGTAAAACGATTTTTTACATTTCTGAAATATAATTTCATGGCTGCTCATGTTGTTTGAGGACAGATTTCACTGGAACCAAATGGCCCAGTTTTACAGGACCAAAATCATCTGATAACCATTTGAAGCCAACATGTAAATGGGTCAGTTGGTTCCGAAGATATAGCTGGTTGTTTAAAGGGGGGGGGGGGGGTAGTTTTCTCTCCTCCTCACACCAGAAAATGCAGGTACTAGGATGATGTAAAAGGGGCCAGCCTGGGTAAATCCCTGCATTTTCTGGTATGAAAGGGGTATTATTTCAAATAGCCAGGACCTGCATTGCTCTGAATACAGCCGGGCAGCCCCCCGCTCTCTGCCTGGCTGTCAATGGCTGTAATTTCTGACCTGTGACGGCTCTCCCCCAGTTACCGCAAGCATGTATTCCCACTTGGCAATGAGCATGCAATCCCACATGGCAATGAGCATGGAGCCCCTGGCAATGAGCATGGAACCCCTGGAAATGAGCATATAGGTAAGCAGCACTTATGTAGCATAAATTTTAATAGGCATTATGGTGTTTGGCATAATACGTAATGGACATTATGGTGTGTGGCTTAACATGTAATGGACATTATGGTGTAAATTTTTAAAGAAAAAAGAAAGACTGTAAGGACTTTACGTGAGAGGATGAGCCAGCACAGGTATATGATCAGGGAAGCACTGTCAACAGGAATCACTGACAAACCTGTAGCGGCTCACTTCCTGAAGGAGAGGCATCAAGTCTCCAATCTTCGCTATATGATCATTGATTGGATAGCCCCAAATCCAAGGGGCGGTGTTCGTGGACTAGCTCTCCTTAAAAAGGAGGCTTATTGGATACATTACTTGGACACCATTTCACCAAGAGGCCTTAATGAGAAAAACACTTTATCAATATTCTTGGACATTTGAAGAAATTAGAACTGGTCCCATCCATACCATATAGAATCATGCTTGTGGAATCTAATGATTAGGTTTTCCTGTGTTTTATTGCTGAGTTTACCATTATTATGAGTTTGGATTTTCTTGATGTTTTCCCTTTTCTCAGTCTAACCCAAATCGCTGGGCCTTCAATCTGATACCAGGCTGGTCCATATGGGTTAATTGGTTCTAGAGATATTGCGGGTAAAACGATTTTTTTCATTTCTGAAATATAATTTCATGGCTGCTCATGTTGTTTGAGGACAGATTTCACTGGAACCAAATGGCCCAGTTTTACAGGACCAAAATCATCTGAAAACCATTTGAAGCCAACATGTAAATGGGTCAGTTGGTTCCGAACTGGGGCGGTGATCATGGACTAGCTCTCCTTAAAAAGGAGGCTTATTGGATACATTACTTGGACACCATTTCACCAAGAGGCCTTAATGAGAAAAACACTTTATCAATATTCTTGGACATTTGAAGAAATTAGAACTGGTCCCATCCAGTGTTCCCTCTAAGCTGTGCGCACGTGCGTGCGCACACAACTCGACGAGCGTGCGCACAGACATTACAACTGAGCGCACAAAGCAGCAGTGGTCCCTTTTTGCAGTTGTGGACTCAATTAATGTGTGTTTCACCGATTAACTACATTGTGTGATGTGTTTTTGAATGTTTAAATGTTTAATATCATTTTGAAGTAAAGTTAACACAAGTGCTGAACATCATTTTCCAGTTATATATAAGCGACGCACAAAAATGTAAAATTCATTCCAAAGTTGCACAGCCAAAATCTTTAGCCGCACACAGCCTTCGTAAAATTAGAGGGAACATTGGTCCCATCCATACCATATAGAATCATGCTTGTGGAATCTAATGATTAGGTTTTCCTGTGTTTTATTGCTGAGTTTACCATTATTATGAGTTTGGATTTTCGTGATTTTTTCCCTTTTCTATGATTTGGTGTAAATATGATTTTGTAGATACTCTATTGGTGGGCATAGGCTCAGGACAACAGCATGCACATTCCCTGGGGATGTCCTACCCACTTGCGGTCGGTCCTGCCCTTTGGGAATGTGGCATAATATTTTAATATACTTGTAACATGTGTAATTTAAGATACTAGGTGGGGCCATGATCTCCCTAATTAAGAGCATGTTGCACCATGCTTTTGCTAAAATACAGGTCGAGTATCCCGTATCCGAATATCCGTTATCCGAATTATTCCGAAATACGGACATTCCAGAAAGTGAAAAAAAAAATTTTTTTTGCTAAAAACTCACTGGGGACATTTGTAACAGCATCACTGGGGACATGATATGTAACTGGCACTATATATGTGCAAGACAATGATTGCTTGGCATTCAAATTCAGTGCTGAGATAGTACACACATTTTGTTTCACGTTTTGAAACCTTGTTTTTTGAACAATTAAAATATGTTTGTGTGTATTTTATGTGGTAATAAAATATATTTGTGTGTATATTATGTGTTTATACAGCATAAATGCAAGAAACTTCAAAATACATCATTGAAATATTAAAATATTCCGAAATACGGAATAATCCGTTATCCAAAATTCTCCTGGTCCCGAGCATTTTGGATACGGGATACTCAACCTGTATTGGGCATATTTGTTGCTTTTTAAATATCATCACAAACAATCACTTCCGCATCTAGGTGAAACGCATGATAATACTGCATGGGAGACTGGTTCTGGCTTCAGGCTGGAGCGCACACAGCGTCACTTCCGCTGACGTCAGCGCGGTTGGACCAATGGGGTCCCTGACACGCTGACAACTTCCCGTCTATGGAACGCATGCTGCGTCCTACACTGAAGACGCAGCAGCAACTTTCACTAATATAGAAACACAAGCAGGCAAAGCAGCGTCTGGCGGGAGTTTTGATCGCATGAGAGGTATGTCTTTTACAAAAATCAGCTGTGACTAAGCTCATTGATAGCGGCACTTGTTTGTGATTGGCCATATGATTGATGAAGTGGGTGTATGGTGTGACATATAAGCTTGGCTCAGGGAGGTCATGGTATCACTGACAGCAGGAGATCAGGCTGTATTGAGGTCTTGAAAAAGGGTCGCCCTATGACCCGAAACGTCGACCACCATGTTGGATTTTAAATGCTGAAATAAAGATTGGAAGTTTTATTTTTCAAAAGTCTGGTGAGTGCACTCTGTGGAACTGATCCCTATCTTTGGATATATATATATATATATATATATATATATATATATATATTTCTTTGACAATTAATATTTTCTTTATTTAATAATATTGGAAGAAATGTATATTATTTATTGGTTAATCATATAAACTAATTGTACAAAGCTAATTATTCTTCTTTGCTATATAATGACTTTTTGTAGATCAAATCCTGCTTAATCAGTGTCGATCTTTAATAAAAATATTTAGCATGATAGTGATCTACATGTAAATAAAAATTAAAATAAAGAACATAAATCATTACATTCAGTGGTGGAGTGAGGCTGATGAAGTCACATGCAGCCTTTGTGATGTCACAGGTGTGATAAAAAAAAGGCTGTGCTTGGCACAGAATCCTCAGTTATTGGATGAGAGTGAGCTATTTGGTAGCTTTTTTTTTTTGTATTGCTATACATACGCGTTTTCTTATCGCTTTAACGCTGTTTTAGGATGTGGAAGTCTAAGGTAAGCTTATTTTTTATCAGAATATTACAAAATAGTTTAATTTTTGTTTTTTATTCCTTTTCATAGTTTCTTTGTTGCAACTCATCATTATCAATAGTTTTCTTATTATTAAACTGGATTTTGTAGGGGCATGAATACATTCCCAGTGTTATTTTTCAAACAGCCTGTTTGTTGGTCCTGAGTGCTGCTCTACAGATCTTGTGATTGCCTCTGTTAGAGAGAGAAAGAGATGTAGTTTTACTTGCTGCCAAACAGATGGCAGTGTTTTGTGACACACAGACATTAGACATATACAGTGCTATTGTTCAGCAGGAACCAGCAGGAACTCAGTTCCTGAACCTCTAATTAAATATGACATCATCAGGAACTAAAAATCTACTTTCCATAAGATAAGTTGTATTTTAGAGTCACCTGTGAGTGCCTTTGTTTCTAAATACGGTACTCTTTACCTAGCACGGCGGCCATCGCGGGCATTGAATGCACTTAAAAATCGGGTGCGACGCGACCGGCGCGATTTCCCATAGGGATCAATGTTAAATTTCTCAATTGACCCGATTTTTCTATTCAATGCCTCAATTGACCCGATTTTTCCATAGGAAACAATGTTAAATGGCCCACAGAGGCCAAATAGGCACCCTAAAGTGTGAAATGGCCCCCACAATTGTTAACGCCACCCCACGATCAACGTGAACCCGAAGCGTGGCGAGCGCAGCGAGCCCGTGAGGGGCGGCGGTACGCGTCCTACGACCTTTTCATACCCCCGCTATCCACGTCGGCGTGGAGTTGAGAATAGAATAGTGTGGCGAGCACAGCGAGCCACCGAGCCCGAAGCGTGGCGAGCGCAGCGAACCCCGCGAGGGGACGCGGATACCTGTGAAGCCCGCGAAGGGACGCGTTTACCTGTGAAGGTATCCGCGTCCCCTCGCTGCGCTCGCCACGCTTCAGGCTCGGTGGCTCGCTGTGCTCGCCACACTATTCTATTCTCAACTCCACGCCGACGTGGATAGTGGGGGTATGAAAAGGTCGTAGGACGCGTACCGCCGCCCCTCGCGGGCTCACTGCGCTCGCCACGCTTTGGGTTGACGTTGATTGTGGGGTGGCGTTAACAATTGTGGGGGCCATTTCACACTTCAGGGTGGCTATTTGGCCTCTGTGGGCCATTTAACATTGTTTCCTATGGAAAAATCGGGTCCATTGAGGCATTGAACAGTAAAATCGGGTCAATTGAGAAATTTAACATTGATCCCTATGGGAAATCGCGGGCATCGCGTCGGTCGCGTCGCACCCGATTTTTAGTGCATTCAATGGCCACGATGCCCGCGATTTTTTTACCTGCGATGCCCACGATCAAAATCGTGGGCGCCGTGCTAGGTAAAGAGTACCTTAAATACAATATATAGATCTGTATCTCTCTCTCCCTCTCTCTATTATACAGTATATATATATTTTTATTTTATTTAATTGATACACCCCCAGACCTGGAGTTCCTGGACCAATTTTTCCAGAAAAATAGTAATATATATATATATATATATATATATATATATATATATATATATATATATATGCTATGTAATGACTTAGCAAATCAGTGCCGATCTTTAATAAAAAAAAATTGCATGAAAGGGATCTACATGTAAATAAACATTAAAATAAAGCACATAAATCATTACATTCAGTGGTGTAGTGAGGCTGATGAAGTCACAGGCAGCCTTTGTGATGTCACAGGTGTGATAAAAAAAAGGCTGTGCTTGGCACAGGATCATCAGTTATTGGATGAGAGTGAGCTGTGTAGTAGCTTTATTTTTGTATTGCAATACATACGCGTTTTCTTATCGCTTTAACGCTGTTTTAGAATGTGGAAGTCTAAGGTAAGCTTATTTTTTTATCTGAATATTACAAAATAGTTTAGAGGTTTTTTTTTGTTCCATTTCATAATTAATTTGTTGCAACTCATCATTATCAATAGTGTTTTCTTATTAAATGGGATTTTCTATGCAAATATTATAAATATTCCCTTATGAATGTGTTTGAGGATTATCATTTTTTGTTCCCATATTCAAATTGTTTAATTTTGACTCAATGGGCTAAATTTACTAAGATTGGAGTTCTATTTAAGACCGGATGCTGTCCATAACAATCAATACATTTTAATCTATTAGCATCTAGAAGTTATTAAATAAATAAAACGTATAAACTAATTGGTTGCTATGGGCAACATCTCATCTCATTTTTCCCTTTAAATCTGTTTAAGATTTGTCATTTTTCCTCTACTACTAAAATTGTTTCGATTTGATTCTTTGGCTGGTTTGGTATACATCAGGGGTATTCAACATGTGGCCCTCCAGCTGCTGTGGAACTACACATACACAGCCCTGTCACAGGTTTACATGCATTAATAGCAAAATTATTGCAGGATGTGCTGCGATATGTAGTTCTACACCAGTTGGAGGACTACATGCTGAATACTCCTGGCCTACATAATCAAATCTACGAGGATATTTTAATACAGAAACCCTCTTCATTAAAGGGCTGATTCAGAGCCGAAAACCCATGTGTATTTTTTGTTGTTGGAATTAAGTGACATTGGTTTAGTACGTACAAAAAAAAACTTTAAAATTTATTTTACATTTTTCTAACGCCTGTTTTTCATACATATTTACAGAACTTGTGGCTGCCTTATTTAAGGCTGACATGGACAGATAGACTCCAAATTCTATCAGACATTGGTCTGAGTGACCGAGTTATTGATGCCGCCCAGAAAATACTGCGGAAACAATTTAATGTAGAAGGTTTGCAGTCTACAGTGAGAGCAGCGTCTGGCTCCTTCACCCCCATCTCCGGGCCAGCAGTACAGATCCACCCAGATACGGATCACAATCACTTTTACGTGTCCTGTTATCATAATGGACAAATACAAATTGCGGACAGTGATGGATGGCAAATTACCCCCTGTGCTAGCAGACAACTGCGAGAACTCTATGGGAATGTTGTGCCAAGAAAACTGCTGCAAAGCCTGGAAATCCTGGATGTGGAGCAACAGAGGCCAAACACAGCGGATTGTGGACTATATTCAATAGCCAATGCTGTGCAGATCCTCTTCACTGGCAGTGTCCCCAGCTGCAGATACAACTATGCATTAATGACGCCACATCTTATACAGTGCCTGGAGACTGGAAACTTTACTCCATTTCCTAAAATTAGGAAAAGAAGATGCCATTATAAATCGGGGACTCTTGATGCAGACAGCAGCCTACACACTGGAAAATCTACAGCAATTCCAGAATCGAGGAAACGGAAACACCTTGAAGAAGGTGGAAGTAACAAACGGTGGAAACGTTCCGGGTATTATTAGCTGCAACTCAACATCAACTCTCAGGTGCAGCCGTACCATCAGTTGTCTGGTATGATTAGACTCTAACGTATATGAGCAGTCATGCATCTCCGATAGGTGTAGTCACGGCTCCAGATCACAGTGGCGTCATTAGGGGAACACCAAGGATATCTGGGGATTAGGGCTACTGGCGACACCCCAAAAAAAAAACGACACCTGGCAGCCACCTCATGGGTGTGTTGGAAGAGCTGCTAAGCTGCTAAATAGTTTTAAAATATTGACAGCAATTGGGTCTATACACAGGGAGATGTTGCTGAGCTATCTGAACAATGTAGATCACTCAGAATCGCTCAGCAAGATTGCTCAGCACACATCGCTGTACAGCGATATGTCAGCAATGTGTGCTGAGTGATCTGACAGGGCCAGTGTTCTCCGGTGAGAACACTGGCTCTGACAGGTGATTAACTAGATTTATCAAGCATGCTGTATCTTAATTGCCTGACGATAGCTAGGCGTGGGGCCGCGCATCGCTATCACTATTGCCCCTACACACGGAGCCATGTAGGAACATTTTTGAAGGTAGGGTTGACGTGGTAGGGTAAGTACACTTACCTGACTTCAGTTGGGATTCCCTCCATCGAGATGCTGGTTTGGTGTTCTGACTGCCTACATCTTGACTGCAGGTCGTCCATATGTATCCCTGTAAAATATTCAACTAGCCTGTAAACTTATAGAAGTAATATAGTAGAAATCATTGTAAGAGTGTACCTATGTTTTCTATACATACTGATGATCAATAATCAAAGTAGATTAAAAAAAACAGTGATTCTTATGTTGTAACAGTTGTTAGTGTAGGACTTGCAGTGAAATGGGGTCCCTTGGTGATGGGCTGCAAGCTTAAATGCATTGATCAATTCATGAACTAAAACCCCATGTCAGTACCTGGGAATTCTGTGGACCCGGGAGACGACCAGGAACCGGGGTAGCTTGCAGGATAGCGGGACGGATATAACTCCTTCTCATACGGGACCGGGGAGGAGCCCGGGGCTGGTGGACACTGACGTGTAGAAGTTAGCCACGGGGTAGAAGATGAAGGACCAGATGGTGAACAGGAATCAGAGCCAGTCATAGCAAGACCAGGATACACAGGTGACTGCAGTGGGTAGCACCCAGGTAGGGGGTGCGCAGGAGGCTGTGACAGGCTGCAGCCAGACGGAAGGTACACTGGAGACTGGTGGTGATTTTTATCCAAACGGAAGGTGCACAGGAGGTTAAGCAGGCTTGATTGCACCTTGAACCAGTATGCTGGAGGTGCACAGATGATCAGAGGCTGATTGCACTTAGAGCCAGACGCTGGAAGTGCACAGGTGATCCGGACTGATTGCACTTGGAGCAAGACGCTGGAAGTGCACAGATGACCCAGACTGATTGCACTTGGAGCAAGACGCTGAAAGTGCACAGGTAATCAGGAGAGCTCAGGACGCTGGTGTTCCCTAAGGATTGACAAGCGTAGAACTGGCGCCAGCTTGGTTTAAAGATGAGTCTTTTATCCCCCTTGGGATTCACTGATAGGCTGCTGACTTTCAGCCTGGATTAATTGTCAAGGGGCAGGGGAAAGGGGATGGCGACCGGTGCGCAGGTTAGGTTGAGTAGAAAAATAAATAAAGTATAGAAATGTTAGATTCCACTATAGCAGTTGATAGTAAGGGGGTTAGCCCTTCTCCTAAAGTTTAAGATGTGGAGGTGCACCCAGGAGAGTAATTGAAGTTTATAGAGAAATGGAGAAGAAAGACTCTCTTTTTTTGGGGCACTCTTTATCTCAGATTACGCAAGGTAATCTGTGTGTTCAAAAAGTAATATTTTGATTGTAGTTACATGGAGGTGTCATTTGAGGTGACCACACATTTCACTTGTTTATATGATGCCAAATTGGCTGATTGGTACTCCTCATGGATGAGAAGCACGCTAATGTTGAACTGCTGGTTGATTGGTAGTAAACAATGCAAGGGGAAAAAAGGGGAGCCTACAAACGAGTTCCCAATCCCCAGTTGAGGTATGGTTTTGATAGTAAAATATAGCTTTTAATCAATACATGTTAAAAAAATGAACTAGACAGACATTTAAACAAAATATTTACACACATACATATAGACAAATGTATATATACGGTAATTCAGACGTTGTACGGCAGATTTTTGACAATCCTCTATTGATTTCGAGGAAATTGTCTATGTCGGCCTGTATTGATCTCTACCTGTTATAGGTCCTAGTGGACTCAGGCAAATATTCTGGTGCTTATACTCCTTCTGATTTAACAGAAAGGAGAAAAGGGAGAGATCCGACCAGTCCCAGAGGCAGAGTAAAGGGGAAGCAGTCTATTAGCTTGATCTGACTCCTCCCAATAAGGTCAGACCCCTTTATGAATAAATTGGGCCCCTAGTCTGCCAAAGGAATATAGCAATCCTGGATACCTGTAGAAAAAGTGTGCTTAGGCTATTCAGGGTTACACTTTCAATTTTTTGTTGCCAAAATCTTGCAACATTGTTTCTGCTACAGTACTCCTTAAATACACAGAGTATGCTGGTCTTATGTGTACACTGAAATCATCCTACACATTTACAGTCCTATATCTGCCACGGAGGGCGTATACATGTTAGAATTACACTGTTCCAGTACATTTACATTTGTCACAAATCGCATAGTGGAGTTGATTGAATGTGTTAACAAAGTATTGGGGAATTTGTACTGTGTTAATGACACCCCATCACTGTTGCCAGTGTTCTAACACATTCCAAAGCAAGTGCAGCAGAGCATGAATAAATATTTGGAGCAGTTGTGAATACCCAAGGGGTATGGGTTGGATATTCACATTAATATTCCCGGCTCTCTTCCTCTGTCTCCTGTCCCTGTACTAGTGTTGGTGTCAGTGTTGGGACCGAGATTAAGCAGAGAGAGATAGGGTAGTCTGATTGCTCCTTGGGGTTTAAATGAGGTGTTCCCAACCCAACTTTATATACCCAGACAAAAAGGTAGTGGGGTCTGGTTAAGACAGGGAAGGTCCCCCTTCCCGTCTGGCAGATCCCTCGAATCCAATGGTCAGCTGCCACCTGGGTGGGTTTCTATGGGTATTGTGGGGGAGCACCTCCCCTAGGAGTGTCAGAAGAGGTGAAGTTGGCTTCTGGGGGCCCTTAAGTGACAGGCGGCTGCTGCCCAGCTTTGTATACCTACTGGTCAGGGTGGAATTAGTACATTTGTTTCTGAGGTCACCCTTCTTCAGAAGGTGTTTTCAACGCCTCTGACAGGCTGCCACCAGATTAAATTAGGTGGGCCCTGTGGGTATTGCGGGTGAGCGGGCCTGTGTGCACAAAAAGGGGGTTCCTAATTTGGAAGCCAATAAATTGGGGTGATGCTGCCCAGTATTATTCCTGTGTCCCCCTGTTTAGAATATCTCCAGTGCAGGGTGGTTCTACAGGAATAGATTATGGGTGAGTGGCCCCTGAAATGGTATAGTGGCCAAGAGGGCCTGGGTGGTAGTGCCGGGTAGTATGCTGCTGTCCCCCTACTTGTAACTGGGTACAGTGGTGGGGGATGAGCGGTACTCAGAGGATTACTCCGGCAGAATGAGTAATAGTAATGAAAGAGAGAGACAGAGAATTCTGGCCCAAATAGAGGTCCCAGTCTTGACTGGGGCTGTAGGGGTTAATAGTATTACCCTTTTAAATCATTGCCGGTTAGGCGAGTAATAGTAATAAGAGACAGGCAGAGAATGCTAGCTCAAAAGAAAGTCCCAGTTTCGACTGGAGCTGTAAGGGTTAATAGTATAAACCTTTTAAATTATTACCAAAATGGTTAAATCTGTATGGGGTACCTGTCAGCTCGCTGGTGCGCTGCCGGGGCCGTGTCAGGGCGACTAGTACTGGGGTACCTGTTAGCGCTCTGGTGCGCTGCCAGGACCGTGTCAGAGCGGCTGGTGTTGAGGTACCTGTCAGCGTGCTGGTGTGCTGCCGGAACCGTGTCAGTGCGGCTGGTGCTGGGGTGCCTGTCAGCGCGCTGATGTGCTTGTCACTGCTGGTCCCGTCTATACGGCTGCCGGCTGCTGATTCCCTCAGGGTATGTGCGCTGATGCCGGGTTGTGCCGGGTTAGGGCGCTGCTAGCTGCTGCTGCTGCGGGAAGACGCACTGTGAAGGCGTCACTCCACTATCACCACCAACGATCGTTTCACCTTGGGGCAAGGCTTCTTCAGGGTTAGTGTGTGTGTGTATTGTATTGGCTGGATTGGCTGTATTTCAGCCTGGATTGTATTGGCTGGCTTCACCAAGATGGCGCCTGCAGCGCAGACGCTGCGGCAGAGGTAGTATGCCTTGCGTCAGTGAAGTCCCCACAGGCGGCCGGAAGCATTGCAGCTGCTGCTCCGATAGTGACCGCATCCAGAGTGAGGGGACAATGCCGGGAGCTGGGACAGGGCACTCCGTGCCAGCGCAGGTCAACCAGTTAGAGCGGGCAGTGTCACCCACGTATAATGGTGACTGCCCGCGTCCTCCTGGCGTGCTGCTCAGACGCCCGAGACCACGCACCTGGACCAAATCCCGCTGCACCACCCGGACTGGTAAGCGCCACACACGGACCGTGACACCCCATTATTTATTTAATTGATTATTTGAATGTTAAGGTGAGTTATTTTGTTGTAGTGAGTGCTGGGCCCCCTGTGTTTGTATTTACTAGAGTGTGTGGTCACAGGCCAATGCACCGCATCCTGGGAAGTGGGTGCTGTTTGCTCCCCATTCTTAGGAATGGCGAGTGTGTTGGTACTTCTGTATCTATATATTTGGGTTGATTTTTAATTAACCTTTGTTACTGTGATCATAGCTTTCTCATGCACCCTAGATAAGCTCATTTACCTGAAACCTGTGACAGCTGCCCCTTTAAAACTAATTCAGGTGCTGTGTTTGGGATGGTCTCACCTTTAAAAGCCATAAGGACATGGCAGTTGAGCTTTAACCCAGGAAAATAACACATGTTCATTTTAGCTATGATGTGCAAACAGTTGCCAGGTTCCCATGAAAATCAGTTGTTAGTGTAGGACTTGCAGTGAAATGGGGTCCCTTGGCGATGGGCTGCAAGCTTAAATGCATTGATCAATTCATGAACTAAAACCCCATTATTTATTTAATTGATTATTTGAATGTTAAGGTGAGTTTGTTTGTTGTAGTGAGTGCTGGGCCCCCTGTGTTTGTATTTACTAGAGTGTGTGGTCACAGGCCAATGCACCCCATCCTGGGAAGTGGGTGCTGTTTGCACCCCATTCTCAAGCAGCCCATACACGCTGCTATGAGAGCTGACCCGATGTGTGCTTTGAGGTGCGCGCTCCCGCGCACCTCATCGCACAGTACAAAAAGTATGTGCTTGCACATACGTTTTGTACCTAGTTCTCATCAAATCGCATCGCATTGCATGCACAACGTGTGCACATGCAATGCAATGCGATTTGATCCGTGCTAGTACAGCACGGAAAGCACGCCCATAAAGCAGCGTGTATGGGCTGCTTTAGGAATGGCGAGTGTGTTGGTACTTCTGTATCTAGCTAGCAATATATATATATATATATATATATAATATTGACAGTCCCAGCAGTCAACTTTGTGAATATAGCATTTATAATCCCTCACCCCTACACTAACCTAACCGCAGCTTAACCTTACACCTTACCCTAACTGCAGCATAACCCTAGCTCTAAAACTCTAATGCTGGGTACACACTACACAATGGGCCTAATTCAGACTTGATTGCAGGGTCCATTTTTACTATAAATGGACAAAACCATGTAGACTGCAGTTGGGGCAAATGTAACAAGTGCAGAGAGAGATAGTTAGAGTTATGTGGGGTGTGTTCATACTGTAATCTAAATTGCAGTGCAAAAATAAAGCAGCCAGTATTTACCCTGCACAGAAGCCAAATAACTCACTTAAATCTAACTCTCTCTGCACATGTTACATCTGCCCCACCTGCAGTGGATCAGCATGGTTTTGGCCATTTTGCAAACGAATATGTCCTGCGATCAGGTCTGATTTGGGCCTAATGTGTGCACCCAGCTTGATCTTTAGAGATGGCAACCGATGCTAGTGGTGAGGGAGCGAAGTGGAGGGTGCAATGGGAGTTACACAGTAGGCTTTCAGATCCTTCTCCCCTTCAGTTCAGATCTTGTTAGCAAAGAGGGATTAAGGAAACATCATAATCAAGAAGGTGTAAGGAGGGATCTGTGTGAAATGGACGCCTGTAGCCAGCATGCAGATCTGACTAGTCTAAAAGTGTAGCTACGGATCACTATGGCAACCATCACACTGGCCATCGGGAACCCTCTGCTGGGTCGGGATATCTGCGTCTAATAATGGTGGTCCTGGGCTGGGTACGCCTGCAACATGTTGAACTTTCATGGTTGACAGCCCCCAAACACAGCAGCTTGGCAATGAAGTCTGTGAGCGATCATGCCGGACCCATTCTGCACAGTATGGGAGCTGTACATATGCAGACTCCCAAACATCATCTGTGCACATAAACCATCGGCTTTGTATACAAATCCAAATCAGGTGCTACAGCAGCAGGCTCAGTAGCCTTCCGCTCAGTCACATTACAGATCTCAAAGTATTGTGCAGTGTATCTTGAGCTGGCATTTAATCTTTTACAAGGATACACATGATAGTTTCTCTCACTTCAACAGGGATTCTGCAACAATTAAGGGCTCTAACAGCTGCCAAGGCCCCGCCCTCCAAAACAACACAGAGATCAGTACTATGTTCCTGGCTTTGGTGTACACTATAAGATATATTCTAAGCAGGGGCGTAGGGAGGAGCGGAGCCAGCGGAGCATGAGCTCTGGTCACTAAAATATCACAGGGCGCCGGAGCCGTGCAAATCAAGAACTGCCACCGGCTCCTCCACCATGCTCGCGGACTTCACTGCTCCCCCAGCTCACCCGCTCCCCACTGCGAGTCTCCCACTGTGTCAGCCACGGGCTATACGTTCAGTAAAATATATTGTAACAGCATGAAAGATGAAGGGGCATGCACAGTTAGATAGTATAAAAACCATATATATACATATTTCCCCTGGCAAAATATAAGCAACTAGGCAGCTACCCAAAGGCGCCATTTGGGTATAGCGTAACGGATGTAGGAGGGGTAAATAATAAAAGAAACCCTATATAATTAAATAAATATCGCAATCCCAAATAAGGTGAAACAATTAGTTCAATCATGTTACCGTATGGTGGTACTACTGGCAACCCTCCTAGAAAGGAAAAAGGATATGTATATAAACAATATAATAAAAAAAACTCATAAAACAAACCACCCCAAAACCCCCCACCCTGTATTACCTACCCCCAACTTTAGGTATACCTGGAGCCCTAAACATTAACTTCCCCATTAACTACACTAACTAAAGAAATCCCTTTCCCACCCACCTATGGGGACAAAAGACTAATGACCCCTGATAGGGTGTAACTGGCTCTCCCGCCAGAAGGATATATAAGTGGACCTTCATAGAGTGTTCCATATAGGGTCAAATCAGGAGAAGAAAGATAGATTAATTTACAACAGCAACCAGAAGGATTGGAAAAAACATAATTAAACAAAACTTCCACAGTAGTAGAATAAATTGGAGTATCAGTCTGGCCATTCCCATGTTCCCCAACAGGACATTAAGTAGGGTAGCAGTCCAATAAAGCCCGGTGTCATCAAAGTTGAGAGGTCCATGATTATCCAGCAGGAGGAGGGTTAGTATCGCTGATATAGATGTTTCAGCAACATAGCGTTCAGGCATGTAGTAATAATAAATCAGCAGTCTGGACCGAGCAACAGAAAAATATAGGCCCGTAATGTAGAGAGACGCGGTACTTGTAAGAGTATGAAGGTTACCGCCAGGAGATGTAGTGAGTTCAGCTTTGGATATCATAAAGGTGTATATAGGGAAAAGAGTATCTACAAATAATCCTGCAGAATTTACAGGAACCATAGGTGCACAGTGAGCAAACAGAATATCATCATCCCTGATGTAGGAAACGGAAGGTGCAATGAACTGTATATTGTCAGAATATATGGAAGCATCTTGTCTATTATAGATAGGCTTAGCAGTATTGATCCGTCCATCACCTTTCACACTGGAATAGGGAAGGGGAAGTGTATCCAGATGAGTTACTGCAGGTTTAGGAATGCCATAATCATAACAGGTAGGTACAATGGCACTTAGTCCTCCATCACCCTCCTCAGTAGCCCAGGGAGGAGAAGGCGCCAGATGGATTACTTCAAGACTATGAAGTAGTCTCTGGGTGGAGGCCTGGATAGCTTTCAGGAGTTGCGAGACATCCATGGTGGAAACACAAGCCATGCAGCGTAGTAAGGGACAGTAGAAGGTCATAACCCAATTAATGGGAGAGTGTCCAGAAATATAAGGTGGTAAAAAACTCACCGTCAGGTGTATAAAGAATATATACGGCAGCAGGAGTTTAGACCATAGGTATTAGCTGCGTGTGCTGCCGGAACCGTGTCAGTGCGGCTGGTGCTGGGGTGCCTGTCAGCGGGCTGATGTGCTTGTCACTGCTGGTCCCGTCTATACGGCTGCCGGCTGCTGATTCCCTCAGGATATGTGCGCTGATGCCGGGTTGTGCCGGGTTAGGGCGCTGCTAGCTGCTGCTGCTGCGGGGAGACGCACTGTGAAGGCGTCACTCCACTATCACCACCAACGATCGTTTCACCTTGGGGCAAGGCTTCTTCAGGGTTAGTGTGTGTGTGTATTGTATTGGCTGGATTGGCTGTATTTCAGCCTGGATTGTATTGGCTGGCTTCACCAAGATGGCGCCTGCAGCGCAGACGCTGCGGCAGAGGTAGTATGCCTTGCGTCAGTGAAGTCCCCACAGGCGGCCGGAAGCATTGCAGCTGCTTCTCCGATAGTGACCGCATCCAGAGTGAGGGGACAACGCCGGGAGCTGGGACAGGGCACTCCGTGCCAGCGCAGGTCAACCAGTTAGAGCGGGCAGTGTCACCCACGTATAATGGTGACTGCCCGCGTCCTCCTGGCGTGCTGCTCAGACGCCCGAGACCACGCACCTGGACCAAATCCCGCTGCACCACCCGGACTGGTAAGCGCCACACACGGACCGTGACACCCCATTATTTATTTAATTGATTATTTGAATGTTAAGGTGAGTTAGTTTGTTGTAGTGAGTGCTGGGCCCCCTGTGTTTGTATTTACTAGAGTGTGTGGTCACAGGCCAATGCACCGCATCCTGGGAAGTGGGTGCTGTTTGCTCCCCATTCTTAGGAATGGCGAGTGTGTTGGTACTTCTGTATCTATATATTTGGGTTGATTTTTAATTAACCTTTGTTACTGTGATCATAGCTTTCTCATGCACCCTAGATAAGCTCATTTACCTGAAACCTGTGACAGCTGCCCCTTTAATACTAATTCAGGTGCTGTGTTTGGGATGGTCTCACCTTTAAAAGCCATAAGGACATGGCAGTTGAGCTTTAACCCAGGAAAATAACACATGTTCATTTTAGCTATGATGTGCAAACAGTTGCCAGGTTCCCATGAAAATTAGTTATTAGTGTAGGACTTGCAGTAAAATGGGGTCCCTTGGCGATGGGCTGCAAGCTTAAATGCATTGATCAATTCATGAACTAAAACCCCATTATTTATTTAATTGATTATTTGAATGTTAAGGTGAGTTTGTTTGTTGTAGTGAGTGCTGGGCCCCCTGTGTTTGTATTTACTAGAGTGTGTGGTCACAGGCCAATGCACCCCATCCTGGGAAGTGGGTGCTGTTTGCACCCCATTCTCAAGCAGCCCATACACGCTGCTATGAGAGCTGACCCGATGTGTGCTTTGAGGTGCGCGCTCCCGCGCACCTCATCGCACAGTACAAAAAGTATGTGCTTGCACATACGTTTTGTACCTAGTTCTCATCAAATCGCATCGCATTGCATGCACAACGTGTGCACATGCAATGCAATGCGATTTGATCCGTGCTAGTACAGCACGGAAAGCACGCCCATAAAGCAGCGTGTATGGGCTGCTTTAGGAATGGCGAGTGTGTTGGTACTTCTGTATCTAGCTAGCAATATATATATATATATATATATATATAATATTGACAGTCCCAGCAGTCAACTTTGTGAATATAGCATTTATAATCTCTCACCCCTACACTAACCTAACCGCAGCTTAACCTTACACCTTACCCTAACTGCAGCATAACCCTAGCTCTAAAACTCTAATGCTGGGTACACACTACACAATGGGCCTAATTCAGACTTGATTGCAGGGTCCATTTTTACTATAAATGGACAAAACCATGTAGACTGCAGTTGGGGCAAATGTAACAAGTGCAGAGAGAGAGAGTTAGAGTTATGTGGGGTGTGTTCATACTGTAATCTAAATTGCAGTGCAAAAATAAAGCAGCCAGTATTTACCCTGCACAGAAGCCAAATAACTCACTTAAATCTAACTCTCTCTGCACATGTTACATCTGCCCCACCTGCAGTGGATCAGCATGGTTTTGGCCATTTTGCAAACGAATATGTCCTGCGATCAGGTCTGATTTGGGCCTAATGTGTGCACCCAGCTTGATCTTTAGAGATGGCAACCGATGCTGGTGGTGAGGGAGCGAAGTGGAGGGTGCAATGGGAGTTACACAGTAGGCTTTCAGATCCTTCTCCCCTTCAGTTCAGATCTTGTTAGCAAAGAGGGATTAAGGAAACATCATAATCAAGAAGGTGTAAGGAGGGATCTGTGTGAAATGGACGCCTGTAGCCAGCATGCAGATCTGACTAGTCTAAAAGTGTAGCTACGGATCACTATGGCAACCATCACACTGGCCATCGGGAACCCTCTGCTGGGTCGGGATATCTGCGTCTAATAATGGTGGTCCTGGGCTGGGTACGCCTGCAACATGTTGAACTTTCATGGTTGACAGCCCCCAAACACAGCAGCTTGGCAATGAAGTCTGTGAGCGATCATGCCGGACCCATTCTGCACAGTATGGGAGCTGTACATATGCAGACTCCCAAACATCATCTGTGCACATAAACCATCGGCTTTGTATACAAATCCAAATCAGGTGCTACAGCAGCAGGCTCAGTAGCCTTCCGCTCAGTCACATTACAGATCTCAAAGTATTGTGCAGTGTATCTTGAGCTGGCATTTAATCTTTTACAAGGATACACATGATAGTTTCTCTCACTTCAACAGGGATTCTGCAACAATTAAGGGCTCTAACAGCTGCCAAGGCCCCGCCCTCCAAAACAACACAGAGATCAGTACTATGTTCCTGGCTTTGGTGTACACTATAAGATATATTCTAAGCAGGGGCATAGAGAGGAGCGGAGCCAGCGGAGCATGAGTTCAGGGCACTAAAATATCATAGGGCGCCGGAGCCGTGCAAATCAAGAACTGCCACCGGCTCCTCCACCATGCTCGCGGACTTCACTGCTCCCCCAGCTCACCCGCTCCCCACTGCGAGTCTCCCACTGTGTCAGCCACGGGCTATACGTTCAGTAAAATATATTGTAACAGCATGAAAGATGAAGGGGCATGCACAGTTAGATAGTATAAAAACCATATATATACATATTTCCCCTGGCAAAATATAAGCAACTAGGCAGCTACCCAAAGGCGCCATTTGGGTATAGCGTAACGGATGTAGGAGGGGTAAATAATAAAAGAAACCCTATATAATTAAATAAATATCGCAATCCCAAATAAGGTGAAACAATTAGTTCAATCATGTTACCGTATGGTGGTACTACTGGCAACCCTCCTAGAAAGGAAAAAGGATATGTATATAAACAATATTATAAAAAAAACTCATAAAACAAACCACCCCAAAACCCCCCACCCTGTATTACCTACCCCCAACTTTAGGTATACCTGGAGCCCTAAACATTAACTTCCCCATTAACTACACTAACTAAAGAAATCCCTTTCCCACCCACCTATGGGGACAAAAGACTAATGACCCCTGATAGGGTGTAACTGGCTCTCCCGCCAGAAGGATATATAAGTGGACCTTCATAGAGTGTTCCATATAGGGTCAAATCAGGAGAAGAAAGATAGATTAATTTACAACAGCAACCAGAAGGATTGGAAAAAACATAATTAAACAGAACTTCCACAGTAGTAGAATAAATTGGAGTATCAGTCTGGCCATTCCCATGTTCCCCAACAGGACATTAAGTAGGGTAGCAGTCCAATAAAGCCCGGTGTCATCAAAGTTGAGAGGTCCATGATTATCCAGCAGGAGGAGGGTTAGTATCGCTGATATAGATGTTTCAGCAACATAGCGTTCAGGCATGTAGTAATAATAAATCAGCAGTCTGGACCGAGCAACAGAAAAATATAGGCCCGTAATGTAGAGAGACGCGGTACTTGTAAGAGTATGAAGGTTACCGCCAGGAGATGTAGTGAGTTCAGCTTTGGATATCATAAAGGTGTATATAGGGAAAAGAGTATCTACAAATAATCCTGCAGAATTTACAGGAACCATAGGTGCACAGTGAGCAAACAGAATATCATCATCCCTGATGTAGGAAACGGAAGGTGCAATGAACTGTATATTGTCAGAATATATGGAAGCATCTTGTCTATTATAGATAGGCTTAGCAGTATTGATCCGTCCATCACCTTTCACACTGGAATAGGGAAGGGGAAGTGTATCCAGATGAGTTACTGCAGGTTTAGGAATGCCATAATCATAACAGGTAGGTACAACGGCACTTAGTCCTCCATTACCCTCCTCAGTTGCCCAGGGAGGAGAAGGCGCCAGATGGATTACTTCAAGACTATGAAGTAGTCTCTGGGTGGAGGCCTGGATAGCTTTCAGGAGTTGCGAGACATCCATGGTGGAAACACAAGCCATGCAGCGTAGTAAGGGACAGTAGAAGGTCATAACCCAATTAATGGGAGAGTGTCCAGAAATATAAGGTGGTAAAAAACTCACCGTCAGGTGTATAAAGAATATATACGGCAGCAGGAGTTTAGACCATAGGTATTAGGCTGGAGGCCACAGAGGAGCGGAGGGAGGCTGATAAAAATACAACTTCCGGCACCCCACACACTCCGTGCAGGGACACCTAGCTGAGGCGCTCTAAAATGGTGGCCACTGAAGCCAGACAGCAAACAGGAGTCGGGAGGGACTTCTCCAGATCACCAAACAATGCAGACGGTCACCGTGGAGAGAACAGTTGCAATGCTCATTCAGGGAGGTGGCACAGCCGCTCAGCCCAGCGCCCAGTGAAGGCAGGCGATGGAGCACAGAGCACCACATCGGGGAGCCCCCCACAGAGAGACATGGATCACAGGCAGGCAGGGATCAGCTAAAAACACTGCTGTGCTCTTGCAGGGGACACAAGAGGAGTTAACCAGGTCTTGTAGCTCCATTAAGAGGAATAGTGCAGTCCAATAAGGATAATTATTCGGATCTTAGGCGGGGGAGCCAGCATGCACGTCTTCCCCCTAGTCACTCCAGGCCACGCCCCCCCCCACGCCTTATCTCTAGTTGCCGGGCAACCAGAGACGCTAGTTCTCCATGTGGCTTCCACCTCTGGTGGGGATCGCGTCTCTGGTGCCGGTCGCTCTGCAACCAGAGACACTCAGGCACTCCCCTGCAGGTCCTCTTTACTGGCCTGGCCTAGCCAATAGGCGCTTGCGGTCCAGCAGCCAATCAGAAGCAGCATTGGCTGCTGGACTGCCAGCGCCTATTGGCTAGCGGTCCAGCGGGAGACTTATGAATTGAAAATAGCAGTGGGGAGCCGAAGAGCTAGGTGGGTGGGTGAGTGGGCTGCATTCCCCCTTGGCAACAAGCTATTTCAGTCCCCCTGAAGTCCCCTTGGCAACAAGCTATTTCAGTCCCGCTTGGCATCAAGCATGAAGCCCCTGGCATCTTATGTCTACAGCAGCCGGGGGTGTTCCGGTGTCTCGCACCGGCACTGACGTCCAGAGTTAGCTTCCAAGGCTCCAGGACTGCTTCTGAATACCTGTGTCCTGCTGCTGCTATACCTGATACTTTGTTCTTCACTGCTGCCAGATCTACTTTTGCTGAATACCATCTCCAGCTTTCCATCTGAAGTAATTGTTGCCTCAGTCCTGGATTATAAGCACAGGACTCCATTGGTTCCCACAACAAACCACCATGAGCATCGGTTCCCAGACTGATAGTATCCAGCATCAACTCCCAGATCGATAGTATCCAGCATTGGTTCCCATCAACACCTACAGTATACTGTACGTATCCCTGAGTGCCAAATTCATCAGCCACAAGCAGCTGGGTTCAGGAGACTGGAGCATGGGGCTGTGACCTGCCTGGGAGTAGCGAAGACCAAAGTCCCTTGCCAGACTCCTTGCTGAAGACCACTGCCAATTAGACCCTGCACAGTTGCTTATTGTTCTAGCCAACTCCTGCTGTTCCTTTGTGTGCCACTACATCTCACATCACTGCACTGCTGACGTCAGCTGCGTCATCGCTGGATTTCCCTGGGAACATGTAGCATTTTCATGGGAATGCCTATGAAATGCTGGGCATTCCCATGGGCTGTGTCCCATGCCCCTCGCTCGCACCCTGCATCTGCACATGCGGGGGACCAATGTATTAAGAATAACCCCCTGTGTCACTAATGTCCAAGTTTCATCCCCCTGGGAACAGTCAAATTACCAAAAAGCCGGCTTCTAATTAGAGATGAACGGGTTTGGATCCTCAAGATCCGAACCCCACAAACTTACCTTATTCGAGGCCGTATCTGAGGAGTTCGCCGGTTCCCGCCATCTTTCCGAGTCCAAATCGAGGCTAAAACGTCATCATCCCACGTCGGATTCTCGCGAGACTGGATCGCTATATAAGTCCCAGCTCTGGCACCATCTTCATTCGGCGAGTGAATGTCAGACAGCACGGATGTGCCCGTGCTGTCTGCAGAGGGGCTGCAAGGGGGGGACAATCTAAAGGGGGAACTACTGAGCGGCCAGGGTCCAACTTTTAAGGGGGAACTACTGAGTGGCCATGTACAACTACTAAGGGGGAACTACTGAGCAGCCAGGGTCCAACTATTAAGGGGGAACTACTGAGCGGCCATGTACAGCTACTAAGGGGGAACTACTGAGCAGCCAGGGAATAACTACTAAGGGAGAACTACTGTGGAATAAACAAGGGCTGTTAAATGTGCTGTATCAGTCCAGGGGTGAGCCAAGAGTGCCGTATATTTCAAGAAGTGTTGCTAAGTCTGCCGTATAATTCCTGCTCTTTTTTTTAATTAAAAGAATAAAAGTTTTTCTTTCTTTTACTGCAGGAGTGTCACCATGGCTGCCGTATAATTCCATGTCTCCTGCCATGTGTGCCGTATCAGTCCTGGGGTGCCGTCATCTGTGGCATATAATTCCATGTGTGCTGTATCAGGTCAGGGGTGCCCGCATGTGTGACGCATACAGTAACTCCTGGGGTGAGCCAAGTATGTCATATAATTCATGGGGTGCTGCCAAGTGTGCCGTATCAGTCCAGGGGTGATGCTAAGTGTGTCATATCAGTTCAGGGGTGCCTGCATATGTGCCGTATAATTCCATGGGTGCCCCCATGTGTCCCATATCAATCCAGGGGTGCCGCCATCTGTGCCGTATAATTCCAGGGGTGAGCCAAGTCTGCCGTATAATTCATGGGGTGCTACCAAGTGTGCCGTATCAGTCCAGGGGTGATGCTGTTTGCCGTATAATTCCAGGGGTGAGCCAAGTGTGCTGTATAATTCATGGGGTGCTGCTAAATCTGCCGTATGAATCCAGGTGTGTTGACATTTTTATTAAAAGAATTAAAAAAATATATATTTTTACTGCAGGAGTGTCACCATGTGTGCCGTATAATTCCATGTGTGCTGTATCAGTCTGGGGGTTCCGCCATCTGTGCCGTATAATTCCATGTGTGCCGCCATGTGTGATGTATCAGGTCAGGGGTGCCACCATCTGTGCCATAAAATTCCTGGGGAAAACCAAGTCTGCTGTATAAATCCTGGGGTGAGCCAAGTCTGCCGTAATAATTCATGGGGTGCTGCTAAGTGTGCTGTATTAGTCCAGGGGTGATGCTAAGTGTGCCATATCAGTCCAGGGGTGCTATTAACTTAAGCGTGCCGTATCAGTCCAGTGTTTGTGCCGCCCACTTGTGTCGCTTATCATAGTCATCCAGCTACTTTGGTGCAACCATTTGCCCTAAAAACAATATTGTGAGGTGTGAGGTGTTCATAATAGACTGGAAATGAGTGGAAATGAATGTTATTGAGGTTAATAATAGCTTAGGAGCAAAAAAAAAACTAATTCTGTGATTTTAGCAGTTTTTATGCTTTAAAAAAAAAAAAAATCAGAACCCAAAACTCAAAACGTTTAAGGGGTGTTTTTGCAAAACCCATTAGAACCCAAAACCTGAAGGTAATCAGAACTCAAAACCCAAAACGTGAAAAGTGGCCAGTGCACATCCCTAAATTATACAAGATTAGATTTGGCTCACCCCAGGAATTATTTGGCAGACTTGGCTCACCCCTGGACTGATACGGCACACTTAGCATCACCCCTGGACTAATACAGCACACTTGATAGCACCCCATGAATTATACAGCAGTCTTAGTTTACCCCAGGAATAATACGGCACAGATGGTGGCACCCCTGACCTGATACAGCACACATGGTATTATACGGCACAGATGGCGGAACCCCTGGACTGATACAGCACACATGGAATTATACGGCACACATGGCGACTTTACTGCAGTAAAAAAAACACCTTTTTTTTCTTTTCATTAAAAAAAAAGGGCAGTCACATGGAGGCACCCCTGGAATTATGCTGCAAAAGGCGACCCCCCACCCTGAGTACAGAATGGGGAGTCACAAACCCATCATGCTGAGGGCTTCTCCTCCCCCTTTGCCGCCTGTTTCTTATTAAATGTGCCAAAGCGGGAAGTTGGGGCTTTCCCCTTTCCTGTAGCAAACCAAAATCTACTGGACTGGCCCCTTGAAGACGCTCCTCCTCGAAAGGATGGCTTAAAGGTAAGAAAGCAGGAAACCTGGATGAACCCCGTTTTTCTGGAGGCGTAGGAAGAAAGGTACTCTTCCCACCTGTTGCCTGCTTAATAATTTCCTCCAATTCAGATCCGAACAGAAATTCCCCTTTAAAGGCTAAAGCCTCCAGGGATTTCTTGGACTCAATATCAGCCTCCCAGGCCTTGAGCCACAACACTCGATGAGCATGTACTGAAATTGCCGATACCTTAGAAAGCATCTTAACTGCCTCTTCACCAGCTTTGCAGGTATACTGTATTCCGCAGCAGCCTTCAATTTCTCCGCCCAAGCCAAGGCCTCTGAATCAGGCTGTAGGTGTTAGCCCACACAATCATTGCCTTAGAAACCCACGCGGAAGCAATGACAGGTCTGAGAGCAAATCCCACACCTTCAAATGCCGCCTTTAAGCACACTTCCAGCTTTTTATCCACCGGGTCCTTAAATGCTGCACCACCTTGCACCGGTAAAACCATGGCCTTCGACAGTCTTGCCACAGGCGCTTCAACCATAGGAACCTTCTCCCAAATTTTTATATGCTCCTCTGGCATAGGCTATAAACTCAAATTCCTTTTAGGGAGCAGAATCTTTTTATCGGGTGACCTCCAAGCCCCTCCTAACAAATCCTGCATTCCTACATCCGAGGGAAAGGTAACTGCGTCTCTGCGCTGTCTTCTAAAAATTCCCTGAACAGGAGCTTTATCCTCATCAGATAAATGTAAGGCGTGCTTCACCACCATAATAAGATCTTCAACACCTGGTACAGAACTATCCAAATCCTCCTTCTGATCCCAGTACAAATCTGGCCCACACTCTCCTTCCTCCTCATAATCCACATTAGGAGCAGGCAGAGATGACCATGAATGCCTTGAAGAGTCTCCAGGCTCTCTAGACCACTGATCCATGAGAGCATTGTGAATGCCCTGTGCAGTGTCCTGCATGACTTGCAAAAGGGTCGGTTCCCCCTGAGACAGGGTTAAAGAACCAGAGGACTGTTGAGAGGGTGACATTAGTCTAGGGGACCTCACTAAATCATCCCTAATGCAGTGACAGACTTGCCTAAGGCCGCAGCCCACACTGGCTCTGGCTGATCCCCCCTCTGAGCCTGTGCTCCCCTGGGTACAGCCTCACAAACAGGGCAAATTTCCCCTTGAGCCATCTGTTCTGGAGTTTAATCAATCCCACAAACTCTGCAGGGACTTAACAAGGCCATCACTTCTTCCCCCATACCAGCAGAATACTTTTCAGTCATGACAAAAATCACAGTGCACAATGTAAGGCAAGAGTACTGAGATAAAGTGGGCCAGCCTATAAGCTCAATAAATATGGCGGCCGCCATCCTGGGGGGGTCCTTCACCTACGATCCCCCCCCCCCCCCCCTGCGGGGAGCCGGACCCAGAGTCCCCCTAAGCCCAAGCAGCCTCTACCGCTGTAGGGCTGAAAGCGCTGTGCAGAGAGACCAGACAGCATCTCTCTGCACACAGGATGCTGACAGGACGCGCTTCTGTCAGCTCCTGCTGCGCTGTCAGCGTGAGGATTCTCATAGAATCCTCACCCTGTCGCCTGTACTAAACTAAGTGTAAAATTAAGAAAACACCTAGCTAGTCTAAACTTCTGGCTGCGGCCTGTTCAGCATAGCACCCACTCCTGTGGGCACCTAAAACTAACTGAGGCATGCAGTGAGGGAGGAGCCTGCCATCTTCAAAATGTTTAGCATAGGTGCCTGGCTCCTATTGGACCCTACTACATCCCAAGGTTAGCTGCGTCACCAGGATAGATGAAGAAGAAATAAATGTGTACTGCTAGCAAAGTATTCAACGCCAGTCACAACCTCTTCTGCAGTGGTGTAAGGCAGCCCCAGCTGACGCTTCGGGGAGCGAGCGGCAGCGGGGTCTGTGTGGGCCGCCGGGAACCCTGGCAATCGCATCTGCCCATCTGCACATCCTATAGGAGAAGGAGAGACCTGATGGCAATTACTTCTGCTGCAGCCTTAGGGTGGACGAGGCAGCACACAGTAATCTGAAATGCATTACTGGGTAAAAAATCCCAGGAGGCACTGCAGTGGGGTCAGAGGAGCATGGGCTGAGCTCTTATTGGAGAAGAGCCTCAGCACATGCTCCTCTGACCTCTGGAAATGATCAGCATCAGCAGCAGGAGATTGGACTTCAGACTCCTAGCATTTGCTTCCCCTGCAGCTTTCAGCAACCAGCACCCTGCAGGCACAGGACTAGGAGTTTCCACACTGTGAGCAGCTACCAGCCAGAGCTAGGAGCTCCCCCCTCATCACTTCCCCTGCACACAGGTCAGTGGGATTAGACAGTAGTAGAGTTTATTAAGTACAGGGGAGGAGCAGGGAGTGGGAGACAGATAACGGGCATCCTTTCCCCTAAGGTAGATGCTAAATTGTAGTGGGCTAAAGGACCTTCCACGCCCAGGGGGAGGAACAAGGCTGGGGGGCTTGCTCCTTTACTATCACTTTCCCTTAACCTCCCATCCTGCAGCCTTACCCTAACCTCTCCCCTCCTGCAGACTTACCCTAACCTCTCCCCTCCTGCAGCCTTACCCTAACCTCTCCCTTATCCCTAGCCTCCCCTCCCTCAACCTTACCCTATACTCTTCCCAGACCACACCCATCCCCCACACAGCCCACTCACACTCCCTTTCATCCTTATACACCCCATACAACTACCTATCTCCTACTTACAGTAACCCTGCCTCCAGACACCATCCATCCCCCACTCCCTGGCTCCAGATGCCCCCTTCTCTCCCTCCAGCATTCAGAACAACCCTTCTCCCCTCCTGTCATTAAGGCAACAAACATAACCTCTTCCTGTTACCAAACACCCCCTTTCCCTGCCATATCACCCAAGCTGAAATACTTCTCCCCTATACAGCCATATCCTCCTGCCATTACTGCCATACTCCCCCTTACTGCCAGTTCCCCCATTCTGCCATACTTCTCCTCTAACTGCCATACTACCCCCTTACTACCATACCCCTCCCCTTTTACTGCCACACTTCCCACCCCATGTTGCCATATAGCTCCCTAGCTGCCAGTCCCCCTGTGCTCCTCCCTACTGCCATATTTCCCTCTCCATGTTGCCATACAGCCCCTAGCTGCCAGCTCCCCTTACCTTAATAGACTTTAATTAAGTAAAGGTGCATATTGCTTGTTCTGGCCCTTCTAACCCATATCATTTATTATATCGCCCAGAGTGTACAAAAGATGCCATGGGGGGGCTCCATAAACTTTTTTGGCAGGGGGGAGCAAAATTTCTAGTTACGCCACTGCTCTCCTGTTATACTTCAGTACACTCTGGGGGGTATTCTGGTTAATTTGCTCAGATGCAATTTTGCATCCTTGCGAGTGAACCAGATCCGGCCTTGTGAATGGCGATATGCCGGCCCACCATTCCCAAGGTACGTACATTCGCACTGGCTGCGAATGGATGTTTTACATAAACATCCATTCACAGCCTGCGGGGTAACACCCACATCATTCGATGGTCACCGACAGAGCAACCTTAGATCTGCGTGCACATTCAGAGGGAAGTCTGGCAGCTGACATTGGTCCATTAGCATGAGAATGCCCAACAATCTCATGGGAACGCCCATAAAAAGCTGGGCATTCCCATATGCTAATGGAAGGCACTGCTGCCCCCTTACCCTCCGTTCGCAAGGAATGGTGTGTGCAGCCAGCAAAAAGTTTGTTCACCATAGCCGCACGCACCCAGCGTATGCACATGCACAGAAATGCGCATGCACAATGCGAAAATATTGGCCCCAGACTGAATAAAAATTCTGGAGTAAAAAGTGTATGACAGGTTAGGGTAGGGCAACACCGGCCCTCCAGATGTTAATGAACTACACATCCCAGCATACTTTGCATTAGTTTTGCTATGTGGCCATGCTGAAACTGATGCAAGGCATGCTGGGATGTGTAGTTCATCAACATCTGGAGGGCCGGTGTTGCCCAGCCCTGGGTTAGGCTCTGCCTCCCTTGCCTACCTTTTCTGCACATCTTTGATCAAAGCTCAACAAATGTTCAGGATTATTCATTGCTGCACCTGTAGGTTGTGCCCACATGAACCCTATACGGACCGTATATTGTATAAATCTGGATCTGAAAAATTGCAGCAGTATACAAATCAGAATTAAGCCCATAGTCCTAAATTTGCAACACCTAGCTTTTCATAATGGGCCCCAGTCTCTTCCAAATAAAGCAAGCTGCACTGCAAAAGTGAGCACAATAAATAACAAAGGAACATTTCAGGGTTGCCTACCTGACCCTCTCCTTCAGGGAGAAAATGCTCTGTTCCTGGACTTCCCTGGTAATGTATGATGCCATCACTTGTGGGGAGCTAGGTAATTGATAAGAAAGGTGTTTTACCACAGGTGACGGCAATCATACATTACCAGGGTTGCCTACCTGACCCTCTCCTTCAGGAAGTCCTGAAGGAGAGGGTCAGGTAGGCATCCCTGGAACATTTGCACTTTTGAGTTTCCACTTTATAGTAAATCTGAGCATGTTTTTGTTTTTTATCTGAGCTAAAATCTGCTGACTATCCTTAGTTTTATTTCTATGTCTACATCTACAGAGAATGATCTTGCATTTACATCCCCCAAGGTTCAAAGGAGAGATACACAAACTGACTTGTTTGTATTTGTCATAATGAGACATTGTTTCATGTGGAAGGACTTTATCCATATTATGTGGCTCACTGCATGCTGCTGACCCTTACCAAGTCGTTTATGCGTGGAGAAGAAACAACCTGTCAGAAATGTGCTTCGCTCAAAATCTATAGTTCTTCTTAGAAATTCAGCTAAAGTTCCTGGCTGTATAAAAGACAATAGGGCAAGGAGATGTGTCTGTTACTAAAAAGATATATCTTTAGTTTATTACTTTAAGTCATTGCTGAGATTTTCACTATTTTAAACAAAAACAAGTGTTTCCATACTTGAAGGTAAACTAACGGCACACAAGATAAATCAATACCCATAATGGTCAATCCAATTAGATGAAAATTTCTCGCACCTGCAAGTTACATGCAGCAAAATATGGCAAGCTGAATTTGCTCACAGGGCTGAGAGCCCTTTTGTACAAATTTGGGCTGAAATCGTCCCTTGAGGGTTGCGAGATGTGGTGCCATCATCGCATGTTGAAATTCAGCAACAAAGGCTACTCACACCCCTGTTCATCTAATTGATTTGAGCCTATAATCTGCTGTTAATCAAATTGTATTGTGTAGTCCATGTAATGTAGCCCATACACGCTGCTATTTAAGGCGTGCTTTCCGTGCTGTACTAGCACGGATCACATTGCATTGCATTGCATGTGCATCCGTTGTGCATGCAATGCGATGCAATGTGATGAAACCCTAGTACAAAAAGTATGTGCAAGCACATACTTTTTTGTACTGTGCGATGAGGTGCCGCGGGAGCGCGCACCTCAAAACACACAACGGGACAGCACGCTTAGCAGCGTGTATGGGCAGCTTAAATTAGCTTTGGCCTATAAACACTAGGGGCGAAATGTAATAGGGTGCGATTTTTTAGACTAAAAAAAATCGCACCAAATCGCACCTTTAAAAATCGCGTTTTTTGCCGCGAATTCGCATATGTAATGTGCGCATTTTCATATATGCGATTTTGGGTAAAAAAAAAAAAAAAAACGGCGTGGGGTCCCCCCTCCAGAGCATAACTAGCCCCGGGCTGAAAGAGCCGGTCCTGGTTTCATAAAATCACAGGAACAAACAAGTTGGGGTTCCGTGCATTTGGGGCAATAAAGGGCCCGCTGGGACTAGTAGTCCCACAGTACTACAAATAGTTAAAAAAGTACACAAACACACTGACAGTACAAGTTTAATACACACCAAGCCCATTCATCCATACTCACCTATGTTGAGTACCTTACCTTACCAAAAAACGCAAAAAAAATAGACCAGCTTCTTGCTGGCGATTTTGACAGAACCATGCACAAATCTGTGTGATCTGTGCATGGTTCTGTCCAAAAAAAGGCTAAAAGTTAAAGTAAAAAAAAAAAACGGCGTGGGGTCCCCCCTCCAGAGCATAACCAGCCCCGGGCTGAAAGAGCCGGTCCTGGTTTCATAAAATCACAGGAACAAACAAGTTGGGGTTCCGTGCATTTTATAAAACCAGCACCAGGCTCAAGGGCCGGTCCTGGTTCCCAAAATACGGGGGACAAAATGACTAGGGGTCCCCCGTATTTCAAGAACCAGCACCGGGCCCAACCAGCCAGCAGGGTAATGCCACAGCCGGGGGGAGACTTTTTATACAAGTCCCCCCGGCCAAAGCATTCAGCCCTCTGACCGGTCAGCATGGGCAGGGGTCCTGGGGGAGTGGGGACCCCCCCAAAGAAGGGGTCCCCCCCCTCCAGAACTTACCAGCCCATGCTGAAGCCCGGGGCTGTCCTCGATGCCCCTGGGCTGTGGGCATCAAGCTGATTAATTGTGTAAAAAAATAGAGAAAATCCTATTGTGTATTGCTGTGGAACTATGAGTCCCAGCAAGCCTGCACCACATGCAGCGACTTGGAGAACCACAAGTCCCAGCATGTGGGGCAATAAAGGGCCCGCTGGGACTAGTAGTCCCACAGTACTACAAATAGTTAAAAAAGTACACAAACACACTGACAGTACAAGTTTAATACACACCAAGCCCATTCATCCATACTCACCTATGTTGACACGAAGCTTCGGTCCCCTTGTCCAGTAGAATCCAGAGGGGAGGCTGTGGAGAGAAATCATACTCACCACAGACGTCTTCAGCGCTTCTCCGGGTGCCCAGCAGCATTCTTCCCACGGTCCGGTGTTCTGTTGACATCTGAGGCTCCACCCGCTGACCGGGACTTAGGCCCGCCCATCAGCCAATCGTGGTCCTGGAAAACCGGCATGCCGGTTTTCCAGGACCATGATTGGCTGATGGGCGGGCCTAAGTCCCGGTCGGGGGGCGGAGCCCCAGATGTCAACAGAACACCGGAGGACGGTGATCGTGGGAAGAATGCTGCTGGGCACCCGGAGAAGCGCTGAAGAAGTCTGTGGTGAGTATGATTTCTCTACACAGCCTCCCCTCTGGATTCTACTGGACAAGGGGACCGAAGCTTCGTGTCAACATAGATGAGTATGGATGAATGGGCTTGGTGTGTATTAAACTTGTACTGTCAGTGTGTTTGTGTACTTTTTTAACTATTTGTAGTACTGTGGGACTACTAGTCCCAGCGGGCCCTTTATTGCCCCACATGCTGGGACTTGTGGTTCTCCAAGTCCCTGCATGTGGTGCAGGCTTGCTGGGACTCATAGTTCCACAGCAATACACAATAGGATTTTCTCTATTTTTTTACACAATTAATCAGCTTGATGCCCACAGCCCAGGGGCATCGAGGACAGCCCCGGGCTTCAGCATGGGCTGGTAAGTTCTGGAGGGGGGGGACCCCTTCTTTGGGGGGGTCCCCACTCCCCCAGGACCCCTGCCCATGCTGACCGGTCAGAGGGCTGAATGCTTTGGCCGGGGGGACTTGTATAAAAAGTCTCCCCCCGGCTGTGGCATTACCCTGCTGGCTGGTTGGGCCCGGTGCTGGTTCTTGAAATACGGGGGACCCCTAGTCATTTTGTCCCCCGTATTTTGGGAACCAGGACCGGCCCTTGAGCCTGGTGCTGGTTTTATAAAATGCACGGAACCCCAACTTGTTTGTTCCTGTGATTTTATGAAACCAGGACCGGCTCTTTCAGCCCGGGGCTGGTTATGCTCTGGAGGGGGGACCCCACGCCGTTTTTTTTTTTTACTTTAACTTTTAGCCTTTTTTTGGACAGAACCATGCACAGATCACACAGATTTGTGCATGGTTCTGTCAAAATCGCCAGCAAGAAGCTGGTCTATTTTTTTTGCGTTTTTTGGTAAGGTCCCATATGCGACTTTAGAACTCACATCCTATTACATATGCGAGTTCTATAGTTTACAATGGGAAAACATCTGGATGAGATTTTTAGTGTGACTGAAAATCGCATCTTTAAAATGTGCGATTTCGCGGTAAAAAGTGCGCTTTTTACCGCGATTTTTAACCTATTAAATGTGCGATTTTCGGAAAATGTGCGATTTCGGCCGTTTTTGACCAAAAATCGCACATGTCTAAAAAATCGCACCCTATTACATTTCGCCCTAGAAGATTATCTTTCCAATCTGACTGGTTGGAATGAAAATCTGGAAATTTCTGGGAACAAATTATTCAACCGTTTGCTAGAAAATGGACAAAAGCAGTCTGTACATATTTTGTAGTCTGCATAAATTGATTTAAGCAATTTGTTTGTAGAACCAATCTTTATCTGTTTTCCATGTTTAGGAGCAAATGGACAATTGTCATTTGCTCCCAAAAATGTACAGATTTTCATTCCAACCAGCAAAATTGGAAAGATAATCTTCTAGTGTGTATGGACCTTTACTCACAGAGTTGCTCAATTACAAATGAGTATGTTAATTGGATGGGAAAAAATAAAAGATAAACAAGAAATCGTAGATAAAGAAAGTAAAATAAAAAGTTAGCACTTAGATATCTTCTTGGTAAGTGCATCAATAAATAATTAATAGTGTGAAAGAAAGTTGTTCAAGTGTTGTGGAAAACAGCATTGTAGTACTTTGGTCAATGCTCCATTTCTGGACCTCTGTACAACAGTCGACAAATACCACTGGAATTCTGTGCATGAGGAGTTGCTCCACATGTACAATCATAATGAGCATTAGTATTATTTTTATATACCACCTCGTAACCTCATTCACCTATTCATGCTGTAGCTCTCCATGGTACCAAAAAAAGATCAATATTTTGGATTCCAGCCATGTGATCTTTGCCCATGCACTGTTGGAAAGACCGGTAGACGGACTCTATTTTTCCATCTACCTCCAGCAGGAGGCCATCTTTGGTAAGATTTGTGAAATCTATTCTACATTCTTCTTATGGTTTGTAAGTGTATTTTAAAGACTTATTGAAACTGTGATAATACACTGTTCTTTCCCATTTTCTTCTGGGGGAATCATTATCTTTGAATCCAGTGTATATTTGGGTGACCAGTGTGAAACATCCTGTGTTGGGGAAGGCTAAAGTTTCTCTATATGGGACTGCGTACACACGGGGCAATATGATCGCTGGCAATATATTGCTAGCAATCATATTGCTCAGTGTCCAGTTTTCATCTGCGACCAGAGATGGTCGCAGATGAAAATGTCACACTGTCGGGAGAAGAGGCAGTGGAAGTCGCAGGTCGGAGGAGCATGCTCCTCTGACCAGCGACCATTAGGGGGCTGAAAACGGGAGCACGCGGGGGCGTGGCCTGACGGGACAAGAGAGCAGTCGCATCCCAGGGGAGCTCCCGCAAAACACCCTCTGAAATCCCTCTTTCTCCTAACCTAACTCCAACCCAGCTGCCTTGAGCCGTCTGCTACTTCTTCCCCTGTAACCCGGTGCCGGTGGGAGGGAGTCGCGGAGCCGGGGAGTACTTCTAAGTGCTCCCGCGGGTTGCGGCCTCCCTTCTACCTGGAAGCCGGGACCTCGAGTTTGGGACCAGCCTGCCGCGATCACCCGGCGGATTGGGACCGCTGCTGCAGCCGCGGGAAATGGACGCGGCGGGGACCGTGACTCCTGCCTACTCTGCCACATACAGCGCTGATCCCTGTAGCCTGGGGAAGCACCCGGCGAAGTGCGGCCTGCGGAGATCCCGGAGCCGGGCGCTGAAGTACAGATCTCCAGCCGGGTCTGAAGCTCCACAGAGCGGATCCCGGACGGAGACATCCGCGCTGCCACCCAGATCACCCCCAGCCTACCTGACCTGAAGTTGGGGATTCCTCCGTGCACGGACCCCACTGACCCATCATCTGGACGCAGTACAAGGTCAGGTGAGAGCCTGTACGGGCGCCCCAGCCTCCCTGTGTAACCGGCGGCCATCTTTTTGGTGGAGAAAGTCTCCCCCTCCTTCCCATCCCTTCTTTCTCCCTTCTCCACTACTACTGCTGCAGAAGACAGTTTATTGCTCCCCTGATTAGCCAACACACTGAGAGGCTCCCCCATCACACATAATCCCTGCTCTGCTCAACTGACAACCTGACAGATAGAGGAGGTGTTCAGTTAAAGGGGAAAAAGAA
Source organism: Crinia signifera (assembly GCF_055691185.1). Classification (NCBI taxonomy): domain Eukaryota; kingdom Metazoa; phylum Chordata; class Amphibia; order Anura; family Myobatrachidae; genus Crinia; species Crinia signifera. The sequence continues at coordinate 100,307,786 of NC_139224.1, forward strand.
AAAAAAAAAAAATACATATATATAAATAAAAAATAAAAAAGAAATAATAATAATAACACTATTAAAAAAATAAATAAAAAAAAGAACAATATTAATATCTCCCTGAGATTCAACTTTTCAATTGATAAAACAACACTGCAAAACCTGTATTAATCCCCCCAGAACTGAAGTACATACAGTATAGTGCCCCTTTGCTTTTGAGATAGGCTATATTATCTAGCCACAGCAATCCTCTCCTTTTGATGACCGTCTCCTAAATCACAAACAGACCGCGGAGTGGACATGTAAACAGAAAATTCTTTGAGATGGCTCCGTGACTCCTTTGATGGCCGTCTGAGTCCACCCAGGGGGGGGGGGTGGCGGCCCGATCCTGACACGTCAAACCTCTACATGCAACAGATACCATAAGAGACGAATTATAACTTAATATGGACTGCGGACCTCAATACTAACTTACCTTTCTACTTCTATCAGCTCTCTCGTGATTCCCTCTTTTAGACCCAAATCTCTACAACTTAACTGATGCGACTTGCACAATACAACTTATTGATCCAATGAGAGGGCATACATGAGTTCTAAGAAACGTAGGGGAAAAGGAGGAAGCTCCCGCTCTTCGCAGGCTCAATCTAACACCGATCTCCGAAAATACCTCAGCTCCCAGAGAGACAAAGTTATGGCATCCTCATCGAACCCTGCCTCCCCAACCCACTCGAGAGCATCAGAGGGCTCATTGGACTCGGGAGACCCTTCCTTACCCCCGACACAAACTGATAAGCATGACCTCCAAAAAATTTACAAACTCCTACAAACACTACCCACTAAAGCAGAGGTCCCTACAAAGGAAGACTTCACCTCCTTGGAGTCTAAACTACGAGAGGTAGTTCATACTGAAATATCCAGCCTTAAACAAGATATGACCAATCTCGGATCACGAGTAGAAGATTTGGAGGCTACGGGAGAAAAAAACGATGCTTTCAATAAATCTCTGGTAGATACTATCAGATCACAGGCAGAATAAATCCAGTCCCTGCGTGACCATTTAGATGATATCGACAACAGAGGGCGCAGGAATAATCTGAGGGTGAGAGGTATCCCAGAAGATATTCCCCCGCAAGGCCTCAGAGATATCCTCACAAAAATCTTTAATGGAATACTGGAAAATGACCCTAACGACTCAATAATCTTCGATAGAGCACACAGGGCGCTACGTCCTAGAGGCCTTCAATCTGAACGCCCCAGAGATGTGATTTGTAAACTCCATTATTTCACCCAGAAAGATGAGATCCTCAGGAGAATACGCGCCTCAAAGGGCCTTGAGTTCGATGGCCACCCCATCCAAATATTTCAAGATCTCTCCTGGCTTACACTACAGACCAGGCGTCAAGTTAAACCCTTGACAGACACCCTGAGGAAACTAAACATCAAATATATATGGGGATACCCTTTCAGTATCACGGCGTCGAATGGAGGAAAAACCGTAACACTCCGAAATCCTGAAGAGTTGGACTCTTTCTGTCTCACTTTGGGCATCCCTCCAGTGAAAACTCCTGAGTGGCGCTCTCTTCGCTCACGGATCTCCCCTCCTTCGGTCCCCATCAGGAATCCTTCGTTTCAGATCGTAGAAAGGTCACCGAGAACCCACATTCAGTCCCAGTCTTCAAGATCTCCAGATTCCCCCTCCTTTGCACAACCGATAACCTGACTTTTAATTGCTAATTTACTGTGACTTCATTTACCGGATGAGTTCACAGAGGACAGAGGTCACCATTGACCACCTACATGGTCGGAACATACAGTTATAGATAAGTAATTATTACAGTAGAAAATACTCTTGTTAACTGGTTTCAATTAACCTTTCTGAACCCCATTCCTCTGTGTTGATATACCCTCCTTGGTACCTAAGATCTCCCGGCTGCCTTTATGGGCATGGAGAACTGGTTTCGGGGACGACTACATTATGAGTGCTGATTGTTCTCTCTGTTCTAGACGCCTCGGTTATAGCTATTTCTGTTTACCTCATTAATGGGGAAAAAAAAAGAGGAAGGTATGCATGGGTGGGGGTGTATATGTGTATATATATATGTAGGTGTATCTATGCGTAGGCACCCTAGAGTACAATCATCTCATACAATTCCTCCTCTATGTATACTTAGCATGTTATAGTTCATGTCCTTGTTTTTTCCTTTTTTTTGATGTGTTTGGGGTGGGCCCCAGCCCATCCCCCTGTTGCCCCCATATACACTGCACATCGTAGTCTCGGTCACAGGGATGAGAGTGCTTTCACTCTCGCCTGGTGGACTGGGAGCAGTGTTTTCGTCTTTGTCTTGGTTATTTCTACTTCTTTCAATGTTTGATAGATGCTTACCTCTTAGCGTCTTCTTTTTCCTTTCCCCTTCTCACTCTCTCTCTTATATTTCTATATCCATTCCCCTTACTGCGACTCTCAGATTATATTATGTAATAGCTTCTTACCACTGCAACCGACATGTCTGATTTCAAATTACTTACCGTTAATGCCAGGGGCCTTAATGTTCCCGAGAAGAGGTCAAGAGTTCTGAGAGAACTTAAAATAGAGAAAGCAGACATAGCGTTCTTACAAGAAACGCACTTCAAAGAAGGGGCCTCCCCTCCTCTCGGGAATAGAGACTTCCCTGCTGGTTTCTTCTCCAACAACCCATCTGGGAAAACCCTAGGTGTAGCTATTCTATTCTCTCGCCATATGAATGTAACTGACGTAGTTCCCTATTCTCTGATCCCAGGAAGAGCCCTATTGATAACATGTAAAATTTCTAATAGTGAATTCTCCCTCCTCAACATATATGCACCCAACAAGAACCAACCGGCTTTTCTGGAAAAAGTACTGTCCCTAGCCCAACCTCATTTAAAGGGAGTATATTTATGTGGAGGGGACTTTAACTGGATGATCGATCCGAGAATAGACTCTTCACATGCTTCTCCGCGCCACTCAGATAAACTCCATCGTAGAGTACGCAGAACCCTCCATATGTATCAACTAGCGGACCCATGGCGCATCCAACATCCCTCAACAAAAGACTACTCCTTTTTCTCACACCCCCATAAAGTCTATACCAGAATTGATTATATCTTAATATCACATAGATTTTTACACCTTATAAACAAAACCAATATCGGACAGATCTCATGGTCAGACCACGCCCCAGTGTCTTTAACCTTTAACTGCCCTACTCCAAACTCCAAAACATACACTTGGAAACTGAATACCTCACTTATACAAGACCCTCATTGCCAACAGCAAATCAGAACAACACTGAAAGACTACATGGTGACTAATGACATTGCAGAGACCTCCAAAATTATGATATGGGAAGCACACAAATGTGTAATCAGAGGTAGATTAATTCAGCTAGGAGCCCAACTTAAAAGACAGAGAATAGCAAGACGAGAAGCATTGATTCAGAAAATACATTTACTAGAGCTCTCACATAAATCATCTCTATCTCTTAATACTTTAAACGAACTAACCGAGGCTCGGAAAGAATTAAACTCCTTTACGTCCGAGAAACTCAAAATGGAAGCACGCAAATGTCGTAATCGCTTTTTCCTTTTCGGAAACAAACCGGGTAAACTATTAGCGAAGGCACTACGTACACAACGTTCATCTACATTTATCCCAAATATCAAATCCCAAGATGGTCGCGTACATAATTCAACTAGGGACATTGCCTCAGCTTTTAACTCTTTCTACTCCCAATTATATAATCTCAATAAGACGCAAGAGTTGGATTCAAATACGCTCAAGAAATTAGCTATAGAGAATTATCTGAAAGAAATCGAGTTCCCGAAGCTCTCACCCGGAGACGCTGAGGCCCTTGAACTCCCCTTTTCTCTGGAAGAACTAGAAACGGCTATCAAATCTACCCCAAATGGTAAAAGTCCCGGACCAGATGGTTTTCCCATAGAATATTATAAAACATTCAGTGACATTCTCTCCCCCCTGATGCTTGCCTCATTCAATCAAATCGCCGACGATGCTCCGTTCCCGAACCAGTCCCTGCTTGCCCATATCTCTGTTATCCCCAAGGAGGGAAAGGACCCAGCACAGTGCGCCAGCTATAGACCAATCTCCCTGTTGAATGTCGATTTGAAATTATATGCAAAACTGATAGCAAATCATTTTAAGCAGCTTCTCCCGGGCCTAATTCACTCAGACCAGGTCGGCTTCGTTCCTGGTCGTGAAGCCAGAGACAACACGGCAAAGGTCCTAGACTTAATCCATACTGCTACTAGTAGTTCTGCCCAGCTATTCTGCTCTCAACAGATGCTGAGAAAGCATTAGACAGGGTAGATTGGGACTTTCTCCTTGGGATCCTGGCACATCTGGGCTTGGGCCCCAGGGGGTACCAGAGAATTAGGGCTCTTTATTCAACCCCTGCTGCACAAGTTAGAATTAATGGAGACCTCTCGGAGACATTCAAAATATCAAACGGCATGCGTCAAGGTTGCCCACTATCCCCTGTGATCTTTGTCATTTGTATGGAGGCGCTGGCAAGGGCAATTAGGAAAAATAATGATATACAGGGACTTACTGTAGGAGGTAGGGAATACAAATTGGCATTATTCGCCGATGACTTGTTGGCAATAATCTCAAACCCCTTAATCTCGATCCCCAACCTGTTAGACGAATTTCGTCGCTACGGTGAGCTTTCTAATTTTAAAGTGAACTTATCCAAATCAGTGGCATTAAACCTAACACTAGATCAGTCAAATTTAGAAACCCTGAAACAAGTATCTCCATTCGCCTGGCATCCCACGCACCTTAAATATCTAGGGGTAAATCTCACTAGAAATATCACAGACATATACACTAACAATTTTCCCCCTTTATTAAATAAGATACAGACAGACCTCTTCTCTTGGGGAGCGAAAAGGATCTCTTGGTTAGGTCGTATTAATGTGATCAAGATGAATATACTACCTAGAATACTATATCTTCTCCAGGCACTCCCAGTTAGTATTCCTAACTCTTGGTTCTTATCCCTACAACGTAAAATACGAGACTATATCTGGGCAGGTCGGAAACCAAGATTCAAGCATGAGACCCTTTTTAAAAGGAAACATATGGGGGGTCTCCAACTCCCCCATTTCCTTTCATACTATAATGCAGTATTACTGACCAGAATCCTAGAATGGACATCTTCATCGGGCAAAAAGCAATGGGTAGATATAGAATTAGCCACCATTCCATTGGCTCACCCTGACCTTCCCTGGTGCAAAAAAGCCCCACCGCTTTCACATCCACTGGCGACTCCCATGTTTCATTGTTGGAATCGGCTATGGTCACTCCCCATGATCTCTCCTTCCCTGTCCCCTCTCATGCCTCTGTTTGGTAACCCGGATTTCCCCCCAGGCATGGCTGCAAACTCATTTTCCATGTGGCGATCAAGAGGGATATCCCGAATAGATAATTTAATAACCACTCTGGGAATCTTAGCATTCCCCGACATCCAGAGGAAATGGGATCTACCGGGGGGAGAGATATGGAGATATCTACAGATTAAACACTTTCTCCTAAGCTTAGACCCAACACCCAAAAACCTGAGGCCCAACACACCATATGAAAATCTATGTATTGCCGAATCCTACCCCCGCCATATCCTTTCAAATATCTACAAATTGATTATTGATGAGACTTTCCCCTCCAAGCCTAAATTCATGACTGACTGGGAAAGAGACCTTCCAGACCTAAAAGGAGACGACGACTGGTCAGTGATATTTAGAAATTCTTTTTCCTCCTCACTAAATGTCTTGACAACTGAAACTCATTACAAAGTCCTTACAAGATGGTATCGATGCCCGGTCCTTTTAGCAAAAATGTACACTGGTGTCTCTAACCTATGCTGGAGATGTGGGACACAACCAGGTACGATGTTACATATTTGGTGGGATTGCCCGCTTATTCAGCCATACTGGAAAAAGGTAATCGATACTGCTAACATTATTCTACAGGAGGAACTGCCTTCGTCCCCCAGCTTTTGGCTACTTAACCTCACACACAGACCCCTAACTAACTATAAAAAAAACCTACTCCGCCATTTACTTAGTGCATCAAAAGCGGTGATCCCAGTATATTGGAAGTCCTCTGCTACCCCCCCAATGTCAGATTGGTGTAATAGGATTGATCATTATATGGCAATGGATGACTTGATCTCCTCTATAAATTCCAAAGACCAAACATTTAACACTGTCTGGCTCCCCTGGTTGACATACAAGGAATCAGAGCATTACAAATCACTTTAAAGAAATCCTTTATTTCTTTTTTTACACTGAAAACATTGTCTAGAATATACAATATAAGATACGAGAGTCGCAACACTGTACTTCCTCTCCTATATTCTTCCCTTTCTTCCCCATTATGTTTTCATCGTTCCCCTTTCCTCTCTTCCTGAAACAGAAACAATAAGATTCAGACTAATATATCTTAACGTTTTACCTAACACCAATGACATTATTAATGATGCTTCTGATTCTTCTCTGGTCCTATTCAGATTCTGTGAAAGGTACTGCACTGTTTATCTATTACATTTTCTGTTTCGGAATCACTATGTTTATGTTGAAAACTTCAATAAAAACTATTTGCAAAAAAAAAAAGAAAGAAAACGGGAGCACGCGCCCAGTGATTTATCGCTGGTGCACACTCCAATCACTGGCAATATGGTCGCTTAGCGACCATATTTCCAGCGATATTTGCAATAATCTCCACAGTGTGTACGCACCTTTAAAAGAGACTTTCTTGGGTGACCTGGCTAGTGCCATTTTATTGATTTTCGCACATAACAAAAAAGCTCAAACTACGTTAGACATACTTAACATAAGTGATATGTTGCAGTACAACGTACATACGATATATTACAAACAGGTATGAGACATAGATTATAGTCAGGAGTTGTGGAATAACCTCATGTCAAGGAGGTAAAAAGTAAAATACCCGAAGGTGCCATTCGGGCACTGTCAGTTATATATAAGTAGAAGAATATCAAACAAAGATTGTTGGTGTGTCTAATTATACAATAACAGTCTGCAACAAATACAAATAGGACAACAACAGGTCAAGGTCAAATTTCATTATTATTGCAGGATCGAGGTCTAACTATCTATTTATCTATAATTCTCTTTCAAAACAACCCCCCCATAACCCCTCAAAACAAATCTACCACATAACCCCCCACCCTGTACAACCCACCCCCAACTCAGGTGTACTTGGATCTCAAAAAGCAACCTACCCTTAACTAATAAGAGAAAGTAAATTAGTGGCCTTTAGCTTCTATGGTAGCTAATTGTGCCAAAAATCTAACCTACCCCTCCCATACTACCCACCTTTAATATACTAATTACCCTAATGCTAATACCCTTCCCTCCCACCAAGGTATTAACGGATATATATATATATATATATATATATATATATATATATATATCTGACAGGGGCTGAAATAAGACTAATGGCCTTAACAAGGGCAGGAGCAGCTCTCCCACAGTATTAGAGTATAAAGTATCATAGCCCTCAAAAGGATACTTGAAGGTCAGCAGCACTAGTCAAGAATTAATAATAGCAGGAGTTATCCGCACCCATATTAAAAATGGACAGACCGGAGTAGCACACTCAATACATTAGCAAAATCAAGGCAGGTCCACCACTATTAGTATATACAGTGGCAGTCTCAGACAATAAAAAAAAAATATATATACTGTACTAGAGCACTAGTGCTACAACATAATATATATAAAAATAAAATATAGACAGGTAATAATAAACAGACCAGCAGGTATGGGTACACAATAAATGAAAACAAGGGAATATAGGATAATTAGGAAAAACAAAGATGTTGGTCAGGCCAGGCCTTCTGTCCCCGTAATGGCATATGACATCAGAAATAGGGAAGTCAGTCCGCTAACAGAAACGGTGCAGAGCATTATCTTTAATCCAGCCAAGTGTCAGAGCTTCTAGGGCTAAAAGGATAACGAAAATATTGTTTGTTTACCATATAGAAATGGTAAGTGGACCCATTGTCCTCAATTTTGAAAACTGGGGAAAACTGTAGATAATCCACAACAACATACTGTATTGCATCCAAACCCTGGAGTATAACAATTCTCTTTTAAACTGAGCATGTCTACAGGAGATAGGGTCCCAGTTCAGCCAGCAATGGGATATACAGGGAAATCTGGAATAGGAGAAGTAATGCCCCTTTCAGATCGCACTTAAAAAAACGGTATTTGCAGATTTTTAACAGTTTTTAAAACGGTCTGGAAGGTGCAGGACCACTTTACCGTTTTACAAAAGCAGTTTTTGTAAAACGGTTAAAATGGAGGGTCCTACCCGTTTCAGACCCGGTATTTTGGCATCAAAATCAGGTCTGAAACGAGCAGGGAATATCTAATGAGCGCTCATTAAATATTCATAGCACTGGAGCCGCCCTCTGGGAGTGTTAGCATCCCACGACTCCCCCCAATCCCCCCCCCCCCCCCCCCCGCAATGTGTTAAGAACCAAACCCCCCCCCCCCCCCCCCCCCCCCCGCGTCCATCCCGGCATAAGAAAAGTGACTTTCAGAAAATGGCTGCCCCCATATGAAAGACAGCTTTTTTAAACAGGTTTTCCTATGGAGCAGCCATTTTCCGAAAGACACCGTTTTTCATAAGTGCATCCGTCCATACTGCCGGGATCCACAATTATGGAGGTACCGGCTGCACGGGGGGGAGGGGGGGGTGTTTCTTAAACACATTGGGGGAGGGGTGTTCTTAAACACATTGGAGGGAGTTCTTAAACACATTGGGGGGTTGTTAGCCCTAGGGGGGGGGGGGGGGTGTTAACCAGGGGGGGGGGGGTTGTGTTAACTCACGGGGGTACGGCGGGGGGGGCACACTGAAGACTGGCTTTGACCCTGTATTTGGAAAGTTTCCAAAAACGGGTCTTCCAGTGTCAAAAAAACACACTTAAACGGTAATATACTGTTTAAGAGATGCGGTGTGAAAGGGGTTTTACCTGGCAGACCCGTTTTTGGAAACGTTTTCAAATACAGGGTCAAAGCCAGTTTTGCGGTCTGAAAGCAGCATCAATGGATCTGCTTCCATAGGGCAATCAGTCACAGGACCTGCATGAGCTGTAGGACCATGGCCACAAGGGATAACTTCCCCACCAGCAACCTCATATTTATCATAAATACCAGAGAAGAAATTCGCTGGGACAGGATAGGAAATGTCCACAGAACGAGAGGGGAGCATCAGGGAAAACTCTTCCAAGGAGCCATATGGTACCTTTTCAGTATTGTTTGTAGGTTCACGGCCTTGAGATATAAGCGCCGCAGGATTGGCACAGGAGTACAGAGACTTCTTGTGCCAGGAGTAAGAAGGACAGCCGTGAGATGTGGCCGCCGTCTGGTGCCGGGTTGCAGGATGCGGCTGGGCACTATAGCAGTCCGGAGCGTGCGGAGCGTCAGCGCAGGGAGCCACACTGTGGAGAACTGGGCAGATCAGAGCAGGAGCCTGGACGCCGGGAGCTCCAATAATTGATGCCCTCTTGAAGCGGGAGCTGCAGCAATATGGCGCCGGCACCCGACCTCCGTCCCAGAGCTGCGCCGCAACTGGCTAGGTATCTCAGGAGCAGGTGGCTCTATATTGTGGCTGGGGTGACCAGAGTGTGCTAGGAGGCCTTCCCCACAACTACAGGCAGCCATATAGATGGGCACTATCAGGATGGGTAATCAGGATGCCTGAAGCGGGGAGCAGTGGGAAGGAGCGTCTACTCAGATGTCCGCCGAAGCCACGCCCCCCTCACTTTACATATTTGGTTTGTAATATCTTTATGTCATATATATTATCATAGTGCACATATTACAGTTATTACGCTGTTTTTCTTTTCCATGTCTGTACACAATGAGATCATCTATTTTAGGCAGAAGAATTCAAGTACAGGAAGTGTTCTTTTATCTAAATTAAAATTATTTGCTACATATACAACTCATTAAGTTAATCAGCTGGTACATTTATTGCATAACTTGCTTGTAAGGACTTCTATTTTGGTGCAGTATACTAAATTGGCATTCGTCATCTGGACATGGTCAGATTGTTGACATGGTTAGGGTGTCAGCATCAGCTACTGTGTGTCAGCTTTGCAGAAATACTGTCATTATAGAATGTCAACAAACCATTCCTGATCGGCCAGTGGTCATGTTTTTCTTTGCTCTGATGGCAGATACATCTCTAGCTGCAGCTTCCAAGTGCCAGTGGTACATGAGTAGAAGCTCAGACAGTCATCTGATGCACCAAAGTTCCGGTAAGTACAGTCGCCCTACCCATAACCATAATCCATAGGCTTAGTGCAGTGTAATACAAAATCACCCACTCTGCAACGCATCGGAGTAAGTACACGAGTCTAGGGGAGTGGTAACAGCCCTGAAAATTTGCTATTTTATACACTGGATACAATATGGAATACAGTATTAATATTTAGCAGTACAGATTGTCTTTATTATAGGCTGCTTCTAATATTTAAATAAGATACGTGGTCAGGGAAAGGTTAATTAGCTCATAATAAATAAATACACAGAACCAGTACTGCACTTTTTAAGCTCACAATCCCCCACTTCATGGTAAGTCTCCTGTATCTTCCTCCTCGCAGCTACTCTCTGGTCCATTGTGATGTTTGAGGGCTCAGATCCACACATACAGTAAATGTGGTAGAAGAAGCTGGTACACTGGGCATGTGCAGCACCTCTACTCTGTCCCTTACACTGCATGATGTGGTAGCATACCTCCCAACATGACCCTCCTCAGGAGGGACACAATGCTCTGCTCCTGGACTTCCCTCTTGATGTATGATTACCATCACCTGTGTTGCAGAACCTTTCTCCTCAATTAACCTGCTTAACACAGATGAGGGTAATCATACATTAAGAGGAAAGTGCAGGAGCAGACCATCGTGTTCCTCCTGGCATGGATCATGTTGGGAGGTATGTGGTAGCAGCTCTATTGATTATATTGTATACCTATGCTATTGTTGTCATAATTTAAGGCACTTGCCAAAAGGAGGGGGTGTCCGGGCAACCAGAAGCCCCCCCCCCCCCCCCCCCCCCTCTGCGTTTGCCTATGGATTAGTGGTCCCCTGAATGCCAGACCCTAACCTTCCCTCTTACAGCATAAACCCAACCTCCCCCCCTGCAGCCTTACCCTAAACCTCCTGTCCCACAGCTTAACCTTACCATCAACATTCTGAGAATATTTCCCATATTGACCGATGCTGTGAACTTGTTTAAATTCTATCCTGTTGACATTTTAACAATGTCGACATCATAACTGTTGATATTTTCGTGTTGACATTTTGAATCTTGACCTAATTTAATTTAAGACTGCATCCTTTGACTAATAATGGCTCACAGCCTGCAAGGAACCAGTTTCTAAAGTCAGACACCACTAGTCCCAGTGCAATGACTATAGCCACTGCCAGCTGCATTAGGTTTAGCAAATTAGAGGTTAATCAAATATTTTATTAGCTAGATCTCTCAATTATTCACTCATGGTGACTGAAAAATAATTATAGGCTGCAGGGACACATGACGTGTGGTGAGCATGTGCTCAAGCACAATTTACAAACAGAGACAAATGGGCGTGATTCAGCGTGCAATGACGAGGATCTCATAGTTATATGATCATTTTCAACTGCACATGCACAAAATCTTATGAATGTCCCTAGGTAGCATGAATTACACAGAATACAGTATACACTAAGGTCTTGTTCCAGTTTATTCAGACAGTAACAGAAAGCTGATGGAACTCTGACAGGTGTTTCTAATAGTGGCTACTAATGAAAGCAAAATGGGCATATTTAGTGAGTTTATTGTGGGAATGTTGTAGGCATGTCTATGCATGCGGCTGTGTGCCCAGATGGAGACACTGCCCTTGCCATAGAAATAAGGAAGCATCAATCAGTGTTACATCGGGCATGGGTGCTAAAAGCGGGTGTCTCAATAATCTCACAGTTGGCTGCACAAATGTACACAAGGGAAAGAGTTTGAGGGCCATTTGCAAAAACCACCAAATATGTGCTCAGAATCAGGACCACATATATTTACATACAAAGAGATTGAAACAAAGAATTCAATGACAGATAAGCAACACCTGGCCAACCTAGGCTGCTCTAAGCCCTGCAAAAAAACATATTCCTCGTCATATTGATGTTATTAGTAATTCCACATTGTTCTTTATTACATTTAAACATATTTAACCCCATTCTAATTAATCCACGTTTAAATGTAATAAAGCACAATGTGGAATTACTAATAGCATCAATATGAAGAGGAATATGTTTTTTTGCATGGACCCACATTATAAATGTATGGAAACTCTGTGTATATTTATATAATAAATCCGGAAGTGACTGGACGTCACTTCCGGGTGCGCAAACACAGTTATACTGTCACTAGGAACTAGAGAACTGACCAGTTTAGACCTGAGGAATACCTGCATAGCACAGGACAGGATGCTCTTACCTCCATACTGCTCTCTATCTCCAGGTTAGTAAAAATATATGTTTTCATTTACAATATTTGATTTCCAAATATAGTTGCTGTTATATTAATCACTTATAGAGATTGTTTTTATATAATTAATAGCAGGGGATGACTAGAACATGGGTTGTTACTGTAGTATGATCATTAAATAAGCATTTGGTTCCAGTTTGAGGTATATACTTATATAAAGTACATCCAGTCAATCATGGGGGCACATGCAGTTTTTTAGTACATACTGGGGCAGATGTATTAAGCTTTAACAAGAGATAAATTCAAGGGTGATAAGGAGAGATAAACGTCCAGCCAATCACCTGCTAACTGCCATGTTACAGCTTGTGTTTGTAAAAAGTCAGTAAGGAGCTGATTGGCTGGATGGTTATCTCTCCTTATCACCCTTGCATTTATCTCTTGTAAAGGCTTAATACATCTGCCCCATAGTAACATAAATACACAAGATAAACAAATTGCTGCTGTTTTTTTCTGTGCTCTAGGCAAGAAATGGATCTCACCAGTCAATGTGCTGGTGATTATATTTTGCTCTAATCCAAAATGAAAGAATAGATAAATGGGTATTACAGAGCTTCTGTGGTGGGATTAAAAAAACATACACACTTTTGTCTTGGAGATCTGGGGAATTGTCAAAATTATAGACGGATCTGTGAATTGTGGCCTGAGGTTTAGTTTAAGTTTCTGACTGCCCTTAGAAGTGTTGTAATAAAGTTAACTGTCCTCTTTTTGTCAAAGCTTCTTATTCCTATCTCTACCTCCATCCATTTCACCTGCACTACATTGGGAGCACCCAAATTAATAGAAACCTTATATTATGGTGATATGTGCGTTGAGATCAGAACATGCTGAAAACATCAAATAGTTTATCTTATGTACCCACTCTCTGATTTCTAGGCGTTTTCTGGAGCAGATATTTTTGCTGCTCTTTAAGCAGCATTCAACTGCTAATACGATCCTCCTATCCTGCCTCCGTTCCCCTCCGTTCCTACTTATTCTGTTGTTTTTAGTTCGTCCACCCACCTATTTTTAGTATGTTAACTCTTATGAGTAGGGTCCTCCTGCCTCACGTACTCACCCTACCTCTTTACCTCACATGTCCTCCTGTCCTGTTCTTCCCTTCCTCTACTTTATCTTCAGTCTCCTCGACAATTTTGACACCTACTTCTGAACTGATGCTGATTTTATTTCTACCAGCTATACCCCTATTTATACTGTATTTTTCAACACACCCTGTACATTACCTTGTAATTTGTTTTTTGTTTGCTATGTACGGCGCTGCGGACACTTTGCGGCGCCTTATAAATAAACGTACTACTACTACTAATACCCGGCAACTCTGCTCTCTAAGATCATACATATCTTCTATATCAGAGTGTCTTTAAAGTGGCAATAATTTTGCTGCTCCTTATGCAGATATATATACTGCTAAAACACGGCAGCTGTATGTCATGAAGATGGATGCTTTGATTGGGGTACACTAGGAGCGTTTAAGGCTGTTTTAATATTCGACAGCTCCACTCGCTGTATGTAGGTACATAAGTTTTGGCGCTAATGTTTCAGCAGTTGTTTTGGGGGTGCATTTAGAGTTGTTGGCGTCCCGAGTATAATTAATCTATATGAGCAATGATCCAATACTATGCAGCAGTTGCTGTTCCTTTTTACTCTCCTGTCGGTGCTTAGTCTGAGTGTTCCTGGTTAGCACACTGTCTGGGAATAAAGTTTGCAGATCTCCCCTTCCAGCAGCAAATTTAATGGAAACATTTCAAAATATATTGTGTGTTTAAATGTTATACTTTCTTTATAAACAGTTAATTTGTGTCAAGGTGCCATCAGCATTAGCTCCGATGTTACAGGTTTTTGATCCGGGCTGCTTGTTTGCATGAGAGATAACTTAAGCAGTGGGATAAATCCCTTCCATAAGTATAACAGATGTTATTAGTATTGTATTTTGAAAACTTTGCTGTTTGTTCCTCTAATTTCAATGGGATTTTTGACACATTGGCCCTTATTCTGATCGGTGCGGATATTCCCGCATTCTTACGGAGCGGTCCGCACGCCACGGTGTTTTGCCGCGTGCGGCCATCGTCCGTAGAAACGCCCACGTGTCCTCCGCATTCGGACGGACTCACTCTTTAAGAACAGGGCGTGTTTACGGACGACATACAAACCATGCGTGTGCGGGAGAAACACTCCGATTCTGCACGGTATTACAGAGTATTACAGAGTATGCTCGGAAATACCGCATCCGAACGGGAGCCAAGCGGTGCTACCGCCCGTAAGCGGAGTATTTACGCCAAACAACCCACTATTATGTATCTTCTGCAATACATCACATGACCCACTTATTCAATTACCTATCCTCATAAAAAACTGCTTATTTTGAATTGGAATCAATTAGATGCCAATATATCCTTACAAGCATGCCTAACACATGCATTGCACACATTAACCCTTACAGCAATTTCAGTGCAATGGTTTGTATTAGACCCTGTGTAAAAGATTATAAACAATCTACACATATACTGTTTAATGTGCAAATAAAACCAACAACTGTGAACTTGCATAAACCATTTATTATAATACAAAATTAACATTTAAATAAAAAAATATAAAATAATAAATTAGATCAGGAGATCTCTGAGGTCCTGCAGATCGGCTAGTAATAGCCTCAAATGGTGCTCCGCCCGCAGGAGGGCCCCAAGAACACCCTCATCTGCCGGTGTGGTGTCATCTGTGGGCATGTCAAAGGGGCAAAAATTAGTCATGTTATTCATGCATACATTTCACATACTGCGACATAAATTGCACAAATGCTAGGTGACATGTGTGTGTATATATATATATATATATATATCTATCTATGTAGAGAGATAGAGACACACATAGATAAATAGATATGACACATACATATATACATACATGCAAACTTATTTACTACATACTGTCTTTTTTTCCCTCTACCCTTTACTCTGCAGAAGACATAACAGTCATAGTGTTTCTTCTCAGTCACAACCCACCCATGACTAACCAATGACAAGCATGTCATGGCCTCCGTCAATAAGAACTTGTCACAATCTGCTCAGTCTAAGTTCAGTGATGGTTCGTGGCATGGGAGTTATGCAAATGTCAGGAATGCACAGTACACATCCTCAAAATCATAATTCTGTCTAAACCAACCTACAATTCTGTGACGGCAAAAAAACAATCTGAACTACAGGGGGTGTTTAGGTAGAGGAGGCTCCTGGGACACTGGCAACTTGTGACTCCATTCCAAGGTAGGCCGGGCCATACTCCATTTATAGCATACATCCTAGAGTTTATAAATAACATTCACCAACAATATAGATTCCACTATTTGATGGGTCATAATCTACGCGTGCAGCAGGTGAATTTAATCCACAAATGATCCACTCATCCCTTTACTCCAGGATCCTGTTTAACTACAACGGTTATGTGGCGGTCAAAATGGAGCTCCAACCCATCCCACAAACCTGTGTAATTGAGAGGTGTCCTGTATGAAAGGGATGCCTTGGACACCCCATCTAACCCGTACCTGTATCTGTAGCTACCCACTTTGGGGTCTATATGAATAGTATTGGAACAAAATTTTTAATCACCAGTGCTACATAACAAATACCAGTACAACTACTTCATGAATGATGCATTATGTAAACATACCGATCTGATGGGACTCCGGGGCCTGGCACGCCTCCTCCCCCTCGGCTTCGGAATCCTCTGGGGCAACCGTGGCCTCCTCAGCCCCCTCCTCCGCCAGCTCCTCCGCCACCATGACCTCGTCCACCTCCTCCGCCACAACCACCTCCTCCACCACCACCACCTCCTCCTCCACCTCCTCCTCCACCACCACCACCTCCTCCTCCACCTCCTCCTCCGCCACCAACACCTCCTCCTCTGCCACCAACTCCTCTTCCACCTCCTCCACCACCACCTCCTCAGGCACCTCCTCCTCCTCCACCACCTCCTCCACCATCTCCTCCACCATCTCCTCCACTTGCTCCTCCAACATTTCCTCCTCCTCCACTTCCTCCTCCTCCACCCTTGCCGCCACCTCCTCCTCAGGGTCTTGGGCCTCCTCCTGGGCCAGGGCTGCCTCGGCCTCTTCACGTGCCTGTCGGGCTCGGGCTCGTGCTGTGTGGTAGAAAAAAAAATCATGGTCAATGTCGGGTCATTGGGGCACATGTATTAATCCATAACAAGACATACATGGAAGGGTGATAATGATGGCAAACGATGCAGGAAAGTAGCTCCTTACTGTTAATGGACTCCAAAATGTGACATTTTAATTATTATGTGATTGTTAGTAATTTGTTCAAACATTACAACCCTGGCATTTATCAATGTGTAACACATATTAGATCTGGCACATTGTATGCATCAGAATCCTCAATGCTATGTCATTACATATAAAAGCCACATGACTGCATGTTAACCAGGAAGAAGCACACATAGCAGTCTATGGACTTTTAAACCCATGGACACCCACTTATCATGAGACACATTTTATTGTTTATATATGCTATGTTGTAAGTGCGAAATTTCATAGCTAAAATACTCACAATCAGCAATTTCGCCCCTGATTTGCTGTAGCAGCTGGGGCTGGCGCCTGCGGAGGTCCGACCACCGCCTCTCGAGCTGCCCGATGGACCTCCGCACCCGAGTGCGGGCGTAAATACGGCGCCCTGCCGCAGCATAGGCCCTCCGCTTATGGCGGTTACTGATAAAGGGCCCCGCACGGCCCAGCCTTGTCTCCATGACGGAGACCAGAACCCTCAGCTCCGCAGGTGAAAAGGGGTCTGCCCTTCGTGTCTCCGCCATGTTAACAATGGCATCTATCAACCAATCAGGTGGTGGCATTGGTTTATCACAGTTATTTGTGTTAATAACTTTATTGTTCATCTTTACATGAACAGCGTCTCTGCGCCAACACAAATGGTGACAAATTCGCATGCCTTCAAAACAGTAGTGCTGATGTATGGCAATGAACAAATCTGATATATATAAAACACAGTGTGTATGCACTTAGCAAATCCAATGACGCCTCGCTCCGCCAAGCAACGCGTGCTATAGCTTAGCAACGCATAGCTGTAGTTAGCATTACTTACTCTATGCATCTATGTGTATGCGTACATTTATGTTTAAAAGACACATACACATACTTGCAGGTATCCTGAGACCAGCATTATACACCAGCCCTGCCTGCCTGCCTGCCTGCCTGCCTGGGTACCTGGCTGCCTGGCTGCCTGCTCCTTGAAATGTTGAAACATGTTAATAAATTCAAATATCATATATATAGATATATATATATATATCTGCAAACAAATCATACATCAACACAGGAAAAAATCCCCAACACATTAGAGAATAAATCAATGTACTCACCAGTCATCAGGGATAGTATCAACTACAATAATGAAGATATAACAAACACATAAGATCCCTTGTACAAGGTATCATAATGAGCACCTATATTGAACTTCCCCCAAAACTAAGCACATATGATAAATATCTCCTATTTCTTTGCCATTAGGAGGGCAGGCTGGCTAATTTTCGTTTTGTAACACTGACAACTAACACACTGTACTTATTTGAAGGGGTGATTTTTACTAAAATTGGTGTGTTCTGTCAACTCGATAACATGTACCTGAAGTATCTTTGCGCCACAGAGTCCCGCAGCTGGTATCCCCTCCGGCATTCAGGGGCGCGGGATGGGCGCATGGGCGGATCTTGCGGCTCAGATGGTACCTCCCACTCATCAAAGGGTATCTCACGCCGCACAGCAATGTTGTGGAAAAATATACACAGGCCCACGATCCTCGACACCATTTGAGGCGCATATTGTAAGTCACCACCAGTGCGGTGGAGCACTCTAAATCGACCTTTTAAAAGGCCAATTGAGCGCTCCACCACTTGCCTGGTGGCAACATGCGCCCGATTGAATGCCTCCTGTGGGCCCGGTGGTGGGGAGCTGTACGGCGTAAGTAGCCAGGGCGTACATGGGTAACCGGAGTCACCCAGAACCCACGCATCACGCCCTTCCAGCTCTTGTAGTCTTTGCCATATCCCGGTTTGTCGGATGACATGAGAGTCATGGGCACTTCCGGGAAACTTCGAGTTGAAGGCGAGAATTTCCATGGATGGGCCACATACCACCATCACGTTCAGTGAGTGGAACAATTTGCGGTTCCTATATATCTTCTCACTTCGAGATGGAGGCACAAATGGTACATGGGTGCCATCCACAGCCCCTATCACATTAGGGAAGCCAGCAATTTGATGGAAGGCCTGCTGGCTTCTGCGCAGGGTCTCGGTGGCAAATGTCATGGCCATGAAGTGCCCCTTGCGCCTGAACATGGCCGACGTCACACGCCTCAGGATTCGGCAGAAGGCCGGCTGAGATATTCCAGCAAGTACTGCCACTACTTGTTGGAATGATCCTGAGGCGCAGAAATGCAACACCGCCAGCAGCTGTGTGTGAGGCGGAATTGCTGTCGTGATCCCGTGTAGAGGTTCCAGATCGCTCTCAATTAACGTGAGCAGATCCAGAATTACATGTGGCGGTAACCGGTACCTAGTAAGTACCTCATCATCGGGCATAGCAAACAGAGTCACCCGTGTGCGATAGATTCTAGCACGTCCTGGCCTCCTTGGGCGACGAGTGGGGAGAGCCGCAAGTGCCCTTAGCCTCCTCTCCATGTAGCGCATCATTGCTTCAGCAACCTATAAAGAAATGAACATAAATACTGATGCACCTATGCACATAATGGCCATATCCCACTACAAATAGATCTGTAGGCTTCAATACGTACAATAGATGGCCGCCCCGTGAAATCCCGCAGATCCATTTGACTCTATAATGATGTAACAATAATATGAACTCAATACACACCGTCCTAAACACACAGATAAAGGTGTCAGCATTTTTTGCCGACATCATGTACTATGAGACATTTCATCTATTGCTGGGACATGTTGTCCTGCAATAGATGAACCCACACAGGTTTAAGACCTGTGAGTGAAATAGTGAACATGTGACATGTTGCAATAATGATACACGCACTTTGCTGGCCCAACAATCGGTAGTCAGTGAGGCAATGGTGCATACATTCATACACTTACATTGTTAATGGATATCATATCTACAAGGAGCATGGAAGACCTTACCTTAGACCCTGACAAGTCCAGATCTGGAGACAAATGATTCTAGCAGCAAGTCACTATTTATAGGCCTCTCACATGTGTGGTCTATAACAGTAGAGATGAGTATTGCATGACTTGTGGCCTGGATTATCTAAGGGATTGGGCTACTTTTAGCTTGCAATCAAACGCCACAATACCACAGTAGTCATGAATCAAATGTCATGTCATGCTAGCAAATAGCATGTGTATTGTGCAATAGTCACAGGTGTATCAGAAGATTCTATGCAATGTTAGCATTGGTGACCAGTATTTCATGTAGAACTTTCGCCAGGTTTTACACAATGGAATTTCCGCCACCGTATGCGGCGCGAAAAAACAGCGACGTACGCTCACGCACGGAACGCAGATGCCGCTGATGTCCGCCAAACAGGATACACAAACAGTATATAAAGGTGTATTAGAAGGTGACAATGTTGTTGCTAACATGTCTGGATCACAACCAGAGGTGGACCCAGAGCTGCAGCACCTTTTTGAACATCTGGACTCCAGCACCACCTATGTGCCACTGCACATGCAGGCAGTGGGTAATGAGGAGGCTGCTGGCCCTTCTACAGCAGGGCAACCTGCACCTGACCATTCTACAGCAGGGCAACCTACACCTGGCCCTTCTGCAGCAGGCCAACCTGCAGCTGGCTCATATGCACCATCAGCAGAATTGTTTGGAACACAACCGGGGACTTCACAAGGTAGTACCATGGCCAGCACTTCAAGTGCAGCGACACGTGACAGGGGGCGTGGCCAAGGACGTGGCAAGGGGAGAGCCAGGGCAACAGAGGAACCACCAAAAAAAAATAAGGCATATGAAGCACAGGAGCTTGCCATCCTGGTTCCCCGAGCACGTGATTGGATTGAGTGTCCATCGGAGAAGCTGACACACACACGCAGATGGAAGATTTGGGAACAGATAACGGCAGAGATTAATGAAGTAGCGCCACAAGTTCGTGAGACGGACCATGTGAAGAAGAGGCAAGTTGTTTTGTGATACATGTGCCCAGTAATAGCCAAGTAATGATTGAATTGATGCTTAGATGGATTTTGCAAATGGCCCGTGAGGTTGTTACGATACACAGACATTATTGCCATGTTATTTTGGTGAGAGTTATAGTAGGGTGATTGTGAATGTGTATTGTAACGGTTGATATCATAGTTGCATGTAATATTATCTTTTGGACATTAATCACATGTCGTAATATGTAGCACAGAGCAATGGCTGCAACAGCTAACATCTGGGGCGAAATGTAATAGGGTGCGATTTTTTAGACTAAAAAAAAATCGCACCAAATCGCACCTTTAAAAATCGCGTTTTTTGCCGCGAATTCGCATATGTAATGAGATGCGAATTCGCGGAAAAAAATGCGATTTGCCGCGATTTGCCGCGATTTTTAGTCATGAAAATGTGCGCATTTTCAGTCCTGATTGGCTGAGCTATGCGTCTCCATGGAGACGCATACTGTAGCTCAGCCAATCACGCTCTCAGCCTCTGTAGCACTCGGACAGCGCTACAGAGGCTGTTAGAAGCAACGGAGACAGCCGGTTCTCCCCGCTGCCTGTCAGTGCGGGGGGAGAGCCGGCTGTGAAGCAGCCAGACCAGCGCTGGATCCAGGAATGGTAAGTAACGCTGGTGTAAAATTGAGGTGTGTGTATGTAATAAACTTGTACTTCTCTGTGTGTGTGTTTTTTATAAACATTCTTTTTACAGGTGGACTACAAGTCCCAGCGGGCCCATTAATGCCCCGCATGCTGGGACTTGTGGTTCTCCAAGTCCCAGCATGCGGGGGAGGTCTGCTGGCACTTGTAGTTCGCCGGTAAAAAGCAATGTAATGATATGTATGATGGATTTAACCCTATCAGGCCGGCGTCCACTGGCCACGGACGCCGGTGACAGCCCCGGGCTTCAGCCCTGGACGGGTGAAGCCTGGGGGGGGGGACCCCTTTATTGGGGGGGTCCCCACTCCTCCAGGTACCCCGTCCAAGGCTGACCAGCCACGGTGCTCATGTTTTGGCCGGGGGACCTTGTATAAAAAGTGTCCCCCGGCTGTGGCATGACACCGCGGGCTGTTGGAGCCCGGTGCTGGTTTCAAAATACGGGGGACCCCCAGATTTTTTGTCCCCCGTATTTTTGGAACCAGGACCGGTCCAAGAGTCCGGGGCTGGTTTCAGAAATACGGGGGACCCCTATGCTTTTTGTCCCCCCGTATTTTTGGAACCAGGTCCGGCTCAATGAGCCCGGGGCTGGTTATGCTTAGGAGGGGGGACCCCACGCCGTTTTTTTTTTATAAAAACACTTTTACACATTTTTATTAACAGAACCATGCACAGATCTCAATGATCTGTGCATGGTTCTGTCAAATTCGCCTGTCAGAACCTGGTCTATTTTTTTTTGCGATTTTTGGTAACATTGACCAAAAATCGCACCCTATTACATTTGCGAGTTGTATACTTTATAATGGGAAAACATCTGGATGCGAATTGAAATGTGACTAAAAATCGCACTTAGAAAAGTGCGATTTCGCGGTAAAAAGTGCGATTTTTTACCGCGATTTTCAACCTATTAAATGTGCGATTTTCGGAAAATGTGCGATTTCGGCCGTTTTTGACCAAAAATCGCACATGTCTAAAAAATCACACCCTATTACATTTCGCCCCTGGAGTGACATGTATTAATATGTCAACTTACATTGCAGGTGGCAGGACTTCAAAACCAACCTGAAGAGGAAGATGACCAAGCGGTGGGAACACAGCCAGACATCTGGGGCCGGGCCCATGCCATCAGGGCTAGAGCTCACCCCCCTGGAGTTGATGGCCGAGAGCTGTATATCAGTTGAGGAGATCAGGGGGGTGAGCACGATGGATAGCGAGGCCCCAGCTGAAGTGTTTGCGTCTTTTCTGGAAGGTAAATATTGGTCATGCCATAAACTTGTGCAAGTAATTATCTTAGAATGTCTCCTAATTGTGTTTATCTTTTTCCACAGACACCCCACCGCTTGGTGACGACTCTGCTCAGGAGGTGGAGGAGTCCGTGCCACCTGGCCCCAGGGGTAGGCCTGTGCAGCAGCAGCCATCAGGCCAAGCCGATTTGGCCGCCTTGGCCAACATGCTTGGGGACATCAACCAGCAGGGAGACTTGGCATCAGAACGGATGCGTAGGACCGAGGAGATCCTGGCGAGCTTGGTCAGCACCCAGCAGGCCATCGCTGCGAGCATGCAGGCCATGGCTGAGTCACATCAGGCCATGGCTGCAAGTGCTCAGGTGCTGGCCGAGCAAGCCACCCGCCAAAATGATCTCCTCCTCCACCATAATGAGCTTATGGTGGAGCTGGTTACCAGCAACAGGGTCCTAATGTCATCCGTTTCTGGTGCATTACCACCGGCAACACTCCCTGCTGGCAGGAGGGGTAGACCAGCCAACCCCTCAACATCATCTGCTCCACCTGCCCCAGCATCTGGCCGTGGCCGAAGAGCTGCTGCACAGGCCAAGGAGCCTACCAAGGCCAAACGTGGTCGCAAATGAACTTGTGGCTGCATTAATCTCCACCGTTATGTGGTCCCAAATCTTCCATTGTGCTGTGTGTGTCAGCTTCTTGTGTCCAATCACGTGCTGAGGGTAACCAGATGAGCCCTTGCTTCATATGTCCTTTTTGGTGCCCCTGTTGCCCTCTTTTGCCTGCCATTACTGTCAGCTGTACTTGAAGTGATGGCCATGGTACTATCTTGTGAAGTCCCCGGTTGTGTTCCAAATGATTCTGCTGATGGTGCATATGAGCCAGCTGCAGGTTGGCCTGCTGCAGAAGGGCCAGGTGTAGGTTGCCCTGCTGTAGAATGGTCAGGTGCAGGTTGCCCTGCTGTAGAAGGGCCAGCAGCCTCCTCATTTCCCACTGGCCGCATGTGCAGTGGCACATAGGAGGTGCTGGAGTCCATCTGTGTGCAATTATATTTGTTTTGTATTATTATTTATTTTGGGACATTCCTGCCATGTTGTTTATTTTTGGTATTTTGTATTTTTTGGTCATTGCATCACAGTGGCATTGACTGTGACATGTATAGAAATAAATTTGTTTACTTTACCAAAAATGTGTGGTTTCATGAGTACATGTCGAATACACATGTGTATTGATAGTATTAATATTCAGTCATGTCCATTGTTAGCAGTTTTTAAGTGTGTGACAAGTACAGCATATGTGGGGGATTACTAAGGTTTCCTTGAAGCAGCAATGGTTTCAATTAAAGCACTGACAAGCGGCCTATTAGTGAGTAATGAGTAAAGGAGTAGATTCTATTGGGTTCAGGTGTTAATGCTTGTAGTCATTAGGCGGTACGTTCGCCTACCGCATGAACGAGTGGTGTCCGCAAAGCAATAGTACACTTGTGGACACCGCACATTTCTGCCCTTTTTGATCGCGTGCATTCGGAGTGCTATCCGAATGTACGCCCCCCAACATAAGTGTACTCCCCCGTGTCCGCCCATGTTTCCGCCCCGTTTTGCCCACTTTGAAACTACGCCCATGTGTCATTCCGCATGACGCCCATAATACGCCCATATTTCCCGACTGATTGCGGGGAACAGTTTTGGACGGGATTTGGCCGAACTGGTACGGAGTCAAGGCGTGGCACATGCGCGTGGCGTTCTCCACGCATGCGCAGACGCCGTAAATACGCGATCCGAAAGTATGCGGTAAAGTACGCGTCAATCAGAATAAGGGCCATTGTCTCCCAAGAAGCGCCCAGTTTTTACAGGGGTAATATATCTGTATTTGTGGTGTCTGTGGTTTTCACTTAGTGTTATCCTTTATTGCATACACCCTGGGAGATATCTATCAGTT
Source organism: Crinia signifera (assembly GCF_055691185.1). Lineage (NCBI taxonomy): Eukaryota > Metazoa > Chordata > Amphibia > Anura > Myobatrachidae > Crinia > Crinia signifera. Next base: position 100,332,379 of record NC_139224.1, read on the forward strand.
TGCAAATGTGTTATTTTTCATCCATTTTTGTAGTCTTATTTAATTGTTCTTCAATTATCCCGCATTCACTAGTATTGTTTATATGAGGTTAGGCTTCTTGTGCCCTTGAATGGGGATAGCTACAATCTCTCTTTATCACATACACATTAGGACAGTGGTTCCCAAACTTTTTTCAATCACGGCACCCCTAAGTATCAGAACATTTTTCACGGCACCACTAGCCCAAACGTTTCTAATTGAGAAGATAAGAATTAATATTTAAGTAAGTAAATTGTGTTTATATCTAATCCTTAGTGTCAGTTATGTGATGGGGGATAGAATTTGCTTCTGTTTGTCCACAATTTGCCTAATACATTGGTCAAAAAATAATTTTAATGGGTCATGGACCACCAATCCAGGGCACCCCTGTAAATCCTCCAAGGCACCCAGGGTGCCACGGCACACAGTTTGGGAACCACTGCATTAGGAGATATACCAATTTGCAAGGTGTGTTACATTTAGAACATTTCTTTTTTTGCAGTCTCACTATTCTCCGTTAGACCCCGCATTCACTAGTATTGTTTGGATGCGGTTGGGCTTTTTATGTCCCTAAGCGGAGATAGTTGCAATCTATTTTATTCGTTCTGAATTGACATAAGTACCATTAACTAGTTTTGGTATAATATTTGTCCCGCTACTCATTCTATTGTTCTATTTGGCCCATTCTATTCAGCACATTCAATTCAATTGAGTATTGTGGTGGGCATATTTCTACAAAGTATCTGTCATTATGCATTCATTTTCATACAGTTTATCTAACACATTTAATACAGAGCGTGCATCAAACTGAGCCGACGTGCGTTTCAAATACGGCTTTCTAAAGGCTGAAACCGAGCCTCACTGTCGGCCTCACTGTCGGTGGGAGTATATTGGGAAGGTAGACCAATCAGATTCACTCCTATAGTCATCTGGTGGGCTTGCGTCACTCCTTGAGTTTATCATTGCTTATGTTATTTTGAGTTTAGTTATGTTTCCAATATTATTTGTGATATTAGGTCTGAAAAAAAGGAGCCTGTGTTGTTTATCGATAATGCAATGTATGGCCATGAGATATAATTGGATGTTGTATATTGTATATATATATATATATATATCTAAAAAATACAGAGAACAAAGGGGCGCTCCATAGTGCATGTAAATGATGTTTTTAATAGAGCATACACACTCCAACAACAATAAAAGCAGTTGCTCGTACCATATAAAAAACTGCTGTGGGCTGGTTACCACAAGATGTTAAACAAATACTCCAGGCACACAGCTCCTGATGATATGCTCACCACCACCAGAGGGAGGGATTCCGCATACGCTGGCTTGCGCTGCCGGGACTCCTGACCACTTGTCGGGGACGCAAACACCAGGCTGGAGACAGGGTATGGCAAGACGCGGGTATCACAGGCCACGCCCTAACGCGTTTCGTCAGGGACTTCGTCAGAGGGCGTGGCTCTGTGAATACCCGAGTGCAATATAACAGGCAGAGCCACCAATGAGCTTCAAGCCTGACAGATGACATCACCTGCCGGTAACAATGTACATTTAAACAAACCACACACAGTTTGTAACATAAAAGAGCAACAAGGTGACAGTAAATGGCAAACATACAAGTGCCAATGAATACTGTACATGATACATATCAATACATAACACGGATAAAACAAAAAATATCATTAAAAATATCGAATAAAAATCGATATATCGATAGATTTTTTTTTTTTTTTTTTTTTTTTTTTTTATAAATACTTATAATGGTATAAAAATGACTTTAAAAATACATAAAAAAAAACAATCAATCAAAACACAAGGAGCGAAGCATATCAAATAGCTGCCATCTATTGGTTGATGAAGGGGGTGACTTCAAAACCTTCATTTAATCCAAAAGGCACCAGTGTGTTAAGTGTGATGATCCAATGGGTTTCACGTCCAATGGCTTTCACGTCTTAACGTCATTAGACGTGAAACCCATTGGATCATCACACTTAACACACTGGTGCCTTTTGGATTAAATGAAGGTTTTGAAGTCACCCCCTTCATCAACCAATAGATGGCAGCTATTTGATATGCTTCGCTCCTTGTGTTTTGATTGATTGTTTTTTTTTTTTTTTTTTTATGTATTTTTAAAGTCATTTTTATACCATTATAAGTATTTATATAAAAAAAAAAAATCTATCGATATATCGATTTTTATTCGATATTTTTAATGATATTTTTTGTTTTATCCGTGTTATGTATTGATATGTATCATGTACAGTATTCATTGGCACTTGTATGTTTGCCATTTACTGTCACCTTGTTGCTCTTTTATGTTACAAACTGTGTGTGGTTTGTTTAAATGTACATTGTTACCGGCAGGTGATGTCATCTGTCAGGCTTGAAGCTCATTGGTGGCTCTGCCTGTTATATTGCACTCGGGTATTCACAGAGCCACGCCCTCTGACGAAGTCCCTGACGAAACGCGTTAGGGCGTGGCCTGTGATACCCGCGTCTTGCCATACCCTGTCTCCAGCCTGGTGTTTGCGTCCCCGACAAGTGGTCAGGAGTCCCGGCAGCGCAAGCCAGCGTATGCGGAATCCCTCCCTCTGGTGGTGGTGAGCATATCATCAGGAGCTGTGTGCCTGGAGTATTTGTTTAACATCTTGTGGTAACCAGCCCACAGCAGTTTTTTATATGGTACGAGCAACTGCTTTTATTGTTGTTGGAGTGTGTATGCTCTATTAAAAACATCATTTACATGCACTATGGAGCGCCCCTTTGTTCTCTGTATTTTTTAGATATCCATTCATCCTGACCCTGGATGCCACATTTATTCAAAGGGAGCTGCAGGTCTAATTGTGGACTTTGGTGACTGTTTATTTGGAATTCCTATTAAGGATTTATTTGCTGGACCAATTTTGGACATTTCATACTGAGCGCAGCTCACAAGTACTTTTTTCCATATATATATATATATATATATATATATATATATATATCCTAAGAAACTGTTGTATTCATTCAATCCTGTTGGTTGTTGACTATTCATCAAGAATATCACCTTGGTTTCAAATTTAAGAAGGGCTTTGTTGACATCCCCCCCCCCCCCCCCCCACGTATGTTGGTCTGAATATGTTTTATACCAAAGGCTTTTAGACCTCTGAGGTCACTGTTGTGGACCTGCAAAAAGTGATTGGCTACTGGGGTTAGTGATTTGAATCTCAAATTATCTTGTGCGTTTCTGATACTTCCAGCATGTTCCAGGATTCTTGTTTTTAGCTGCCTCTTGGTTTTCCCTATGTAGATATTGTTACATGGGCAGATTAACTGGTACACTACACCAATTGTTGTACAGTCTATATAGGAAGTATTGTTTCTGGAGTATTGAAGTGACTTCACGCCATTTATTGTTAAAGGTACCGATGTATCTGATCGGTTCTTCTTTTGTTATCTTGATTTTAGGTACTAAAAGAGATTCCCTAGAGTAGTTTTTAGCCTCTAGTTTGGACGTCTTGATGAGTTTATTACTGTACCCCCGCTGTTTCAACCTATCACACAATTATTTTTCCCTCACGTGAAAGTCCGAGGTTTGGGAGCAGTTCCTCTTGGATCTTAATAGTTCCCCTTTGGGGATGCCCTTTATTGTTGATGTTATGGGAACTTGATACATCTAATGTGGTGTTTCTTGCGATAGATGTCAGTTGAAATTTGTCCATTATCTTTTATCTTGATTTTTAGGTCAAGGAAAGTCACTTCTTTTTGGTTTTCTTTGCCAATAAGTTTGAGGTTCAAATTATTATCATTCATGATAGTAATGAACTTTCTGAGATCTTCTTGATGCCCATCCCATAGGATTAGTACATCATCAATATACCTTTTGTCAGAATGAATTCCAATAGTTTTAATAGGAAGGAATTCATATGTTTGTGTTTCTCTATCCTTAAGAAGTAATCAATTGCCTTGATTCCGTTGTTATGATTGAAACTTGTATACAAGCTTTCTACGTTGTATGTGGCTACACATGTTCCTGGTTGTAAAAAATAAGGTTTAAAGGAAAAAACCAATCGGGCGCAAATATTAAACTCACCCTTTTAAGAAAAAAAGGGGAATGGGGGAGAGGGGAAAATTACACAGATAATCTAATATCTAATAGAGCTAAATAACATCTGATCAGTTTAATCCCTTTGCTCTATAAACATGTTCTCAATATATAGCTCAGTTTTTCTTTGTATCTTGATCTATAATAATGTTCTGTATTTATAAGATTAATTTGATAAAATATGAGGATTGATGTTTAGCTATTCAACTATCTATTCAATATTCAGATATCTAGAGTTTAATAAGTTGGTATATTTATTATTTATTTTATACTATGTATGTCTATATCCCCCATTTTCTTTGTAAGTGCAGATTTTTCTGTATCCTATATTATAATATTGTAACATTATTTGGATAATGTCACACATTGCAACAAAGGTGCAAGATACGGAGATAAAAAGGAAAAATAAATTTTGCTGAACTTTGCTGGCCACGAGGATTCGAACCTGTAGATTGCATAGGTAATGATTTTGCTGATAAGCGGGAATGCTACTGAGTGAGCCATTTAGCTCCATACATGTAATACACCAAATTTGCGTGCATTAGTCTATCTAAGAAATGACTTTAGACACACTTCTTTATATGTTCTTCCTTTGTGTCTCCGTAGTATATCAAGATGCCATTCCTCAACTCTTTTTGTTAATATCGGTAATATATCTGAAAAATAAATTAATTGTTTTTCGTTATTTATTTTTATTTTATTTTTATTTGTATTTGTATTTTTATTTTATATATCCGTCATTGTTATATTTGTATATATTTGTTTATAATGCATATATTTGTTATGGACATTACATTATACTGCACAAAGAAGTGCAAAGGTATTGAGATTAATGTTTTATAACGTTATATAAACATTTTGGAAAATTACACACAGATAAGTAACAAGTGCTTCTGCTAAAACATAACCCGCTAAGGGTTTATCAACAACCTGGACATCTCCTGGAAGCACTAATTAGTACTCAAATACGATTGGATGACAGCCTTTTAAATAGCATGGCTCACAAACCTTGTTCACTTTCCTTCTGCTCATTGATATAGCGGAGAAACGCGTCAAGGAACCAGACAAGCCTGCACTCCTTTTGCCACCATAATACAGCTGATCCAGAGCAACCGCAAAAAACCTGCCTTAAACCTCCAAGCCGGTCTATGCTTTATTGCTCCACAGGAACCGCCCCAGTGCTTTGACATCTACAGCAACAGCCGGCATCCGACTGGTAATTCAAGCTACTGCAGCCTGGGTGAGTTTTGTACTGTGTTTAACACCCGTAAATACCGGCTATCACTTCATCGGTGGCTAACTTTAAAGGAATTGATCTTTGTCGATTGCTCTAAGGCAGCTACTAATATATATTACTCCCACTCTCCATATGAGGAGAAATTATATGAACTATTCAATTAAAGGACAAGCAGCTGTTCAATACAGTTTCTAAAAACCTTCAATAGGAGTGTGTGCAATAATATTGTTTATTTATTGTATACTTATTTATATGAGTTTATACCATTTGTACAATTTTATATTGTGTGCTATCTTTTAGTAATAAATCTATTTTGATTATATCCAATTGTGTGGCGCTCTCTTGATATATGCAAGTAATCGCATATATCTTATCTCTATATACGTTCCTGGTTGGACTGTAATGTCCTGCAGTTTATTTAGGCCATCCATGGTGTCCCTAACATACAATGGTAGTGATAGTAAGTAGGGATGAAGATATTGGTCCACAAATATGCATTCTTTTTCTGTGAGGCAGCCTATTCCAGAGACAATAGGCCTGCCTGGAGGGGTGATCTAATTTTTGTGAACTTTGGGAAGAAGGTATAGTGTAGGTGCTATTGGTTTATCAACTTTCAGAAAGTCCAGGTCTTTTTTTGTGATTACTCCATTTGCAAAGGCTTCATTAATTATATTGGTGTATTGAATTTGGTAATTTGAGGTTGGGTTGAACCTAAGTGATTTATAGCATGTGTGGTCCCTAGGTTTATCCATATAGCTGTTTTTTATATAGCTTTTCTGCATAGACTCTCGGGTGTATGAACCAGCGTTAAATGCAGAAATGCTGGTTAACTGGGGGGATTACAATTTTCCCTAATATATTACTAGCGCATCTAGTAATGCTGCTGCTTCGGTGCCTTCTCTTTCACAATTTAAAATTAATACCTATCACACCAAGTATTTAGGGATAAATATACCTAGCAGATTATCTCAATTATATAAATGTAATTTTGATTCCATTATTGCAGGGATTGTGGAACGGGATGGGGAGAGCAGCGGTCCTGCAGTCCATTATATTCCTGAAGCTTTCATATTGCATGCAGATGATACCTATTAGGATATCTAAACTTGATGCCAAGAGGGTGACGACAGCTTTTTTTTTAATTTTATGGGCAGACAAGAAGCCATGAATTTCTAGAGCCAAATTGTACTTTAGGAAGGCGGAAGGGGGATTGGGAGTGCCGCATTTGGCTGCTTTTACTCAGGCGGTGTTCATGACGTATACAGTTGACTGGATGGAAGGTACGGATAGTTATATCCATAAGGTTTTAGATTCTGAGCTGTTCCCCACTTTGTCCAGAGTGGCACTACTACATGTCCCTAAATCTTCTTTGCCGCCACTGGCCATGCAAAATATACTATTCGCTGACACATATCTGGTGTTGTTGGCAGTTAATAAAAGACTGGGTCGTAGATATAGTGTGTCACGTTATGCCAAATTTTGGGACAATCCAAATTTTTACCTACCTCACATGGAAGACGAAAGGAATTGCAGCCATATGGGATGTGTTTGACCCAGGGGGGAAACTGTTGTTTTTTCCAAATACTCCATTGACAATAGAGATTTTTTTTATGTACCTCCAGATAAGGCACATATGCTATGATAAAAGAGAATTCTCAGGATCAATTGCATACTATTTGTATTCTTAGATCCTCGGGCCCTTATAGACTTAGATACATATATCCCAGTTTGCTTCCTAGTGACCCTGAGAGTATGGGGACAGGGTAACGACGTTATGGCAGATGGATATTCCGACGATAACGTCCCAGGACACCCTAACTAAAAATTTGGAAAGCACTATGAAAATACTTAATTCCGCAATGTTACAACAGGTACATTTAAAGACGCTCCACAGAGCTTACATATTGCAAGCACAGCGTAAACATTTTGTATCGGGGGAAATGGGACTGTGCCTGAAATGCAAAAGCACACACGTTTTTTCATAGCATGTGGGATTGTGGAAAGATAAGGAAATTTTGGGCAAGGTCACGGGATGTGTTAATAGTATATGCGGATTGCATTTGGTAAAGGATCCAATGGCTATGTTGATGGCTAATTTCTCTAACTGGAATCTAGAGGGCAGAAAGAGGGTGCTGACTCCCTTTTTTTTTTTTTTCAAAATAGATTTTTATTAAGTCTTGCAAAGAGAGGAGCAATTTACAGGAGGGTAACAATTGTGCATTGAACAGAAATACTTTGAGCAATGAAGAACAATATGAAGACAGATCATTTAAAATCAATACATAATCTGTAATATGATTCGCCATATCTTATTCCAGTTGACAAGACACATTTAACATGGTGGGGGGGGGGGGTTAGGAATAGAAGGAGGGAAAAGGTGGGGAAAGGGATGGGGGTGGGGGGCCTCAACATATTATACAATACAATAGGAAATATGAGAAGGGGATCGAGATCACTCATCAGTGGTATGCGGTGGAGAGGAGAGAGCTGCCAAGTCTAAGGGCTCACTATATAATACAGTTTGGCCCTGTTTTTCTCTGTATTCGCTCCACTTAAACCATTTCATATGGATTGAAGTAGCAGAGGGTGAGTATTTAACGTTGGCTGTCTCAAGCAAGAAATGTTTGTTTATTTTGTTTGCTATGTGTCTAATTGATGGGATGACAGGTGATTTCCAGTGTTGGCCTATAGCAGCTTTGGTGGCTATCAGGATGTGACCAAGTATATATTGATCTCCCACCACGAGATGTGTGTTATGGTGTAGCAATGCAACGATCGGGCTGGGCAGGATGTGGATTCCCAAAACCTCAGCTATGAGGAGAAACACTTCAGACCAAAGCGTGCGTATTATCGGACATTCCCAAAAAATATGGTGAATGGTGCCGATGCCTCCACAATTCCTCCAACATAAGTTGGATACAGAGGGCCAAATGCCATGTAGCCGCTGAGGTGTGAAGTATGCCCTCTGGCACAGCTTGTAGAACATTTCCGAGTGTTGTAAACATTTGGACATTTTAAACCCGGAGTAGGAGATAGAGTCCCATTCCTCTTCAGTTAAAGTAATAGAGAGGTCTGATTCCCATTTAATATGTGCTGGTAGCTTCCCTTTCTTTGATTTAGTAGTTTGATATTCGTACCATCTGGAGATTCCTCCTTTATGTGACGGGGAAGTCAGTCTAGAGAATAGAATTCTAGGGAAGGCTGGAACCCCAGATGAAGATTGAAATGCATTAGATAACCAGTGGCGTATTTGAAGGAATTTGTAGAAATCTTGCTTAGGGACATTATGCTGCGCCTGAAGAGTGGAGAATTGTAAGAGGATACCTTCGGGGAATAACTGTTTCAGGGAGGGCAGGCCAGCTGTAGCCCAGCTGTCTAACTGTAAATTAGGGATCAAACTGGCTATGGCTTTAAGCGTTAAGTCCGGGCCTGGTAGGGATATCTCCTCATCGTCTTTGATAGCTCTGTGCCATGCAGAAATTGTGGTTCTAATAGCTGCTCCCGGCCCTGACCAAGTTGGGGATGCATGTGAGGGTATCCAGAAGAGATCTGCAAGATGAAATTTAGGTAGAAAGGAGCGTTCCATAATTACCCACGGTTTAGGTGAATGGGGTGCGAACCAATCCCTGGCCTGACTAAGTATAGAAGCCATTTGATAGGCCTCAATATCTGGGTAGGCCACACCCCCAGAGCGTTTGGGTAAGGTAAGGATTTTCCTTGAAATACGGGGTCTAGTTCCCTTCCAGATGTATTTAGAAAATAAGGTGTTAAATTTAGATATAATAACTTTGGGGGGGTTCCTAGGGATAGCTCGGAAAACATACATGAGCTTGGGCAATAAGACCATTTTAGAGGCCGTGATCCGGCCCATCCAGGAGATCTCATGGAGAGACCATTCTGTAATGAGCTTTTCAAAGGCGTTAAGTAGTGGTATAAAGTTACACTCAAATACATCGCTGTCCCTGGTCACATGCACCCCCAGGTATTTAATAGACCTCGTCTGCCATGCGTATCGGTATCTGTCTTTCAGTAGCGCAACAGTCTCCGGAGGAACGTTTAGGGGGAGGGCTTCAGTCTTGGTTGTGTTTAATTTATAGAAGGAGATATTAGAGTATTCTGTTAAAGCCAAATGTAGTGCATCGAGAGATTTTTCTGGGTGTAGTAGGCATAGGAGTATGTCGTCGGCAAATAGGCATATTTTGTGTGATTTCCCTCCAATAGCAGGGCCGAAAATCTCACCAGCTGATCTAATCCTTTCGGCTAAAGGTTCTATGGCCAACGCAAAGATAAGTGGTGACAAGGGGCAGCCCTGTCTAGTGCCGTTAGTAATCTTAAAGCTAGAGGAGAGGCAGCCATTTACAAACACCTTCGCGGATGGGTACGAGTATAAAGCAAAAATAGAATCTAGGAACCTGCCTCTAAAACCAAACTTTAACATTACGGATCTGAGGTATCCCCAGTGTAGCCTGTCAAAAGCCTTTTCGGCGTCTAAAGAGAGCAACAATAGGGGTTCTTGACTCAGATCGCAGCTTTCTAGAACATTAAACACTCTACGCGTATTATCCGGGGCCTGTCTGCCCGGGACAAATCCCACCTGGTCAGCCACCACCAGAAAAGGTAGCAGAGGGGATAACCTGTTAGCAATCATTTTCGCATAAAGTTTTAGATCCGTGTTCAGTAAAGCTATGGGGCGAAAATTCTGTACTGATGTGGGAGGTTTGCCTGGTTTTGGAATCGCCACTATCCTGGCTTCCAGCATTTCTTTCGGGAAACTTTTGGAATCTGAAGCTCCGTTAAAAACTCCTAGCAATATAGGGGCCAATTCTGTCTTGAAGCATTTATAAAAATTAGAAGGGTAGCCATCGGGACCAGGGGCTTTATCGCGTGGCAAAGCATCAATGGCCGCCTCTACTTCGGACAAGGACCAGGGGGAGCACAGGGACAGACAGGTCTCGGAGTCAACTTCTGGGAGATCAATGTTGCTCAAAAAAGCCTCGATGTCAGCTGTAGCAGGCTGAGGGGTATTGGGGTCCAAGTTTAGGTTATAGAGCTGGGAATAGTATTCCGCGAAGGTGTTTGCTATGTGGAAGGGGTCTACAACCCTATTTCCCCGGGAGTTATGTATAAGATTAATTCTCGCCTTAGCTTTGTGTCCTCTCAATTTCCTAGCTAAAAGTCTGCCCGCTTTGTTCCCAAAGGAGTAAAAATGCTGATTAAGTCTAGCTATATTCCGCTGAACTTCCTGAAGGGAGAAGGTATTCACCTTATCTCTCGCCAGTAGGAGACTCTTGTATATAGATTTGTTAAGGGGGTCCGCCTTATGGACAGATTCTAGTCTGGACAGCTCAGTTTCGGCAGATACAAGCTCCCTAGCGCGGGCCTTCTTTAGTCTAGCTGCTGTTTGTATCGCGGAGCCACGGACAACTGCCTTGAGAGAGCACCAATGATTAAACACACTAGTGTCCTCTGGTTTGTTAGTAGAGGTGTACAGGGAGAGGGAATCTTGAATAGCCTGACGAGATTCCAAATGGGACAGTGCATGGTTGCCCAGTCTCCAGGGGCCCGGAGTAACTCTATAAGAGCCCTGGTCCCATGTAATTAATAAGGGGGAGTGGTCGGACCAAGTCATAGGCAGTAAATCGACTTTACGCAGGGAAGCTAGCGTCCATTTGTCAGTTAATGCCAAATCAATCCGTGAGTATGACTGATGTGGGTGGGAAAAAAAAGTATAGTCCCTAACCGCAGGATGCTTGGCTCGCCAAGCATCGTGCAGGTCATATTCGCCCAGGATCTGACGTAACCCGGTAGGATGGTCTACTGGATGGGGGCCTACATGCCCACCAGGGCGGGATCTATCGACAGTAGGGTCGAGGACTGTATTGAAGTCTCCGAGCAGGAAAAGGGCTCCCTTTGCGTGTTTTTGAACTAATGCGCATAATTTTCTACAGAAGGGAATTTGCCTTGTGTTAGGGGCATAGCAGGAGACCAGGGTGACATCTGTGTTTTCGAGCGTGCCCACTAGTATAATGTATCTCCCCTCTGGGTCACAGTGTTGGGAGGTGACTGAGAAGGAGCAGTTAGCAGAAACCAATATAGCCACTCCTGCCTTTTTAAGGGGGCCATTAGCAGTGTAGCACTGGGGATATCTATTATCGAAAAACTTGGGAGGGGCTGATCTTTTGAAGTGTGTTTCTTGGACGGCTACTATTTGGGCTTTCAGTTTGTGGAAGGAGGCCAAAGCCACTTTACGTTTCTGGGGGGAATTCAATCCTTTCACATTCAATGAGAGAATATTAACCATTATTCAGGGACATAAAGTGCTGATTTTTTCCTTGGGTCAGTATATCAATCACATTGGGCATATATATGTTGAGTCGAGGGGTACCAAGAGGGAAGGAAAAACAGGACAATGAAAGGCCTAGGTAGAGGAGGGGGAACAAAAGGACAGCGACTCTAAGAGTCGTAGTAAGGCGCCAAAATAGATACGCCTCACCCATATCTACAGGGGGGTAGTGGCTACCACCCCGCGGTCTCCTAGGTAACAAAAGAATAATTACATTGATCACAGAATAAATGAAACCAATATGGTATCTAAACATAACACCATTTCAAATACTAAAGCAGAACAAATTAGAGATATACTCAGCATTACATCTCATGGGGCTCTCACCCAGATATAAGAAGGGTAAAACTAGATAAGTACCTCTGCTGGTTTCTGTTGACTCTGTCTTAGAAGCTAAGACTCCCGGGTATATCCCAGAGCGCCCCCTAGAGCAGTTGTCACTTGGCGCGTTAATTAGGGGAGCCCATATTTGAGTACCAGTGGTCCTTCTGCAGGGCACATCAGGTCCTACCCATTAGTGACATCGCACCGAGGCACCCATGAGCAGGGAGCCCGCGAGTCAGACACCCAAGCAGTGGAAATCAAAATATAACTTCCTAAATACACAACTCTTATCTAAACATAACTTAACTGTATTTTAGGGCTACTCCTTACTTATCAAGTACCATACCCATACAAAAAAGATAAAACAGATATAACCATGTAGTGTATATGGGAGATAGAACGCATACTGTATAGCATGGATGACAGTCCAGAGAGTTTGGGGGAGGTATGAGTCTCCGTGTTGTTGTGTCGCTACTCCGCCTCCGACCAGTCCCGCTGAAGTCGTCGGTCAGGAGGAGCGTCCGGGTTGGAACCCGATAAGTTCCATTTGTGCAGAAGTTTCATACCTTCATCAACCGAAGAAATGGAGATAGTCGACCCCTCACGCATGATCAGAAGGCGAGTCGGGAAACCCCAGCGGTAGAGTATATTTGCCTTCCTGAGAGCTGTGGTAATAGGTTGCAGAGATCGCCGTTTGGCGAGAGTCGCCTGAGACAGGTCCCCGAACAGCTGGTATGATTCCAGTGCCTCCGCTGTGTCAGAAGTGGGTCTAGCGGCCTTCAGTAGCGCTTCTTTAATGTGGAAGAAGTGTACCCTCATTAGGACATCCCTGGGAGCCCCATCAGGTGCGTTCCTCGACTTCGGGATTCTATGTATCCGGTCCAGGAGCAGATCAGCGGGTGAGGCCGAGGGTAAAAGTTTTTTAAAGATGGTTATCACAAAGTCATGAAGGCTACTGTTAGAGATGTTGTCAGGGATGCCCCTCATTTTAAGGTTATTTCTGCGTGACCGATCCTCCATGTCCGCCAGTTTGTCCCTCATGGCTGCAACCTCACCCTCAAGTGCGGCATGTGACTCAACCAACATATTATGAGAGCCAACCACTTCTCCCATTTTAGATTCTAGGTCATCTGTGCGCTCCCCCAGTTCATCTATGGAGCGCTGACACGACTGGAGCGAAGTACGGATTTCTGCCGTGACTTCATCTTTAACTTGTGTCAGCAACATTTTTAGCGTGCCTACTGTCAGCGCCTCATCGTCCGCTACTTCCATGCGAGTTGAGGGTCCCGCCTGGGAGGGCGTAGCTGGGGTGATCCCGCTTGGCGTTTGGGGAGGGGTCGAATTTGAGGTTGGAGGCTGCGTGCTTATAGTGGCAGAGGGTTTAGGTGATGGTTTGAAGAAAGGCACCTGCGACACAATTTTGGGTACTTTGCTTCTCCGTGAAGGCATAGCGGCAAATGTGAAATGTTGTAAATGACACTGGGATATGGTATGCTATAGGCGTGAGGGGTCTAACTGAAATATTATACAAACACTGTCATTTACTGTGGCGTCGTTTCATCCCGACTCATGTGATCAGTATAAGCTCTCAGACCGCAGGGTGTGGAGGAGCCTGTTAGTGCATAGGATGTTTGGGCATTGTGGTTAGGCAAGTGGGAGTTTCACCACAGCAGGGTTGGTACATACAGGGGCTGGCCTCACACAGCCCCTAGAGTTTCCCCAGAGGGGGGAGAAAGGCACCCACTTCAATATATGGTGCTCCCAAAATGGCTGCTGTCCCTGTGGGGAGCTCACAGCCAGCAGTGTCCCTCACCTGTCACACCCCTTATCCTGGGGGTGGAGAGGTGCTGTTTTGTGTGGGGCAGTCACCCCCTGCCAGACAGGCAGGTCGGGCTGCAGTTCCCCTTCTTATAGCTGCTGCGCTGTACCTTATCTCCGTCGCGGAGCTCGGCCGGCGGGGGGGCTCTCAAATTTAGTCCCCGGCTCCAGTGGGGTGTAGGCCGCAGCGCGTACGGAGGCCCTGCAGGCTCTCCCCGGATAGCGCGGCGGGCGGTGACGTCAGCGGGAGTCCTCCGCTCAGAGGGGGCACTCAGCAGCACTCAGCAGCAGCTTGGTGGGGCAGCTCCAGCCCGCCGGGTGATCGCGGCGGACGAGCGCCCAAATCGAGGCCCCGGCTTTAGTTCGGCGGGTAGGCCGCAACCCGCAGGCGCACTCAAAAGTGCACCCCGGCTCCGCAGCACTTACCCTCCGGCAGCAGGCACGGTGAGCACACTTTAGGGGGCTGATATGGGGTGCAGAGGTGGGGGAATATGCTGCTTTAAGAGACCCTCTGTAGGAGCTCTCTCAAAGCACGTCTTGTCCGCTGACTCCCTTTTTAACGACGATGGTTACAGTGGCCAAGAAGGTACAGTAGTGTTGCATTCTTGGACGTCACAATCAGCGCCTTTATTGTCCTCTGTTAAGGCGGAATTGACAAAACTGCTTTATTTTGATAGATGTGCAACGCTGCCAGATATTGAAAATGGAGTTAAATGTTTTCATAAGAAATGGGGTATATATATATTGATTCATTAGATCAAACCACAAAATCGAATATCTACGAGATGTTCGAAGACACTACATGGTACTTAATTTGGACATTATTGTGACGTATCCTAGAAAGTTTCCTGCAGGGAGGGAGAGAGAGAGGGAATAGCAGAGAAGTATAGGGGAGAGAGGGATTCCATGTATTATGTATGAAGGATAAATGTCGAGTTGGGGTTTTCAACTCTATGCTTTTTCCCTTGTACTTCTATTTCTGTTTTTGTTTTCTTTTGTTTCTTTATTGTTCATTGATATTGTGCTATTTTATATAATATGAAATAAAATGTAAAATTAGCGATCTATGGAATGCGCTTTAATGCTACTTCTGTAAGAAAGTTGTACTGTCTAATGTGTTAAACTACCATGATGGCTTAATAAAATTGTTTAAAAAAAAAAAAAAAGCCGCCAGCTCAGGGCAAGCGTTGTCCTATCCCCCACTGCGGGGACAACGCTAGCCCTGCTTCTGGCTTGGATCTGGAGATCTCACAGTTTTAGCGAGATCTCGCGCATGCCCAGACAGCTGGCCGGGGGAGAAAAGAGCATCTCGCATGCGCGGGATACTGGGAGAGCAGATAAGGAGAGCCGTTCACGCTGGGCATAGCGGCTCTCCTTATCGGCTGGGATGGGGTTAATACATCTGACAAATAACTGGTGCCTGCTTCTCCACGTTATGATGAAGAAGCGGGGCCCGTTATTTACAAAACGTTATTTGGATATTGATACCATCTGCCTCTAAGTGTCCAAAAATATATATATATAGAAAAAAAATTGTCGTAGAAACATACACTTTTTTGACATGCAGTATTTTAAAGTTTTGCTGTGTGTTCGTCTTTAAAATTCCAGCGTAGGGAAAGCCATGACGGGGTGTCACACTCGCGTTACCGGCCGCTGAGACTCTCTGTGAAATACAGTGGGGCAGAAGGCAGGCATATGCATTTGACACGTCACTGTGCGGTGGGGACGTGCCAGCTGGGGACAGGTGCACCTGATTTCATTTGCCACCTCTTGTATTTAACTTGTGTATGTACACCATTTGAGCTGTATGCATTTGTTCTTGAAAAAAGTCTAACCGACTGAAACGACGAACTGTACAAGACCCACAGACTGGTGTGATTTATTTCTAAAGACCTGCGAGTGCCACCATCCCAGAGCACGCATTTACATTAGGTATCTTGTACACCTTGGAAGGCAGCGGGGCAAGTACCAGACTGCAATGTTGTGGAGTGCCGGCCCGGCCTGGTTCAGCTGTATGTGTATATATGTGTATATTTGTGAGATTATTGGGTGATAGTAAATGAGCGTACCCCACTCACTGAAAACTATGGGGTATGTCAAACATATAAAGGTATCTTTCTCATCTGAAATGAAGAAGGCAGACGTACCCTTGCAGTGATGTGGGTGTTGAAAAACCTTGTGCCTTGGTGCAAAGGAACCTCCAGTGCCTTTGGCTTTGGATTTGGGTCCCAGTGATAACAGTGCAGTCTGCACTATCTATTCTTATTCACCATCAATCCTCATCTACAGCAATGGGGGGGTTAGAATTGCAATACATTATCCAGAGATTCCACTTAAAATTGACCTTAATATGTGAAATAACAACAACAAAAACACCTGGTATATTGCTGGAGGGGGGGGGGGGGGGGGCAGGTGAGGTGCGGGACTTACATCTATTAGGTGGTGAAGTCTGCACTATTATCCCAGGGATTCAAAGCCAAAGATACATTTATAGGGCTTTCCACATCCACATCAAAGAGTAATGATACATCGGCCTTCATTCCAGATGACAAAGATATCTTTTATGTTTAACATACCCTACAGTTTTCAGTGAGTGGGGTATACCCATCTAATATAACCAAATAATCTCATAATCTCTTTTTTTAGAGTTGAACCGACCCTGCTTCAGGAGGGATACGCCAGAAAGACAGCATGGTATGGGCGAATCACACAAGTCATCCAGTAAAGTTTCACAATATAGTACTTATAGCTGTTACACAGAGGCTTGTGTCACTTCAGAGCCACAGTTCTCTCCTTGTGCCAGCTCTAATACTAAACTAAACTATTCAAAACAATATAATATCTTTTTTTTTCACAATTTTCATATTTAAACTAACATTCGTGGTTAAAAAAAGGTGATTATTTTATTGTTCTGCAAAATATCATTCTGTATATTGGGCCTAATTCAGATCTGATCGCAGAACTAAATGGGCAAAACCATGTGCACTTCAGGTACGGCAAATGTAACAGAGAGAATTATATTTGGGTGAGCTATTTTGTTTCTGTGCAGGGTAAACTGGCTGCTTTATTTTTACAATGCAATTTAGATTTCACTTTGAACACATTTCACCCAAATCTAAAGTCTAAAGCCTATTGTGCTGAGCTGGTCTGAGTTATTCCCTTTCTGCTTCACAGAGTGGACCAAAATATAAGAAGGATACATAATAGTTTTTAATGAATTTATGCTGACTAAATAAAAAAATAATAAACTGCCCATGTGATGAGATTAACCCCTTCCCGCCGCAGCCTGTTTTTGCCTTCCTGACAGAGCCCTTTTTTTCAAATCTGACAGGTATCACTTAAGTGGGGATAACTTTTTTTTGCTTTTACTTATCCCAGTGATTTTGAGATTGTTTTCTCGTGACACATTGTACTTCAAGTTAGTGGTAAATTTGGGTCGATACAGTCTGTGTTTTTTTGTGAAAAATACCAAAATGTCGTAAAAAAATGGAAAATTTTGCAATTTTCAAAATGTTAAATTTTCTGCTTGTGAGACAAATAATCATACCACTCAAAATAGTTATTAACTAACATAGACCATATGTCTACTTTATGTTGCCATCATTATTTCAACCTCCTTTTAATTTTTTTGGACACTAGGAGGCTTAAAATATGAATAGCAAATTCTCAAATTTTCAAGAAAATTTCAAACACTGATTTTTTTAGGGACCAGTTCAGTTCTGATGTGACTTTGAGGGACTTGTATGTGAGACACCCCCATAAATGATGCCATTTCAAAAACTGCACCCCTCACAGTATTCAAAACAGCATTTTGGAAGTTTGTTAACCCTTTAGGTGTTTCACAGGAATTAAAACAAAGTGTAGGTGAAATTTCATTTTTTTTGCAGATTTTCAATTTTAATACATTTTTCTAAGGAACACAATAGATTTTACTAGAGAAATGTGACTAAAACTTGGTTCCCCCAATTCTTTTGTTTTCATAAATATCCTATATGTGGCCCTTGTGTGCACGTTGACCAAACCACAGGCTTCATAATAGAAGGAGCACCTACTTGATTTTGGAGCCTCCTTTTTATGAGATTATTTTTTAGGCACCATGTAGGTTTCTAGGCACCATAAGATGCTAAAAGTTAGGAACCCCCCCACAAGTGACCCCATTTTGCAAACTACACCCCTCAGGGAATTCATCTAGGGGTATAATGTACATTTCAAACCCCCAGGGGTCTCACAAATTGTGGTACAACTGGGCAGTGAAAATGAAAAATTAAATTTTTTACACAAAAATGCAGTTCTGGCTCAAAATTTTTCATTTTCACAAGGAATGAAGGAGACAAAGCACCCTAAAATCTGTGCCCCAATTTCTCCCGAGTACGGCAATGCCTCACATGTGACCAAAAAATACCATTTGGGTGCATGGCAGGACTCAGAAGGGAAGGAGTGATTTTTGGATTTTGCAGCTCAGATTCTGGTGGAATTTTGGTGGGTGCTATGTCGCATTAGCAAGACCCCCAAAGCACCAATACAGTGGAAGCCCCCCACAAGTGACCCCATTTTGCAAACTACACCCCTCAGGGAATTCATCTAGGGGTATAGTGTACATTTCAAACCCCCAGGGGTTTCACCAATTTTGATACAACTGGGCTGTGCAAATGAAAAATTACATTTTTTTACACAAAAATGCAGTTCTGGCTCAAAATTTTTCATTTTCATAAGGTATGAAGGAGAAAAAGCACCCCAAAATCTGTGCCCCAATTTCTCCCGAGTACGGCAATGCCTCACATGTGACCAAAAAAATACCATTTGGGTGCATGGCAGGACTCAGAAGGGAAGGAGTGATTTTTGGATTTTGCAGCTCAGATTCTGGTGGAATTTTGGTGGGTGCTATGTCGCATTAGCAAGACCCCCGAAGCACCAATACAGTGGAACCCCCCCACAAGTGACCCCATTTTGCAAACTACACCCCTCTGGGAATTCATCTAGGGGTATAGTGTACATTTCAAACCCCCAGGGGTTTCACCAATTTTGATACAACTGGGCTGTGCAAATGAAAAATTACATTTTTTTACACAAAAATGCAGTTCTGGCTCAAAATTTTTCATTTTCACAAGGAATGAAGGAGACAAAGCACCCCAAAATCTGTGCCCCAATTTCTCCCGAGTACGGCAATGCCTCACATGTGACCAAAAAATACCAGTTGGGTGCATGGCAGGACTCAGAAGGGAAGGAGTGATTTTTGGATTTTGCGGCTCAGATTCTGGTGGAATGAATGGTGGGTGCTATGTGGCATTAGCAAGACCCCCGAAGCACGGTTAAATGATGAACCTAATAATCCATAGATGTGTGGTATATTTTAAAACACTCCTTTATACATACAGTAGGCCGGGTTTGTCGGGGCAAGTGTCACACTGGAAAATAGTTTGCTTTCTTATTCCCTTTTTATAGCAAACTTTGCACCTTTTTTGTGTCCTGCCCTTTTTTCCAGTGGAGGGGATTTCATCAGGAAAATGCTGCCCTGGTACAATACGGGGGCCAGTACTAGAAGTACTGGGGCCCTCTGCCTGCTGGTTCCCAAATATTAGGCTCTTTATGACTTCCTCTTGAAAGTGCATAAATGTCCCCCTCTGGCTGGTAGAACGGAATAGCACGTAAGCGTTATACAGTGCCATCTGGATGATATACACGGCCAGCTTCTTGTACCAGATTTTTGTTTTCCGCAGGGCACTGTACGGCTTCAGTACCTGATCTGAAAGATCCACTCCGCCCATGTACTTATTGTAATCCAGGATACAATTAGGTTTTGAGGTGTGGGTACTGGTACCTCGTACAGGGACGGAGGTGGTACTGTCTCCGTGAATTGTTGTCAGTATAAGGACATCCCTCTTGTCCTTATATTTGACCAACAACATATTTTCGGTGGATTGTGCCCTGCTTTCACCCCTTCTCATTACTTGAGCAATGTGCGTTTTTGGGAGGCCTCTTTGGTTCTTGTGCACAGTACCGCAAGCTGCTGTACCTCTTGAACCAAGGGCCTTAAACAGGGGGATGCTAGTGTAAAAGTTATTCACATAGAGGTGATAACCTTTATCCAGGAAGGGGTGCACTAAATCCCAGACAATTTTTCCACTAACACCTACGAGGGAGGGGGGGCATTCTGGCGGTTCAATTCTTGAATCCTTCCCTTCATATACCCTAAACCTGTGAGTGTACCCTGAGGTGCTTTCACACAGCTTATACATTTTTATGCCATACCGTGCCCTCTTATTGGGAAGGTACTGGCGGAATTTAACCCTTCCTTTAAAATGTATAAGGGACTCGTCTATGCAAATGAATTTATCTGGGATGTACATCTCTTCAAATTTGGCACTGAAATGATCAATGACCGGCCTGACTTTGAATAGCCGGTCAAAGGTGGGATCATCTCTGGGTGGGCACTGTGCATTATCGTTGTAATGCAAAAATTTAAGGATTAACTCAAAACGAGTCCCGGTCATGGCCATACGGTAAAGTGGGGTGCTGTACAGAACATCTGTACTCCAATATTGCCTAATTTCTGGCTTTTTTACTATGCCCATATGAAACACCAGACCCCAAAACGTCATCATCTCTACTGCATCTACAGGGGTCCACCTAGCAAATGATGACGTGGGGTTTTGAGCAATAAACTGCTGGGCATATAAATTAGTTTGGTCCACCATTAAATTTATAAAATCATCAGAGAAAAATAATTTGAAAAAGTCAATTTCTCTGAGACCTGTGGAATCAAATTGGATTCCTGGGATGGCCAAAAATTCAGGAACCTGGGGCTCAAAATTGTCTGGTGGTGGGGTCCATACGAGATCAATTATTGGGGGGGGGGTCTCAGCTGCTCTACGGGGGCGTCTTTGAGGGGGTCCCTCATCACTAGAGGAGGAAGAGGAGCTTAAGATGAATCCTTCAAATTCCCCGCTTGCCTCACTGGCTGTGTCAGAGTCAGAGGCAAGCATGGCATATGCCTCCTCCGCTGAATACATTCTTCTGGATGACTGGGATGACATTTGGGATGACATTTGGGATGCCATTTTTATTTTTGTGTTACTGGTAGTGAAATGTTTCAACACGTGTATAGTGTAGGGGGGGTACAAACTTGATTTCAACCCGGGGGGTATGTAGTGTGTAGTGTGTATGTAGTGCAGAAAAAAAAATACTTTATACAAAAAAAAAAAAATTGAAGGGGTTAAAAAAAAAAAAATTGAAGGGGTTAAAAAAAAAAAAATTGAAGGGGTTAAAAAAAAAAAAAAAGGTCCTGCGCCAAAAATTGAGCACAGATGTTGGTCAGTAACGTCCGTCACTGAACAGCGCTCAAAGGCAACAGGAATTTGATCAAAAAAAAAAAATAGATCAACCCTGTGCCGAAAAAGCTGATCAGTTATGTACGTCACTGATCAGCGCACAGTGGCCACAGGACACCCACAAAATCACAGTGTGTGTAAAAAAAAAATTTAAAAAAGACCCCACAGCACCCACAAAAAAAAAAAAGGTGATCAGTGATGCGACACTGATTACCAGTGAGGGGCAGCAGGTGCACAACCTTTGGTGCAACTGACAGTGCAACTGGCAGCAACTGACAGGTATATATAAAAAAAAAAACCTCTGCACCCCCAAAAAGTTGCTGATCACCTCAGATATAGTGATCAGCACAAAAGGCGGGGGCAGCAGACACAAAATATAGCACTCTCTATCACTCTCTGTCACTATCTCTCTCTATCTCTCTATCTCTCACTATCTATCACTCTATGACACTGCAGCAGCAGCACTGACAGTTATATATATGAAAAAACCCTGCACCCCCAAAAAGGGGGGGTAGCAGACACAAAATATAGCACTCTCTATCACTCTCTGTCACTATCTCTCTCTATCTCTCTATCTCTCACTATCTATCACTATCTATCACTCTATGACACTGCAGCAGCAGCACTGACAGTTATATATATATATAAAAAAAAAAACCTGCACCCCCAAAAAGGGGGGGTAGCAGACACAAAATATAGCACTCTCTATCACTCTCTGTCACTATCTCTCTCTATCTCTCTATCTCTCACTATCTATCACTCTATGACACTGCAGCAGCAGCACTGACAGTTATATATATAAAAAAAAAACCTGCACCCCCAAAAAGGGGGGGTAGCAGACACAAAATATAGCACTCTCTGTCACTATCTCTCTCTATCTCTCTCTATCTCTCTCTATCTCTCTATCTATAACTCTATCACACTGCAGCAGCAGCAGGAAGTCACAAGAAGTCAGATCCAGGAAGCATCCAGCACGCTACAAGCAGTGATCAGGTGATCAGGTAAGTATTTGCAAGGATCAGGTCAGTATATCACGGCAGATAGGCACGGTGACCGCACTGCACGCAATTCCAGACCGGAATGGCGTCTGCAGTGCAGTCACCGTTAGTTGGTCCGTCGGTCCGACAAACCAATCACGGCCTTTGGGGGCGGGTGGGGTGAGGTGGGGTGACACCAGTGTCACCCTTACACCCCGTGGTGATTGGTGCTGTACTTTACAGCACCAATCACCACCGATCCCTGTGTCACCGGCGAACGTTATTCGCCGGTACACAGAAAACGCTGTAATTGGCTGTTCACATTTGAACAGCCAATCACAGCGATCGCCGACGGGGGGGAGGCATCGCCACCCCCCCTGGGCATGCAGGGACATGTCTGCTGTCAGGGACAGCAGACTTGTTTAAACTGTCACCGCGTCTATAGACGCGGTGACAGTTTAAAGCCATGACGTACATTTATGCCATGCGTCGGGAAGTACATCCCGGCCATGACGTAAATGTACGTCAAATGTCGGGAAGGGGTTAAAATAGTGTATGAAAAAATGACTGTTCATTTTGGCATTCATTTGAGTATGAGAGGGGGCTTGACTTTTAAGGAGACTTAAATCCCACTGATAAGAGATCAACAGTCCAAGTCTGTGCATAGTTGTTCCTCAGGGTGAATGAAGAAAGAAATTCTAAATAGTGTGATACTGTAATATGAATTGTGACTAAAAGAATATGAAATGTTCTCACCTTGATCACACCTTTTTGAATACTTTATGATGAATCCCCAATGATCTTCAATTCCAAGGGTTTATTATTTCTACAAAATGCTTTAAAAATTGTCAAACAGACATTGCTGAAAGTTATAGAAAGCAATTGCACTCACACTGCCAGCAGGGATTACAGAATTGGTATAACATATATTAGTAAAGCCATTCACTTTCCCAGATAAAACCATATCCTCCAATATCTGAAGGGCAGAAACTAGTACACATTCAGAAAGGAGGCGTGACCAAGGGTAAATGGGCATGGTCAAGGGGGTAAATTTTGTGTGACCACGCCCCTTTCCGAATGTGTACTGGCCACTTTTCCCCCATCCATATATATATGGGGCCTTCCATTCTGAATTGACTATACCACCAGTGTCATCGTTCCAATTGCAACTCATAATGTCTCACCAGAGTTTTATTTTCATTGTTTATGTGTAAACATTACACCCTAAGAGGTGTTTTTTATGACAATTTTTACTGAGGTTGTAATAAATACCATTTTTATCAAAATTGTTGTGATATATTAGCGCCCTCTGAAACCCCACTTTCTTTCTTCATATATATATATATATATATATATATATATATATATATATATATATATATATATATATAAAAAGAGAAAGAAGGAGCGCACAATAGAGCCACAAGTTTGAAGATTTTACTGAAAAAATCTGTGTAAAAGCTCATACAATACAGTATAAATAGCCAGCATGAGAAATATAATCACCGACAGTTAAATGCACGCTGTAGGTACGGGATCTGGGGACTCCAGGTAATCCGTCCAAGATGTATAGCGGCAATGGCGTTCTCTGAATGAAGAGATGCGTGTGGCACGGGATCTGGGGATTCCAGCAACTTCCGACCAAAGTATACACGGTGACAGCATACACGGCACACCAAGCTGAAGGCACGGAACCTGGGGACTCCAGTCTCTCCGACCAAGATGGATCAGCGACGGCGGCAGCGGCAGCGTTCTCAGCACGGCAGCAGCAGACAGGTAAGAATCAGCACAGGAGCTCTGATACGTCAGGAGGACACGCCCCAACGCGTTTCGTCGTGGGACTTCGTCAGGAGGCGTGTCTAGGGTAAGTATGGTCTCACTTATAAAGCCCATTCATTAGGGTTAATCAAAAAACAGCCTATGCTAATTAAATGCTTGAGACGGCTTACTTATACTTTGTGAATACAGAGATTAGAGGATATTTTTAACAGTATCCAACCAGCGGAAAAAACCTCACTGGCTGGAGTTACAGAATAATAATCACTAACATAAATTTATGCTAACTTTAATACACAAAAACATAGTGAATAAATAAATCAGTAATAAAAATATACAAATAACTTTGTATACATTTTTAAATATTCTAAAAATAGACATTTATAAAAACTTCATATGTATTATAAATCCCCTGTGTGATAGGAGACAAGATGAATGAATAAGGGAGAGAAAAGAAACAAATATTAGCATATAAAAAAATGACATGACATCACATCAATAATTAATTACTTTTAAAAAGCATATATTTATGGGGTATATCGAGAGAATTACAGATCTAATAGAAGTGGAGTGGATACTGCTCTACACCATGACACAGAAAGGGCAAAGCCACTATAGGCACAGTGCAGGAGCGAAGCTCAGCAGCAACACTGTACCAGTGGCCATGACCAAACGGCGACACTGAGCTTTTACACAGATTTTTTCAGTAAAATCTTCAAACTTGTGGCTCTATTGTGCGCTCCTTCTTTCTCTTTTTACATTTCTACTGTTTCTGAGGCCTGACTAGCCCCATTTGAAGTGAGCTGCACTACGATATTAACGGTTGGACAGACTTGCAGCTGTTTATTATTTCAGCGTGATTTTGCGCAGATCTTGCATGTTTTTATATATATATATATATATATATATATATATATACATGTAACGCCTAGAATCGGGGTCTCCCCCTTCGTCTGGACAAGTTAATGGTGTAACCAGAGCCAGACAAATGATGATTAATCCCAAACAAAAGTATCGACCTAAGCAAATGACCTTTGTCAGTACTTTTGATCATGCATCTAAGCAGTTGAGATCTACCATCAAGGACAACTGGCATTTGGTAGCCATGGATCTAGTCTTCAAAGGTAATTTAAACATGGCTCCAATGATGGCATACCACCATAGTCCGAACCTAAAGGAGATGCTTATGTGACCTCTTGCCCAGCCGATGTCACCTAAGGAACCCTGGCGTAAATCAAATAAGATGGGTTGCTACAAATGCTCCAACTATGAGACCTGCAGTTACATATTCCTTTCTCTGAGAACATGGCCCTCATGCCGTGTACCTGAAGACACCACTTTTCAGCCTGCTTAAATTACCAGAAAATGGCCACAGTAGCCTGTTTCCCAGTGATCTCTAACAATGCTCTGCTGGACCGAAGGAGAGGTGAGTAGAATGAAATGGGTGCAGGGTATACAGTGTGTGGGGCCCAGTCAAAATTTTACCTAGGGCATAAAATTGGCTAGGGCCATCTCTGGGCATACTGCCACTTCCGCATTGCACTAGTATAAGGATGTTTCTTGCTCTTAGCAGAGCCGGATAAAGGGGCAGGCTCTGGGGGTACTTATCCGACAATCAGTTGAGCCAACTGACAGGGGTTTTCTTGCTTCCGCAGAGGAGTACGCAGGGAAGCTTTGAATTACATGCCACAGAGCTGCAAATAGGTGGCACTGAAACGCACAGCTCCACAGCACTCAGGCAGCTCCTCTCTCTATTCGCCACATTGAGGTTTGAGAAGGAGCTTAGGGGGCAAATTTAGGATTTCGCTGAGGGGGTTTCTGATTACACACACACATTTTTGTACGTTTATATACAGCATGCATAATGTACTGTACATACACAGCATATTTCATAGCATACACCCAAAGCATAAACACACACATGGCATAAAAATTGGTTTTACACACTGCGCTCAGCCTATGTGTTACCCTAAACTAGACACAGGTGCTGCTTGTCCCTTAAGGGTATCCCGATCCCTTTTTGGCTTTAGTAAACATTTGGAGTGGGAAAGCGCTATCCTGTTTGTGTTTGAGAGAAAGCTGATGGTGTTGGCGTGTAAAAGAATTTTGAGAATTGCAGAATGGATAGGTAGAATAAAAATGGTATATATTGAATTAAATAAACCATTTTTATTCTACCTATCCATTCTGCATTTTTTAAAATTCTTTTACATGCCAACACTATCAGCTTTCTCTCAAACACAAACAGGATAGCGCTTTCCCACGCCAAACGTTTACACACATGGAATGTATACTTACAGACACACACATACCCACATCATGTATACACTGACACACACATAGCATACACACCCTCCCTTTTTCTATCAACATCACTAGAGCAAGTGCCTCACCCTGCCAAAATAATAGCAAAAGCCTGAGGCATATAACACCCACCTTCTTGGCTTCTGAAGAATGTCCCTGCATCACCCAGCCACATGGAGCAGCCACAACCTTGAAGGACTCAGCTACACACTGCCTCTGCAGGTAGCTCCCTCTGCTGTCAGCCAGCACAGCATTTTAGAAGGAAGCTGCCGGGAGCCCCACAGCCCGCCGGAGGCTGCATTTAAAAATAAACAAAAATCAGTAATCTGCACTACTGTATCCCATGGTAGGCAGAGGGGTTTCTAGGTACTCAGAAATCCCCACTGCGTGCGCAAGTGGAGCTGCTGCTGGGCTGGCTGGCTGAGTCTGACTATACAGGTGTGTATCCCTTGATGTGGGTGCCAGGGGCATGGGCAGGGGTATGTGTGGGCACCTTTAATATATTACTGTATGCTGTCCCATTGAGCATTTGTCTTGATAGGTAGCTGCTGCTATACGTCCCAACTGTCCCGCTTATCGGGGGAATGTCCCATTTTTTGTGAGGTACCCGTCTCCCGCCCGGGGTCAGCAGTGTCCCGCGGCGGGGGGGAGGGGGGGGGGGGCTGGGGTGGTTACAGATTTCATGGACTGCCGCACAGCAGCCCACAGAGAGGCATCCCGTAAGGAGGGAGTACCTCCTAATGTGACCACCTTGGAAGTCACTGCCAGTCACAGTGAAGCCAGTTCAGTCTCACAGACTGCATCTGGCTTCACTACAGTGGCAAATTTTACCTGGGGCTGCACCTGATTGGTAAAAACCGCCACTGACTATTTGTGCTTTTGTATGGTATGTGTGCGTGTATGCCCTGTGTGTATGTATGGTATGTGTGTATGCCCTGTGTGTATGTATGGTATGTGTGTATGTATGGTATGTGTGTATGCCCTGTGTGTGTGTATGTATGGTATGTGTATGCCCTGTGTGTATGTATGGTATGTGTGTATGCCCTGTGTGTATGTATGGTATGTGTGCGTGCATGTCCTGTGTGTATGTATGGTATGTGTGCATGCATTTCCTGTGTGTGTGTGTGTGTGTGTATGTATGGTATGTGTGCGTACATGTCCTGTGTGTATGTATGATACTTGTGTATGCATAACCTGTGTGTATGTGTGCATGCATGACCTGTGTGTGTGTATGTATGTGTGTGTGCATGCATGACCTGTGTGTATGTGTGCATGCATAACATGTGTGTATGTATGTATGGTATGTGTGCATGCATGACCTGTGTGTATGTATGGTATGTGTGCATGCATGACCTTTGTGTATATTGAATTTGTACGTGCATGCCCTGTGTTTATGTATGGTACAGAATTTTATTTTCTTAGCTTTAATTGAATTCATGCTGGCCACAGGATCTGGAATTACTCCAAAACGGTGCCTAATCCAGAGGCCACAGAAGCATCATAAGAATCACTATGTTACACACTCAGATTTGGATTATTTCTTATACGATCTGGAGAAAACTGTTTATGATCATATTACAATACACTGAAACATTGAAAAAACTACAATGTCATGATTTCTGTGCTGAGCATAGTAGCTACAGCTCAGTTTACGCCCAGTGCCCTCCTGAAATGACCCCTCAGGGTGGTAGGGGCATGTACACTGTGACCAGGATAGCGGCACTGAGAGGTGGTTTGATAGATGACTACACCAAGTCCAAATGTCCAAATATATATATATATATATATATATATATATATATATATATATATATGTATATAAAGTGTTAGGTTTAAAATAACTCAGGGCTACCCTGTCTAAAGGAACCCGGACCTTCCAGACTCTTAATCCAGCTGTGGCTCTGAGCAAGACTCAATTTAGTTCACAGAAAGCTATCTATTTCAGTGCATGAAAAGCACATGATGATGAAACAAAAACACACATATGTTTTGTATGTTCATGGAACATCCAAAATGCTGTTGTAATACCCCCACACATATTTTTTATTTATTTAGGAGAACCCAAGGGGTTTAGTGCATCCCCATCTGCCCCTATTGTAGCTACAACTTATAGAGCTCTATGGAGTTGAACTTTAGCTGACACTGTCAACTTTGGCAGGTGTTATTTTGATGAAAACACCTTGTCTGAGTGAAACTACTTTGTCCAGCAACAGCTGAACTTGGTAAAAAGCCCATCAGTCGATTGGACCCCTTCGTTGCAGGGTAAAAGTCCCTGTGGGTGTGGGGTTGCCCGGGGCCGGGGATTCAGTAAGGATTTTGCTGCCCCTGGGTGATATGAGGGGAGAGAGGGACCCAAAGGGGATGAAAGTGGCTGAAAGGAAGCTGAAGAGAGTCCTGTGGGCAAGAGCAAGAGAACGCTTAGAGGGACTGAAGGCTGCTCACCAGAGAGAAGCCCCTTGGGTCAACTTAGGAGCCGAGGATGCAGGACCAACAGGGACCCAGAAAAGCTGCCCACGTTTGTGCCTGTCCACCATAGCCATTCAAAGTGAAGTAACTGGACTGTGCAGAGGAGAAAGCAAAGCCAGGAATTAATTGAGACTCAGACCAAATGGAGTGGACCCTTCCTTGCGGTGTACCAGGAGAGGCGGACGAGCAATAAGAAGGAGAGTCCCGGAAGGGAAAGGACCCAGTTGACGATCTGGTACTGTGCCCTGGATAACCAAAAGGACATCGTGGACCATAGGGAGGATCCGGAGAGTTGCATCCCCGGTGCAGTGCTTTGCATCCCGGGTGGAGCTGAAGTTGGGAATCAGATGAGGTGGCAGAAGTGCTTCAACTAGTGGTGAGAGATCTACAACCCTTCCGGTGCCAAAATTCGGTACTTGTTTCCTAGCACGGCGCCGACTAAGCAAATAGCTTAGTGGGCTATTCTGCGTAGGACAATCGCATAATACATGTAAAGTAATCCACGGACCCTTGCGGGGCTCGCTGCGCTCGTCCTCAGAGTGATTTCTGACAGGATCTGCCAGAGGGCTGGAAAGACAGGGAGCGGGAACAGGAAAATCGTATCGCATGCTACTACTATACGTGATGCGATGCGATTTCAGTACATTTGCGTACGTAATAAATCTGGGCACCCTGCTAGGAAACAAGTACCCGAAATTCTGCTATTAATCCCCACCAAGTGCCAAATAGGGGGTGGGCTCCCCTAAATGCAGTGCCTTGCTCCATTAACCATTCCATTGCCAGAGCTCTGCTAGTGGGCCCCTTCTTTTATTTTAATAGGGAATAGGTCCCCTTTACGCTGAGGTCCGGACATTAGTTAAAATAGGGGGTGGTCTCCCCTTGATATTGCGCCCCTTAATAGAAGTTAACAGCAGGGATAGGTTCCCTTGTGTTCCCTCTCTTCTCCATTGGTAACATTATTTTCCTCTGTGACCAAGGAATGTATGCTTATGCAATGTTTATGGGATAGTTTCAAAGCGATAGTTCTATGCTGAAGGAAATGTACTATGGAAATGTATGATATTCCAAATGTATAGTGGGTAAACTCAAGCAGCTGTTGGCAGGGGCGGATTGGCCCACCGGGAAACCAGGCCATTTCCCGGGTGGGCCGGCCAAATCAAAAAAGGACCGGCAGCGCTCGCCCCTGGGCTGGCCGGGCAGCGGCCACAGCACTTTGCCCAAATCCAAAATGGCCGTGGGAGGGCTGCTGCACATGCACGCACAGCACCTCCCAGCTCCCGTTCCCCCACCGCCCGGCCAGCAGAAAAAAAAGAAGCAGCAGGAGAGCCAAACCCCCCCTCCCCCCTCGGGTGCGCATCTCTGCCGCCGCCGCACCCCAGGATTCCCTAGAATATCAGCATTTGTTCAAGGCACCACTACTCAAAAAGTTTCTTAGGGATAGATAAAAAATAAAATAAATTGTGCTTAACTGTCACCCTCAGGTACAGTTATGTGGTAGGGAACATAGCTGTGGTTCTAATTGTCCATACCTTTTATGACTGGCAGCCACCAGCACTGGTTTGGCCTATTACTTTGACCATAAATAATTTGTTTTGGTCTTGCCCACTCGAGGCATCCTTGCAAACATCCCGACCCCCCCCCCCCCCCCCCCAGGGTGCCCAGACACACAGTTTGGGAACCACTGCTATAGGGACTGTGAGCAGGGGTGTGGTTAACACTACATCTGATTGTGCACTTATGCCTGCAAACCCAAAAGGGAATTAGGATTATGCTAGAGGGCCAGGGGGGTAGGTTTAGGCAGAGGGGTATGGGGGATAGA